>NC_141085.1:5937816-6395316 GCF_041138505.1 Cibotium barometz
GCCAAAGAAGGTTAGTATTACAAACAACCTAGCCATGCGATTGAAAATTGCTTTTAACTTCAGAACAAAAAAGAAGAAGAAGAAGAAGGAATGCAACAAGGATTCTAGTAGGTCTACCTCCGAGAGTTCAAAGAAAGAGCACTCAGCTAATGTCGTTGTTCATCAAGAATTCTCACTTATGTTTATTTGCAGTTATAACTCTAAACAAGAAGTTGCATGTCTGAGTGCAATTGTTTTGCTGACAGTTAGTTTCTTGACAGTGGTGCTTCTAAGCACATAACTTCTTAAAGAAGTTTGGTCAAACATCTAAAGAAAACACAAAGTGGTCATACTATTACATGTGCCAACAATGCCCTGTCCTTTACCCTCTTAAAGGATATCTTTCTCACTACTGTAAACTTTTGTTTCAAATATTTATAAAATTTACTTTCTGTGCCCACTCTAGCAAGGGGGTCTTAATGTTGGATTTGTAGATGATAAATGTATTATCCACGATAATAAAGAACATAACAAACACATTATGCTTACTAGATCTTTGACACAAATGGTGTGAACAAATTGGACATATATGACAAGTGTGATATTCCTTGCGTGGCAGACACGACTAATGCAATAAAAGATGCCCAGTTGTGGCATGCTAGATTTAGCCATACTTTGTATACAGCACACTATAGTATAAACTAACCTTCTTTGAGCATCGCGAGAATCCCATCTTCTTTGTTGAGCAATAATTTGAGAAAATCCTTACTGTAGCATTATATGGTAGTGATGTGTGTGAACACACTTAGGACCGCCGTGGCAATTTTCCCTCACTACTAGGAGGTATCTTCTCCCTTGCGTATGTACACCCTCTTATCTACTCATTCTGGGTTGTGTACTTATCTTTTTTTATCCGGCACACATTTGTTTATTCTAATCTAGTGAGTTTGTGTGCTCTCAATCTTCTCTATCTTGTGTGTGTGCATTATTGCAACCCTAGCTCTTATTCCAATAATTGGTAACATAGCTAGCTTCCTTGACACTGGATTTAGTAGTGTGCCTCTCTCCTCGTGACCTTGTTTTTCTTTTTCTTATTGAGATACCTTACTAGGAGAATAAGGTATATACAGTAGGGTGTTGTATACAAAGTATAGCTAAATCTAGTATGCCACAACTGGGCATCTTTTATTGCATTAGTCGTGTCTGCCAGGCAAGCAATATCAC
This sequence comes from Cibotium barometz, assembly GCF_041138505.1. Taxonomy (NCBI): domain Eukaryota; kingdom Viridiplantae; phylum Streptophyta; class Polypodiopsida; order Cyatheales; family Cibotiaceae; genus Cibotium; species Cibotium barometz. Next base: position 5,939,020 of record NC_141085.1, read on the forward strand.
ACTTGTCATATATGGCCAATTTGTTCATACCACTTGGGGTCAAAGATTCAGTAAGCATAATCTGTTTGTTATGTTCTTTATTATCATGGATAATGCATTTATCATCTACAAATCCAACATTAGAACACACCTTTCTAGAGTGAACACAGAAAGTAAATTTTCTAGATATTTGGAACAAAAGTTTATAGTAGTGAGAAAAATCTCCTTTAACAGGGTAAAGGACAGGGCATTGTTGGCACATGTAATAGTATGACCACTTTGTGCTTTCTCTAGATGTTTGACCAAACTTCTTTAAGAAGTTATGTGCTTAGAAGAACCACTGTCAAGAAATGAATTGTTAGCAAACAGATGCACTCAGACATGCAACTTCTTGTTTAGAGTTATAAAAATGCAAATAACCATAAGTGAGAATTCTTGATGAAAAAGGACATTAGATGAGTGCTCTTTCTTTGAACTCTGAAAGGGAGACCTACTAGACTTAGAATCTTTGTTGGATTCCTTCTTCTTCTTTTCTTTGTTTTGAAGTTCAAAGTAATTTTCAATCGCATGGCCGGGTTTTTTGTAATACTAACCTTCTTTTGCTATTTGGAATCACCCTTAGCCTCATAAGTTTTGTTGGAATCGATCTTTTGTTGGAATTTCTGGTCCTTATTCTTGATTGCTAAATCTTAATCACTATGAGAACTCACATAAACATATTTTTTAAAGCTGTTCCTCTTGTAATAGTAAGCCAACAAGCTCTTAATAGGTAAGAGGGAGTGCCTCTCAATAAACGATGAAGGAAAATATTGAAACTCAGATAAGATTTAGGGAAATAATTAAGGGTGATGTTAATCATGTCCTTTTCAGGAATAACTTCATCAATATTGAGAAGTTGCTCTCTCAAGACTTGTAACTTTGTTAAATGTTCATTCATGGACCCCTTCTCTTGCATGTTTTTATTATCAAGTTGCCTTCTAAGATAGGCACTCCTTACATCATTTTTTGCCTCTGATACATGAACTCTAGAGTGTTCCAAACAAGTGTGGATCATCTACAAGAGTGAATGTGCATAATAATAGACCTTTTAACCGACAAGGTAATCAGTGCCAGAGCCTGAGCATCACGAGAATCCCATCTTCTTTGTTTAGCAATAATTTGAGAAACTTCTTATTGTTGCATTATATGGTAGTGATGTGTGTGAACACACTTAGGACCGTCGTGGCACTTCTTTCGTCACACTAGGAGGTTTTTTCCTCATTGCATATGTACACCCTCTTTACTACTCATTTTGGGGTGTGTACTTATTTTTTGTATCCAGCATATATTTGTTCATTCTAATATAATAAGTTGGTGTGCTCTCAAACTTCTTTATCTTGTGTGTGTGCATTGTTGCAACCCTAACCCTGATTCCAACAATTGGTATCAGAGCTAGCTTCCTTGACACTTGATCTAGTAGTGTGCCTCCCTCCCCATGACCATGTTTTTCTGTCTCGAATTGAGATACCCTCTTAGGATAAGAAGGTATATATTGTAGTATGTTGTATGCAAAGTATGGCTAAATCTAGCATGCCATAACTGGGCATTTTTTTTTGCATTGGTCGTGTTTGCCATGCAAGGAATATCACACTTGTCATTTATGTCCAATTTGTTCACACCACTTATGGCCAAAGATCCAGTAAGCATAATCTCTTTGTTATGTTCTTTACTATCGTGGTGGATAATACATTTATCGTCTACAAATCCAACATTAAGACCCCCCTTGCTAGAGTGGGCATAGAAAGCAAATTTTATAAATATTTGAAACAAAAGTTTACAGTAGTGAGAAAGATCTCCTTTAACAGGGTAAAGAACACGGCATTGTTGGCACATGTAATAGTATGACCACTTTGTGTTTTCTTTAGATGTTTGACCAAACTTCTTTAAGAAGTTATGTGCTTAGAAGCACCACTGTCAACTGTTAGCAGCAAACAATTGCACTCAGACATGCAACTTCTTGTTTAGAGTTATAACTGCAAATAACCACAAGTGAGAATTCTTGATGAAAAAGGACATTAGCTGAGTGCTCTTTCTTTGAACTCTCGGAGGTAGACCTACTAGAATCCTTGTTGCATTCCTTCTTCTTCTTCTTTTTTTTTTTGTTTTGAGAAGTTTCTCTCTCAAGACTTGTAACTTGGTTAAATGTTCATTCATGGACCCCTTCTCTTGTATGTTTTTAATATCAAGTTGCCTTCTAAGATATGCACTCCTTACATCATTTTTTTGCCTGATACATGAATTCTAGAGTGTTCCAAGTAAGCGTGGATCTTCTACAAGAGTGAATGTGCATAATAATCCCATCTTCTTTGTTGAGCAATAATTTGAGAAACCTCTTATTGTAGCATTATATGGTAGTGATGTGCATGAACACACTTAGGACCGTCGTGGCACTTTTTCCCTCACTTGGAGGTTTTTTCCTTCTTACATATGTACACCCTCTTATCTCCTCATTTCGGGTTGTGTACTTATTTTTTGTATCTGGCATATATTTGTTCATTCTAATATAATGAGTTTGTGTGCTCTCAAGCTTCTCTATCTTGTGTGTGGGCATTGTTACAACCCTAACCCTGATTCCTTGCATGGCAAACACAACTAATGCAATAAAAGATGCCCAATTGTGGCATGCTAGATTTAGCCATACTTTGTATACAGCACACTATAGTATATACCTTCTTATCCTACTAAGAGGGTATCTCAATCAGAGACAGAAAAACATGGTCATGAGAGGAGGAGGGCAGACTACTAGATCAAGTGTCAAGGAAGCTAGCTCTCTGATACCAATTGTTGGAATCAGGGTTAGGGTTGTAACAATGCCCATACACAAGATAGAGAAGCTTGAGAGCACACAAACTCATTATATTAGAATGAACAAATATATGCCGGATACAAAAAAAAAGTACACAACCCGAAATGAGGAGATAAGAGGGTGTACATATGTAAGGAGGAAAAAACCTCCTATAGTGAGGAAAAAAGTGCCACGACGGTCCTAAGTGTGTTCATGCACATCACTACCATATAATGCTACAATAAGAGGTTTCTCAAATTATTGCTCAACAAAGAAGATGGGATTCTCATGATGCTCAGGCTTTGGCACTGATTGCCTTGTGGGTTAAAAGGTGTATTATTATGCACATTCACTCTTGTAGAAGATCCACTCTTGCTTGGAACACTCTAGAATTAATGTATCAAACAAAAAATGATGTAAGGAGTGCCTATCTTAGAAGGCAACTTGATATTAAAAACATACAAGAGAAGGGGTCCATGAATGAACATTTAACAAAGTTACAAGTCTTGAGAGAGCAACTTCTCAATAATGATGAAGTTAACCTCACCCTTAATTCTTTGCCTAAATCTTTTTTGAGTTTGAATCCTCCATCTTTTATTGAGAGGCACTCCCTCTCTCACATATCAAGAGCTTGTTGGCTTACTATTACGAGGGGAACAACTCCAAAAAGAATGTTTCTGTGAGTTCGAATAGTGATTAAGATTTAGCAACCAAGAATAAGGACAAGAAATTCCAGCAGAAGATCGATTCCAACACAAATTATGAGGCTAAGGGTGATTCCAAATAGCCAAAGAAGGTTAGTATTACAAACAACCTGGCCATGCGATTGAAAATTGCTTTTATCTTCAAAATAGAAAAAAAGAAGAAGGAATGCAACAAGGATTCTAGTAGGTCTACCTCCCAGAGTTCAAAGAAAGAGCACTCAACTAATGTCGTTCATCATCTCACAAGAATTCTCACTTATGGTTATTTGCAGTTATAACTCTAAACAAGAAGTTGCATGTCTGAGTGCAATAGTTTACTGACAGTTGGTTTCTTGACAGTGGTGCTTCTAAGCACATAACTTCTTAAAGAAGTTTGGTCAAACATCTCCAAAGAAAACACAAAGTGGTCATACTATTACATGTGCCAACAACAATGCCTTGTCCTTTACCCTGTTAAAGGAGATCTTTCTCACTACTATAAACTTTTGTTTCAAATATTTATAAAATTTGCTTTTTGTGCTGCCCACTCTAGCAAGGGGGGTCTTAATGTTGGATTTGTAGACAATAAATGTATTATCCACCACGATAATAAATAACATAACAAACAGATTATGCTTACTGGATCTTTGACACAAATGGTGTGAACAAATTGGACATATATGATAAGTGTGATATTCCTTGCGTGGCAGACATGACTAATGCAATAAAAGATGCCCAATTATGGGATACTAGGTTTAGCCATACTTTGTATACAGCACACTGTTGGAATTAGGGTTGCAGGAAAGCACACAAAGCTTGGAGAAGAAGAAGCAAGAATGCACACAACACAGAGTGTATTAGATTGTGTGAATGTACAAAGATAAGTTAGCCCTAGAATGATGAGCATATACACAAGCTGGGGGAAAAAACCTCCTAAAGAGGGAAAAAGTGCTCCGGTGGTCCTAAGTGTGGTCACACACACCACTGCCGATATATATGGCAACAAATCCCCCCTGGGAGTGATGGTGTGAATGAGAGCTGGCACTCATGCATAGGGAAGTTCCATGCCCGAAGTAGATTAGTCCACAAGGGGGAGCAAGCCCAAAGCTTTGTGTGAAGCTTCGAGCTTCTCACGAGGAAGTGCCTTTGTGAAAAGATCGACGAGGTTGTCCTGTGTTGGCACATAGGCCAAGCTGATCTCTCCTACTACTACTGAGAGTCTCTCCCTAACATAGTGATAATGCACCTCAATGTGCTTTGTGCGAGCATGAAAATTGGGTTTCTCGCAACTGCCCATGCGCTCTGACTGTCAGTGTAGATAGAGGTGGCAGACTCCTGTCCAACACCCAAGTCAGCCACCATAAGTCGTTTGAGCCACACACACTCAACTGTAGTTGTGAAAGCTGCCCTGTACTTAGCTTCACAACTAGAAGTGGCCATAGTAGGTTGCTTCTTGCTCAACCAAGATATGCATGAGCTACCGAGCATGAAACAAAAACCACTTGTGGACACTCTTGTGTCATAGCAACCATCCCAATCTGAGTCTGAAAAAGCATGTAAATCTGGTGGCAACGATCCCTCCCTTGGGATAAAACAACCCAAGATGTATGGTGCCACTCAAGTAGCAAAAGATGCGTTTAACTGCCTTCTTCCAATGCTGAGGCCCTAGGCTATGCATAAACTTGCTCACCTGTGAGACTGCAAATTGAATGTCCGGCCTCGTAATGCATACATAAATGAGGCAACCAATAGCTGTCTGATAGAGTGTGACATCAAAGTGATCTCCAACATCATGAAGACTCAACTTCAAACTTGTCTCCATTGGAGTAGCAATAGGCTTGCAGTCTTCAAGGTCAAATCTCCGCAACAATGTCTCAATATACTTTGTCTGACACAAAGCAATACCTCCATCACACTGCTTAAATTGTATCCCCAAATAATGATGCAAATGCCCCAAATATGACATCTCAAAAGAGGCATTCAAATCAGCCTTAAAATCAGCAATATGACTCTCATTTGGTCCAGTGAGCAGCATGTCATCGACATAGAGAGCAATGATTAGATGTACATCATCCACACATTTAACATACGAAGTGCTTTCTGTTGGACTATTCTAAAAACCATGTGCAGTCAAATATGCATGTATCTTTTCATACCAAGCTCATGGAGCTTGCTTTAAACCATATAAAGCCTTTTTCAACCTGCACAATTTGTTTTCCTACCCTCTTTGAACAAAACCACGAGGCTGCGATACATACACCTCCTCATACAAATCTCCATTCAAGAACGTAGTCTTTATGTCCAACTGATCTACATTCCAACCATTATGAGCTGCCAATGCACAAATGCTACGAATGGTAGTCATACGACAAGTGGGACCAAAGGTCTCATCAAAATTAATGCCCTTTTCTTGAGCATAACCCTTTGCAACAAGTCTAGCCTTATAGTGATCAACACTGCCATCTGGCTTTCGTTTCAACTTAAAAACCCACTAACATCCAATGACCTTTTTACCAATAGGCAAATCACTCAAAGACCATGTACCATTCTTCATTATAGCATCATATTCACTTTGCATTGCAGCCAACCAATTTTCTGATTTTTGTGCCTCATCAAATGAAAGAGGTTCTTCCTCTTCACACATACTAGACACAGCCAAAGCATAACAATCTGATGCATAAGAGGTATGCTGAAAACGAACGAGTACAACTAGACATAGGTGCATCAATTTTACTATCACGCAAGGTTTGCACCACCATTTAGGCATACCTCTAGCCTGCTCATTTTCAGTCCTATCCTCATAGATTACATCCTGTAAATCTGCATCAGAAATAGGCTAATCTATGATGTTGTTTGAAATCTGCATAGGCTGAATATTTGCCTCATTAGGACTTACATTTGAATTCCCACCTGTAAATAGAGGCAACAACGTATCAAATACATCCCGTGAGCTCACACTTGTCTCTGGTACATGATAACAAAGGCTGCACAGCATCTTCCACAAAAACAACATCTCGACTAATCAAGATATGCTTTGATTGCGGATGATACAATCTGTAACCCTTGCTCTCAGCACTGTAACCAACAAAAATGCATTTGATAGCCTTATCATCCAATTTTCTATGTTGTTGCACAGGCACTAAAGCATAGGCCAAGCAACCAAAGACATGCAAGTGACCAATAGAAGGCTTCCTGCCATGCCAAGCTTCGTATGGAGTAATAAACTGCAAGGCCTTAGTGTAACACCTGTTGAGTACATATGCAGCACACATGATAGCCTTAAGCCAAAACGCATGTGGCAAGGCTTGGCTCTTGACCATACATCGTGCCATCTCCATAAATCACCTATTTTTCCTCTCAGCAACACCATTTTGCTGAGGGGTATACGGCACTGTACATTGGTGTTTTTTCCCACGACTAGCCAAAAATGCATCAAACTCTTTAGACATGTACTCCCCCCCTCGATCAGAACGGAGGGTGCCCACAGTACAATTGGATACATTTTCAACCATAAGCAAAAATTGTTTGAAGCACAAAAACACTTCGGACTTTGCCTTCAGTGGATATACCCATGCATGCCTTGAGTAATCATCAATGAAAGTCACGAAGTACAAGTATTTACCAAATGACGGAGTTTGCATAGGCTCACATACATCACTGTAAGATTCCTCCCCAGGCTCTCAAGATGTCCAGCATCTTTCCCTGTAATCAAATCCCTCTTCAGAAATATAAAAGATCTTATTTCTACCAGTTTTGGCCTAGAGAGTGGTAATTCAATTTTTAAATATTTTTGGATAGAAAAATATCTCATCTTATTAAAATAAGTTTCCCTGAAATAGAAGTTCAAAAAGATTTTCAGAAGGTGCATTAGAAATTAAGTATAATCTGTTCAAGAGGCATTATCCTGAGGGTCGAGAATTTTTTAAAATTTTAAATTAAGGTTCCTATGGACCAATAAGATTCATCCAAATGTAGGAAAGAGATAAATAAGAATAAAAGAAAAATCTCCCAAAAATGAGTAAATACTCACATAAGATGAAGAGTTGACTAAGGACAAGGTTAAAAAAGGGAGATATTTAGAAGTAATGATGCATTTTTGACACCTCTGCATGGGGAAATTCCCCTCATGAAGGAGGCGCCTATTTCACATGCTTGAATGAGTCTTAAACTCCCAAATAATGAGATATTTTTATCTCTCCTCTCTCCTGTTTCAACTAGATCCAAAAAGTGAGCAAAATTGACCTAAAAATGGTCAAAAATTGACCAAACTGATCTGAAAATTTCTAGAATCAGTTGGCTTAGTTAGAAGCTCACTTTTTCCTATAAATAGAAGACTTCCCCTTTGTTGAAACTCAATAGTGTTTTGCACTATTACGCTGCCTCTCCCAAGTGCCAAAAACAGTGAATTTTACTCATAATTCATTGGTTTTTTGACCTTCCCTCTTCTAAAAGATTGGTGGCCACTCTTGTTTCAAATAAGAGTTGAACCCTCAAACCATCAAGCCAAAGGAAAGCTCTCAAATTATCAATGTAAGTTGGAGATTCTTCTCTTTTCTAATTCTTTTATGGTTTTTTATGATTTTTGTCTTCTCTAAATTGAATGGATGTTATGCCTCATTGAAAAAAAGGCATTCCCCTATCTTCTTTAGTAAATCCAACCATTCTTTATCCTAGATGATTGATTCTTGGATGAAATCAAGTTTTTCATAATGTTCTCTTAAATAAGTAGAAAATGTTTACACTAGAATGGTTTAAATACTCTTGGTGAACTTCTAATTAATTTTAATGAGTTAAAAATTGAAAAATGGTCAGCCACACAAAGGAGGTTATGGCAAAATTTTCTCTAAAAATTTGTGAAATAAATTTCATCTTTTATTAATCAAAAAGAGTAATCCCCATCATTAGAGCATTCTAAAAGTGTCATTTTCATTCATGCATAGAAAGATGCATATTGATTAATTTTTATAAAAGAATGATTTTCAATAGAATTAAATTCTAGGAAAGATACTTATTGATAATTTCTTTATTATGAAAGTGTTACTTTCTTCATTATGGATTTTTTATGCATAAAATAATGCATAAAATTATGTTTTTTTATTACAAAAGAGTTACTTTCATCATGTTGATTTTTATGCATAAAAGTATGCATAAAAGAATATTTTTTATTATAAAAGTTTTACTTTTATCATATTTGATTTTCATGCATAAAAGATTATTTTTTTAATTATAAAAGTGTTACTTTTATCATTATTGATTTTTATGCATAAGAGGATGCATAAAAGAAATTTATTTTTATTATAAAAGTGTTACTTTTATCATTATTGATTTCTATGCATAAAAGTATGCATAAAAGAATATTTTTTTATTATAAAAGTGTTACTTTTATCATTATTGAATTCTATGCATAAATGGGTGCATAAAAGATATTTTTTAATATTAAAAGTGTGATTTTCATCATAAATGATTTTTATGCATAAACATATGCATAAAAGATAATTTTTTATATTAAAAGTGTGATTTTCATCGTAAATGATTTTTATGCATAAACATATGCATAAAAGATATTTTTTTATATGAAAAGTGTGATTTTCATCATAAATGATTTTTATGCATAAACATATGCATAAAAGATATTTTTTTATATTAAAAGTGTGATTTTCATCATGAATGATTTTTATGCATAAACATATGCATAAAAGATATTTTCTATATTAAAAGTGTGATTTTCATCATAAATGATTTTTATGCATAAGCATATGCATAAAAGTATTTTTTATATTAAAAGTGTGATTTTCATCATAAATGATTTTTGTGCATAAAGGGATGCATAAAAGAAATTCTTTCATATTAAAAGAGTGATTTTCATCATAAATGATTTTTATGATGATAAAAGTGTGACTTTCATCAGAAATAGATTTTATGCATAAATAGATATAAAATGATTATATTTAAATAAGGGTTCTCTTAATCCTTTGTTTAATTTTCACAAAAATTGAAAAAATGAATAAGTAGATAATCTGTGAGAAGAAATACTATCGTTTCATATTCACTAAGATGGTAATGAGAAAATTCAATTAAACTATCGAAGTCGGAGATCGAGATAAATGATTATTTTATTCCTCTCATAAGAAATGCATGTTTTAGAAATCTGTAAGCAAAAATTCGTCGAACGAAATTTAGAAAAAGAGAAATTGAAATAGTATCTTTCGAGAAAGATAGTTTAGGAAGAACCTTTCCAGACCCAAACTCTGATTCAGACTATTGACCAAGACCTTATTCCTTCGTCAATGACGATGAGCTCAGTTTAGGAAAAATGCACTCAAAACACCCGTCAAAATCTGAAACTAAATTAAGACTTTTGATTTTGATTTGAGGATCAAGTTAACAGAATTTGAGGAATTCTGTTTGGAATTCAGACCTGGATCTAAAAGTATTGAGATACGGATTTAAGATTATTCATGGTTTTCAAACAAAATCAAAACTGAGAACTTGCATAGAAACCCTGTTTTCTTAAAGGAATGTCTTACGCCAGAATGCTGGAGGGAGCATTTGGCATATATGTTTATCGAAGGAAAGTTCGGTTGCAATAGCTGGGTGGCAGGGAGTGTTCAAGGGATAGCTCACACAGCAAAAACCTGCCCAGGTCTGGACCAGCCTGGGTATGGTGAAAAATGGTATGCTTCCGGTATGATGGGCGAGGGCCGATGAAGCGATCCCTGAGTGAAGTGCCAGGACAACTAAGGAGAATCTTAGGGAGGGTTTTGACTAGGCGATGCATGGGCTTGCGGTGCTTAGGACACCCATTCGTATGTCGAGGAAGATATATATATGTATGTTGATGGAATGATTATTGTAATCTGTTACTTGATCTCGTTGCTGACAAGCTGGTCCCAAAACGGAGAGTCCAGAATGGTACTGTTTTTGTGAAATAAGGGATTGAATGGAAATTTTGAGTTATGAAATCTGTGATCATATCTTTTTGTCAAATGGATTATTTTTATATTAAAGTTTTAAAGAGGAGTGTGTGCGTACGTATTTTCTAAAGCTAAAGTTAAGAAAGGCATTTCAATTATGGGTGGGTGAGTACTTGTTTGGTTCTACCGATTCCAGTGGTGGCAGGGTGGTGGCTAACCCATGGGCCGGATGGGGTTAGGCTGGAATCAGTGGAGTTTTAATGATCAAATTGAAAAATCTTAGGATTACTCTAGGATTCGAGTAGCTAGTTAATTCCCTGATAAATTTCTCAATTGAGTGGATCAACGGCTGTGCCTGATCTTGATCAGGAAAAAAGAGTTGAAATTACTCAGATGATCAAATTATATCAGTGATAGTTTCCTTCTATCTAGTTTATTTAGGAAAAGGATAGTTTAGATTTGATCTCGTTAGAAAAATTCATTAAGAAAATTCAAAAAGGTGGAATCGTCCCCACTTTCCGGGCATGGGAAATTTTCCCGGTCTCGGTTTTCGGAGTGACCACCAGCCTAGTCTCGTGCCCGGACATTCGAGGGTGAGGCCCCGAGTGAGAAACCCTGCCCCACGCATGAGGGGGTTGCTTCTGCTCTTAGCTACCGGGAGTCTGGTGCACGGAGGGGGAAGAGGAATCTCACAGTTGGTATCAGAGCCGAAATTACCTAAATTTTAATGGAAATTTGGGAAAGAAATGTTTTTTCACTTGTTAATACTATGTGAATGAACTTCAAAAATTGAAAACTTATAAATTGAATTGGAAATTTATAGATGGACACCTCGAACCTATATGAAGTTCTTGGACTCTCTCAGAGGATATGATAGCTTTTGCGTTTGATCACCTCATCAACTCTGCTATGACCCGAATGAGCAGAGTGAGACTCGCTCGCCATTTTGAGAGTCTTTACTTTCCTGATCCTCTTGAGCGATGTCGGTATATGTGGTTCAATGGAGGACGGTGCATTAATGTCAGAACCAGCCAGCGTCAGAGGCTCAGGCAAAACATATCCTTGGCCATGATTCTGATAAGTCTAGGGCTTGTTCAACATGTTCAACTCTTTGATCATTCACCTAGGAACTTCAAAACTTCATGCCGATTTTTTAGACTTCTTAGCCGCTTTATCCCGAGAAATAGAATTACAGCACTTCTTTGTGTAATGAATCGTGTGTACCATGGTATGACTTCTTCACAGTTTCGCTTCTTTATACGTTTATGTCTGAGGCAGTGATTCTAGAGCGCGAGCTGCTCTATGTACATATTGCAATTTTCATATAAATAAAGAAATGTTTTTCAGAGAAAAATTCCCTATTGTATAAGTGATTGTTTACGGATGATCGGATAAAGAAAAATCTGTTATGGGACATATGTCATAGATCTCCAATAAGATCATTGTCTTGTTTGAGAAATTGTTTTCCGAACCTCTTAAGTCTTAGGATCTCGTGGATGATATCAAAATAAAAATTTAATAATATATAAATTTTTTGCAGAATCATGAGACGAGGAAACCGTGGCTGTCAGCCAAACCCTCTCTCTCAAGATGACGAGCTTGACCCTGATGTTCGCAAGGCTCTTCATAGGACTCAGCCAAGACCCTTCAAAGGAGAAGGGGAGAACCTAGGCGAGGCTGTGGAGAAATGGGTGGAAGCCATGGAAGAATATTTTGACGTCACACGCTATAATGAGCGAAGCAAAATGGCTCTTGCCCGGCTGAAAATAGTGGAAACAGCCAGGGCAGCATGGAGGAACCATTGTGACACCAACCTTCTGGACAAAAATACTCAGTCCTCGAACGACCTAAAAGCCTATTTTAGAAAGAGATTTTGTCCCCATGGATTTTTGGAAATCAAAATGAACTAATTCTTAGAGCTAAAGCAGGAGAGCAAAACCATCGAGGAATATCACCAGGCCTTTGCTCTTCTACTCAAATATTCACCACCTCTAGATGAAGAACAACTCATGGCCAAGTTCATTCGGGGAATGAACAAACCCTTGGACACACTAGTCAAAAATGCGAAGCCAGTGTCCATGGCTGAAGCCGTAAGAATGGTAAAGGATTTTGCAAAAGCCTTTGTAGTAAAGGTCCCGCCAAAGCCTGCACCCTCTAACTTTAAAAGATTCCAAGCCCAGGGAAGTACTTCAAACTTTCCACCCCCGAAGAGGCAGCAAGGCCCGAATCAGAATCAGGATGCAAGAAGATTCCAAAGTGAAGGAAGACCCTTCCCCCAGAATACTTTCTCAGGACCCCCCCCACTTTCAAGAAATCAGAAGGATGAACTCAAAAGTGAAAACTGATGTTTTGGATGCCAAGGTTTTGGTCACCAATTGAAAGACTGCCTGACTTCTACCATGTCAAGGGGATAGGGAAGTCAAGGACCCCGAGTTTAGAGACCAACCCCTTCATACCAGTCTAATCAGGGTCCGTCTCGCCCAAGTCTAATCAGGATCCATCTCGCCCAAGTCAGGGAAACCCAAGAAGAACTCCAGCTCAGCCATCTGCCTCTGTCCAGAGTAACCTCAGAACTCCTTCCCATAACTGGGGCAACCAAAGAGAAAGAGTTCCACCTTAGACCGCAGCAGCCAGAGCAGTCACAATTTCAGATGTAGTTCTCAGTCATCCATACTCCAGCAGAATATCAGGGTAAGCCTTTTAAGCTTTTGATTGATTCAGGCAATTCTCATTCATTCATTTTTCCTGGATGCTTGCGTAAGCTAGTCTTAGAACAGAAATCAGGGAAACCTATGCAAGTTGAATTGGCCAGTGGTGGGAAGATTCTTTTCACTCACCACCATGAGACAGATCTTATCCAGTTTAATCTAGATGGTAATGTAACCGACTGTCAGTTCAAAGTCTTACCTCTGGGAGTTTTTGACGGGATCCGTGGAATGGATTGGCTCCACAAAAATCAAGCTGACATACACTGTCATAATGGAACCATTTCCTTCCATGACCTTCACGGGAACAAAGATCAAGGAACTTGAGTTTTTGGATCCCCAGACCTTCAGTTAGTAAAAGCTTCTAGGTTGCTAAAAGGACTTAGAAAGAAGCAACAAATTTTTGTTATAAAAATGAACCCAGTAAACTCAAAGCTTAAGGCTAAAGAACCTGAATGGTTAAGTGAATTTGATGATCTATTCCCAGCAGAGCTAACTGAAATGCCTCCAATTCAGGAAGTAGATCATGTAATTGAATTGACCCTTGGAGCTCAGCCAGTAGCCCTGCGCATGTACAAAATGCCAGTTCTTGAAGCCATTGAACTCAAGGAACAGCTTAGACAACTGTTAGAATAAGGGTTTATAAGACCCAGTGTTTCACCTTGGGGTGCGCCAGTTCTCTTTCAGAAAAAGAAAGATGGAATGCTTAGACTCTGTGTGGACTACAGAGGTCTAAATCAGCTGACAGTTAAGAATAAGTATCCTATCCCAAGAATTGATGAGCTTCTCGACAGGCTAAATGGATCCCAGATCTTCACAAAGATAGATCTCAAATCCGAGTATTACTAGATCAGGATTAATGAGCAAGATATCCCAAAGACAACCATCAATACTCGGTATGGGCATTATGAATTCACTGTCATGCCATTCGGATTAACTAATGCCCCAGCTACATTCAATCGCCTAATGCAGGACATCCTCAGATAATACTTGGATGATTTTGTTCTAGTTTTCTTTGATGACATTCTGATTTACTCAAAGAATGAAGCTAACCATGAGACTCATGTCTGAAAAGTTCTTGAGATTCTAAGGAAGCACCAACTCTTTGCCAAAAAGAGCAAATGCACTTTCTCTGCTGACCACGTTGAATACTTGGGCTTTCTGGTATCCAAAGATGGAATTTCTCCAGATTTCGCAAAAGTCCAAGTAGTCATAGATTGGCCCAAACCAAAGACAGTGAAAGAAGTCAGAGGATTCTTGGGATTGACTCGTTGGTATAGAATTTTTATACCAAAGTATGCTCTCATAGCCTCCCCCTTGACTAACCTTCTCAAAAAGAATACCCCATCTGAGTGGTCTGCCAGGTGCCAGAGTGCTTTTGATAAGCTGAAGACCGCCTTGGTAACCAATCCTGTTCTGAAGCTGCCAGATTTCTCTCTACCCTTTGAGGTAGTAATTGATGCAAGTGGTTTTGCCCTAGGAGGTGCACTTATGCAAGAAGGTCATGCAGTGGCCTATGAATCCCGAAAACTCAGAACGCATGAGAGGAATTATGCTATCCACGACCTGGAACTACTTTCAGTAGTAGTAAATGCCCTCAAGTTGTGGAGACATTACCTACTGGGACAAAGATTCACTTTGATGATAGATCATCAGAGCTTAAAGTGCATCTTCACTCAAAAGGATCTCAACATGCACCAAAGAAGGTGGATGCAGACCTTGCAGGAATTTGATTTTGAAATCAAGTACCGTCCAGGCAAAGAGAATGTGGTAGCAGATGCCCTCGGTAGAAAAGCCTCCTTGCTTACAATTTCAGTAGTATCAAATCCTTTGATTATTGAAGCAAGAGAGAAGATCATGCACGATAGATTCTTTGGCCCTATTGCTACCCTACTTATGTAGGAAAGCAAAACTCCACAGGAGTTGAATAGAGTTCAGGGGTATAGCGTGGATGATGGCATTATGTATTATAATCGCAGGGGCTATGCATTTCCAATGATGAGGGAACCAAGGATCAAATTCTGAATGAAGCCCATGACAGGCTTATAGCAGGACATCCAGGTTTCATCAAAACCTACATGTCTTTAAAGAAAAGCTTCTTTTGGCCTGTCCTAAAAAAGAATGTACTAAATCATGTACGTCAATGTCTAACATGCCAAAAAGTCAAAGCTGAAAGAGTAAACATGCCTGAGAAGTTACATCCATTGGACATCCCCCAGATGAAATGGGAATGTATCAGTATATGGACTTCATTATTGGATTTCCTTAAGTGCAATCAGGTTACAACTCCATCTTCGTGGTAGTTGATAGACTAACCAAAGTTTCCCATCTGATTCTAGTAAAAGAAACCTACACTATAGTGGATGTGGCCAGAGTGTTCCTCAAGGAAATCTTCAGATTGCATGGCCTACCCAGGAGAATAATAAGTGATCGAGATCCCAAGTTTACTTCAAGGTTCTGGACTGCATTTTTCGAAGCCGTGGGAACTTTCTTGGATCTCAGCACAGCTTTAGATGGGATTCTTGTGATGCTCAGGCTTTCGCTTTGATTGCCTTGTCGGTTAAAAGGTCTAGTATTATGCACATTCACACAGAACATCCATGCTTGCTTGGAACACTCTAGAATTTATGTATCAGGCTGAACATAATGTAAGGATTGCCTATCTTAGAAGGCAAATTGATAATAAAAACATGAAAGAGAGGGGGTCCATGAATGAAAATTTAAGAAATTTACAAGTCTTGAGAGAGCAACTTCTCAATATTGATGAAGTTATTCTTGAAAAGGACATGATTAACGTCACCCTTAATTCTTTGCCTAAATCTTATCTGAGTTTCAATCCTTCATCTTTTATTGAGAGGCACTCTCTCTTACCTTTCAAGAGCTTGTTGGCTTACTATTATAAGAGGAACAACTCCAAAAAAAAGGTTTCTGTGAGTTCTGCTAGTGATTAAGATTTAGCAACCAAGAATAAGGACAAGAAATTCTAGCATAAGATTGATTCCAACAAAACTTATGAGGCCAAGGGCGATTCCAAATAGCCAAAGAAGGTTAGTATTACAAAAAACACGCGATTGAAAATTGCTTTAAACTTCAAAACAAAGAAAAGAAGAAGAAGGAATCCAACAAAGATTCTAGTAGGTCTACCAATCAGAGTTCAAAGAAAGAGCACTCAGCTAATGTCGTTGTTCATCAAGAATTCTCACTTATGGTTATTTGCAGTTATAACTCTAAACAAGAAGTTGCATGTTTGGTTTCTTGACAGTGGTGCTTCTAAGCACATAACTTCTTAAAGAAGTTTGGTCAAACATCTAGAGAAAACACAACGTGGTCATACTATTACATGTGCCAACAATGCCTGTTACATATCAAGAAGGGTGATTCCAAATAGCCAAAGAAGGTTAGTAGTACAAAAAACACTACCATAAAATTGCTTTAAACTTCAAAACAAAGAAAAGAAGAAGAAGGAATCCAACAAAGATTCTAGTAGGTCTACCTCCAAGAGTTCAAAGAAAGAGCACGCAGCTAATGTCGTTGTTCATAAAAAATTCTCACTTATGGTTATTTGCAGTTTTCTAACTCTAAACAAGAAGTTGCATGTCTGAGTGCAACTATTTGCTGACAGTTGGCTTCTTGACAGTGGTGTTTCTAAGCACAAAACTTCTTAAAGAAGTCTGGTCAAACATCTAGAGAAAGCACAAAGTCGTCATACTATTACATGTGTCAACAATGCCCTGTCTTTTACCCTATTAAAGGAGATTTTTCTCACTACTATAAAATTTTGTTAGAAATATCTAAAAAAATTTCTTTCTGTGTTCACTCTAGCAAGGGGTGTTCTAATGTTGGCTTTGTAGATGATAAATGCATTATCCATGATAATAAAGAACATAACAAATAGATTATGCTTACTGAATCTTTGACTCCAAGTGGTGTAAACAAATTGGACATATATGACAAGTGTGATATTGCTTGCCTACTGGCAGACACGACTAATGCAATAAAAGATACCCATTTGTGGCATGCTAGATTTAGTTATACTTTGTATATAGCACACTACAATAATGAAGTTACTCCTGAAAAGTACATGATTAACATCACCCTTAATTATTTGCCTAAATCTTATCTGAGTTTCAATACTTTCCTTCATTGTTTATTGAGAGGCACTCCCTCTTACCTATCAAGAGCTTGTTGGCTTACTATTACAAGAGGAATTGCTCTAAAAAATATGTTTATGTGAGTTCTAATAGTGATTAAGATTTAGCAACCAAGAATAAGGACAAGAAATTCCAGTAGAAGATCGATTCCAACAAAACTTATGAGGCTAAGGGTGACCAAATAGCCAAAGAAGTTTAGTATTACAAAAAGCCCGGCCATGCGATTGAAAATTTCTTTAAACTTCAAAACAAAGAAAAGAAGAAGAAGGAATCCAACAAAGATTCTAGTAGGTCTACCTCCCAAAGTTCAAAGAAAGATAACTCAACTAATGTCATTGTTCATCAAGAAGTCTCACTTATGGTTATTTGTAGTTTTAAAACTCTAAATAAGAAGTTGCATGTCTAAGTGCAACTGTTTGCTGACAGTTGGTTTCTTGACAGTGGTGCTTCTAAGCACATAACTTCTTAAAGAAGTTTGGTCAAACATCTAAAGAAAGCACAAACTGGTCATACTATTACATGTGCCAAAACAATGCCCTGTCCTTTACCCTATTAATGGAGATTTTTCTCACTACTATAAACTTTTGTTCCAAATATCTATAAAATTTACTTTTTGTGTTCACTCTAGCAAGGAGTGTTCTAATGTTAGATTTGTAGATGATAAATGCATTATCCATGATAATAAAGAACATAACAAATAGCTTATGCTTACTGAATCTTTCATCCCAAGTGGTGTGAACAAATTGGACATATATGACAAGTGTGATACTGCTTGCTTGGCAGACACGACTAATGTAATTAAAGATACCCAGTTGTGGCATGCTAGATTTAGCTCCTTTGTTTACAGCACACTACAGTATATACCTTCTTCTCCTAGTAGGGTATCTCAATTAGAGATAAAAAAAAATAGGGTCATGGAGGGAGACACACTACTAAATCAAGTGTCAAGGAAGCTAGCTCTAACACCAATTATTGGAATAGGGTTAGGGTTGCAATAATGCATACACACAAGATAGAGAATCTTGAGAGCACATAAACTCACTAGATTAGAATGAACAAATGTGTACCAGATAAAAAAGATAAGTACACAGCCCAGAATGAGTAGATAAGAGGGTGTACCCAAGGGGGAAGAAACCTCCTAAAGAGAACATTATGAAAAACTTGATTTCATCCAATAATCAATCATCTAGGATAAAGAATGGTTAGATTTACTAAAGAAGATAGGGGAATGCCTTTTTTCAATGAGGCATAACATCCATTCAATTTAGAGAAGATAAAAAACATAAAAAACCATAAAAGAATTAGAAAAGAGAAGAATCTCCAACTTACATTGATAATTTGAGAGCTTTCCTTTGGCTTGATTGTTTGAGGGTTCAACTCTTGTTTGAAACAAGAGTGGCCACTAATCTTTTAGAAGAGGGAAGGTCAAAAACTAATGAATTATGAGTAAAATTCACTGTTTTTGGCACTTGGGAGAGGCAGGGTAATAGTGCAAAACACTATTGAGTTTCAACAAAGGAGAAGGCTTCTATTTATAGGAAAAAGTGAGCTTCTAACCAAGCCAACTGATTCTAGAATTTTCCAGATCAGTTTGGTCAATTTTTCACCATTTTTGGGTCAATTTTGCTCACTTTTTGGATCTAGTTGAAATAGGAGAGAGGAGAGATAAAAATATCTCATTATTTGGGAGTTTGAAACTCATTCAAGCATGTGAAATAGGCGCCTCCTTCATGAGGGGAATTCCCCCATGCAGAGGTGTCAAAAATGCATCATTACTTCCAAATATCTCTCTTTTTTTAATTATTAACCTTGTCCTTAGTCAACTCTTCATCTTATGTGAGTATTTACTCATTTTTGGGGGATTTTTCTTTTATTCTTCTATTTATCTCCTTCCTATACTTAATTTCTAATGCACCTTCTAGAAATCTTTTTGAACCTCTGTTTCAGGGAAACTTATTTTAATAAGATGAGAATTTTTTTCATCCAAAAATATTTAAAATCAGAATATTCTCTCTCTAGAATATTTTCTCTCTCTAGGCCAAAACTGGTATAAACAAGATCTTTTATATTTCTGAAGAGGGATTTGATTACAGAGGAAGATGCTGGACATCTTGAAAGGCTAGGAAGGAATCTTACATTCTCTCCCACTTGAAAAACGCGAGATGCCCTCATCTCACAAACTGGGGGTAATCCTGCAACAACAGATCGGCTTCATTCTCCCAGGTGGCATCTTCAAAAGGATAGAACTTCCATTTTACCAATAACTCTCTGAGAATTCTGTTCCTAAGAATCTTTTCTCGAACATCAAGAATTTCTTCAGGTTGGAGTTCCATCTGCCCTTGGGTTGAAGAGGTTAGGATTTCATCATCAAGCACATGATTTGGGCTTGGCACATATTTCTTTAGAAGGCTTACATGAAATACATTATGAACTTTGAGATGAGGAGGGAGAAGAAGCTCGTAGGCTAAGTCATCTACTTTCTTTGTAATTAGATATGGCCCACAATATCAGGGGGATAACTTCTTGTACTTCCCAAGAGATAAAGAACTTCTTTTGGGCCGTACTCGAATGAAGACCATATCTGCTTCTTTGAATTCTCTATCTGTCCTCTTCTTATCTGCATAATGCTTCTGTCTATCCTGGGCAGCTTTTATATCTTTACAAATTTTCTGCATCTGCTGCTCCATGTCATCAAGCATCTGTCTAGACATCTCGACTCTAATCAATGGGTCGGACCAAGTTAATGGAGTTAAGCAATCTTGTCCATACATAGCTTTAAAAGGGCTCATCCCGATACTTCGGTGATAAGAAGCATTGTAGGCAAACTCGACTGGGTGCAGATAGCTTAGCCACTTCTTGGGTTCCCTACCAAGCATGACCAAAGTATATCTTCGATTACTTGGTTTACCCTTTCAGTTTGACCACCGATCTCAAGGTGATAAGCTATGCTGAGATCCAAGAAAGTTCCCACTGCTTCGAAAAATGCAGTCCAGAACCTTGAAGTAAACTTGGGATCTCGATCACTTACTATTCTCCTAGGTAGGCTATACAATCTGAAGATTTCTTTGAGGAACACTCTGGCCACATCCATTGTTGCAGTGTAGGTTTCTTTTACTGGAATCAAATGGGCAACTTTGGTCAGTCTATCAACTACCACGAAAATGGAGTTGTAACCTGATTGCACTGAAGGTAATCCACTAATAAAATCCATACTGATACATTCCCACTTCATCTGGGGGATGTCCATTGGATGTAACTTCCCAGGCATTTTTACTCTTTCAGCTTTGACTTTTTGGCATGTCAAACATTGACGTACATGATTCAGTACATCCTTTTTTAGACCAGGCCAAAAGAAGCTTTTCTTTATAGAAATGTAGGTTTTGATGAAACCTAGATGTCCTGCTATAAGACTGTCATGGGCTTCATTCAAAATTTGATCCTTGGTTCCCTCATCATTGGGAATGCATAGCCTGCGATTATAATACATAATGCCATCATCCAGGTTGTACCCTTGAACTCTGTTCAACTCCTGTGGAGTTTTGCTTTCCTGCATAAGTAGGGTAGCAGTAGGGCCAAAGAATATATCCAGCATGATCTTCTCTCTTGCTTCAATAATCAAAGGATTTGATACTACAGTAATTGCAAGCAAGGAGGCTTTTCTGCTGAGGGCATCTACTACCACATTCTCTTTGCCTGGGTGGTACTTGATTTCAAAATCAAATTCCTGCAGGGTCTGCATCCACCTTCTTTGGCGCCTGTTGAAATCCTTCTGAGTGAAGATCCACTTTAAGCTCTGATGATTTGTCATCAAAGTGAATCTTTGTCCCAGTAGGTAATGTCTCCATAACTTGAGGGCATATACTACTGAAAGTAGTTTCAGGTCATGGACAACATAATTCCTCTCATGCGTTTTGAGTTTTCGGGATTCAGAGGCCACTGCATGACCTTCCTACATGAGTGCACCTCCCAAGGCAAAACCACTTGCATCAGTTATTACTACCTCAAAGGGTAGAGAGAAATCTGGCAGCTTCAGAATGGGATTGGTTACCAAGGCGGTCTTCAGCTTATCAAAAGCACTCTGGCACCTGACAGACCACTGAAATGGGGTATTCTTTTTGAGAAGGTTAGTCAGGGGGAAGCTATGAGAGCATACTTTGGTATAAAAATTCTATACCAACCAGTCAATCCCAAGAATCCTCTGACTTCTTTCACTGTCTTTGGTTCAGGCCAATCTCTGACTACTTGGACTTTTGCGGAATCTGGAGAAATTTCATCTTTGGATACCAGAAAGCCCAAGTATTCAACGTGGTTGGCAGAGAAAGTGCAGTTGGTGCTTCCTTAGAATCTCAAGAACTTTTCGGACATGAGTCTCATGGTCAGCTTCATTCTTTGAGTAAATTAGAATGTCATCAAAGAAAACTAGAACAAAATCATCCAAGTATTGAGGATATCCTACATTAGGCAATTGAATGTTGCTGGGGCATTAGTTAATCCAAACGGCATGATAGTGAATTCATAATGCCCATACCGAGTATTGATGGCTTGTCTTCGAGATATCTGGCTCATTAATCCTGATCTGATAATACCCTGATTTGAGATCTATCTTTGTGAAGATCTAGGCTCCACTTAGCCTATCCAGAAGCTCATCAATTCTGGGGATAGGATATTTATTCTTAATTGTCAACTGATTGAGACCTCTGTAGTCCACACAGAGTCTAAGCGTTCCATCTTTCTTTTTCTGAAAGAGAAGTGGCGCACCCTAAGGTGAAACACTGGGTCTTACAAACCCTTGTTCTAACAACTCTCTAAGCTGTTCCTTGAGTTCGATGGCTTCAGGAACTGGCATTTTGTACGCGTGTAGGGCTACTATGGCTGAGCTCCGGCGGGGGGTCAATTCAATTACATGATCTACTTCTTGGAT
This sequence comes from Cibotium barometz, assembly GCF_041138505.1. NCBI lineage: Eukaryota > Viridiplantae > Streptophyta > Polypodiopsida > Cyatheales > Cibotiaceae > Cibotium > Cibotium barometz. Next base: position 5,961,197 of record NC_141085.1, read on the forward strand.
TGGAGGCATTTCAATTAGCTTTGCTGGGAATAGATCATCAAATTCACTTAACCATTTAGGTTCTTTAGCCTTAAGCTTTGAGTCTGCTGGGTTCATTTTGACAACATAAATTTATTGCATCTTTCTAAGTCCTTTTAGCAACTTGGAAGCTTTTACTACTGAAGGTCTGGGAATCTAGAAACTCCAATTCCTTGTTCCCATGAAGGTCATGGAATGGTTCCATTGTGATAGTGTATGTCAGCCTGATTTTTGTGGAGCCAATCCATTCCAAGGATCCCATCAAAAACTCCCAGAGGTAAGACTTTGAACTGACAGTCAGTCACATTACTATTTAGATTGAACTGGATAAGATTTGTCTCATGGTGAGTGAAAAGAGTCTTCCCACTGGCCAATTCAACTTGCATAGGTTTCCCTGATTTTTGTTCTAAGACTAGCTTACGCAAGCATCTAGGGGAAATGAATGAATGAGAACTACCTGAATCAATAAAAAGCTTAAAAGGCTTACCCTAATACTCTGTTGGAGTATGGATGACTGAGAACTGACGATTAGGTCCTTGGTTTTCAATTGTAGTAAAGATCTGCCCTCTTTCCTCTTCTACTACATCTGAAATTGTGACTGCTCTAGGCCGAGGTGGAACTCTTTCTCTTTGGTTGCCCCCAACATAAACATATATGCCAAATGCTCCCTGCAGCATTCTGGCGTAAGACATTCCTTTAAGAAAACAGGGTTTCTATGCAAGTTTTCAGTTTTGATTTTGTTTAAAAACCATGAATAATCTTAAATCCGTATCCCAATACTTCTAGATCCAGGTCTGAATTCCAAACAGAATTCCTCGAATTCTGTTAACTTGGTCCTCAGATCAAAATCAAGTCATAACTTAGTTTCAGATTCGGTGGGGGATTTGAGTACATTTTTCCTGAACTTGGCACATCATCATTGATTGAAATTGACGAAGGAATTAGGTCTTGGTTAGTCTGAATCAGAGTTTGGGTCTGGAAAGATTCTTCCTAAACTATCTTTCTCGAAAGGTACTATTTCAATTTCTCTTTTTCTAAATCGACGAATTTTTGCTTGCAAATTTCTAAAACATGAATTTCTTATATAATCATTTATCTCGATCTCCAATTTCGATAGTTTAATTGAGTTTTCTCATTACCATCTTAGTGAATATGAAACGGTAGTATTTCTTCTCACAGATTATCTACTTATTCATTTTTTCCATTTTTGCAAAAATTAAACAGAGGATTAAGAGAACCCTTATTTAAATATGATCATTCTATATGCATCTATTTATGCATAAAATCTATTTCTGATGAAAGTCACACTTTTATCATCATAAAAATCATTTATGATGAAAATCACTCTTTTAATATGAAAGAATTTCTTTTATGCATCCCTTTATGCATGAAAATCACACTTTTAATATAAAAAATTATCTTTTATGCATATGTTTATGCATAAAAATCATTTATGATGAAAATCAAACTTTTAATATAAAAAAATTATCTTTTATGCATATGTTTATGCATAGAATTCAATAATGATAAAAGTAACACTTTTATAATAAAAAAATATTCTTTCATGCATAGAAATCAATAATGATAAAAGTAACACTTTTATAATAAAAATAAATTTTTTTATGCATCCTCTTATGCATAAAAATCAATAATGATAAAAGTAACACTTTTATAATTAAAAAAAATCTTTTATGCATCCTCTTATGCATAAAAATCAATAATGATAAAAGTAACACTTTTATAATAAAAATAAATTTCTTTTATGCATCCTCTTATGCATAAAAATTGATAATGATAAAAGTAACACTTTTATATTAATAAAAATAAATTTCTTTTATGCATCTTCTTATTCATAAAAATCAATAATAATAAAAGTAACACTTCTATAATAAAAATAATAATCTTTTATGCATACTTTTATGCATGAAAATTAAATATGATAAAAGTAACACTTTTATAATAAAAAAATAATCTTTTATGCATACTTTTAAGCATAGAAATCAATAATGATGAAAGTAACACTTAATAAAAATTATTCTTTTATAAAAATTATTCTTTTATAAAAATTAATCAATATGCATCTTTCTATGCATGAATGACACTTTTAGAATGCTCTAATGATGGGGATTACTCTTTTTGATTAATAAAAGATGAAATTTATTCCATAAATTTTTAAAAAAATTCACCATAACCTCCTTTGTACGACTGACCATTTTTTAATTTTTAACTCATTAAAATTAATTAGAAGTTCATTTCCAGTGTCAAAATGAGTAGATAAGAGGGTGTGGTGTACATATGCCAGGAGGAAAAAACCTCCTAGTGAGGGAAAAAGTACACACCCCAAAATGAGTAGATATGCAATGAGGAAAAACCTCCTAGTGAGGAAAAACATGGTCGTGAGAGGAGGGAGGCAGACTAGATCAAGTGTTAAGGAACCTAGCTCTGATACCAATTGTTAGAATCAAGGTTAGGGTTGTAACAATGCCCACACACAAACTTAAGAGCACACAAACTCATTATATTAGAATGAACAAATATATGTCGGATACAAAAAATAAGTACACAATCCGAAATGAGTAGATAAGAGGGTGTGGTGTACATATGCAAGGACGAAAAAGCCTCCTAGTGATGGAAAGAGTGCCACGACGGTCCTAGGTGTGTTCACACACATCACTACCATATAATGCTACAATAAGAAGTTTTTCAAATTATTGCTCAACAAAGAAGATGGGATTGTCGTGATGCTGAGGCTTTGGCACTGATTGCCTTGTGGGTTAAAAGGTCTATTATTATGCACTCACTCTTTTAGAAGATCCACGCTTGCTTGGAACACTCTAGAATTCATGTATCATGCAAAAAATGATGTAAAGAGTGCCTATCCTATAAGGCAACTTGATAATAAAAACATGCAAGAGAAGGGGTCCATGAATGAACATTTAACAAATTTACAAGTCTTGAGAGAGCAACTTCTCAATATTGATGAAGTTATTCCTGAAAAGGATATGATTAACATCACCCTTATTTATTTGCCTAAATCTTATCTGAGTTTGAATCCTCCACCTTTTATTGAGAGGCACTCCCTCTCTCACCTATCAAGAGCTTGTTGGCTTACTATTACAAGGGGAACAGCTCCAAATAAAATGTTTCTGTGAGTTCAAATAGTGATTAAGATCCAGCAACCAAGAATAAGGACAAGAAATTCCAGCAAAATATCGATTCCAACACAAATTATGAGGCTAAGGGTGATTCCAAATAGCCAAAGAAGGTTAGTATAAGAAACAACCCGGCCATGCGATTGAAAATAAGGACAAGAAATTCCAGCAAAAGATCGATTCCAACACAAATTATGAGGCTAAGGGTGATTCCAAATAGCCAAAGAAGGTTAGTATTACAAAAAACCCGGCCATGCGATTGAAAATTACTTTTAACTTCAAAACAGAAAAAAAAGAAGAAGAAGGAATGCAACAAGGATTCTAGTAGGTCTACCTCCGAGAGTTCAAAGAAAGCGCACTTAGCTAATGTCGTTGTTCATCAAGAATTCTCACTTATGGTTATTTGCATTTATAACTCTAAACAAGAAGTTGCATGTCTGAGTGCAATTGTTTGCAGACAGTTGGTTTCTTGACAGTGGTGCTTCTTAGCACATAACTTCTTAAAGAAGTAAATTGGTCAAACATCTAGAGAAAACCCAAACAAGTCATACTATTACATGTGTCAGCAATGCCCTATCCTCTACTATTACATGTGTCAACAATGCCCTATCCTTTACCTTGTTAAAGGAGATTTTTCTGACTACTATAAACTTTACCCTGTTGAAGGAGATTTTTCTCACTACTATAAACTTTTGTTCCAAATATTTATAAAATTTGCTTTCTGTGTTCACTCCAGCAAGGGGTGTCTTAATGTTGGATTTGTAGATGATAAATGCATTTTCCATGATAATAAAGAACATAACAAATAGATTGTGCTTACTGAATCTTTGATCCCAAGTGGTGTGAACAAATTGTACATATATGACAAGTGTGATATTGCTTGCCTGACAGACATGACTAATGCAACAAAAGATGCCCAGTGTGGCATGCTAGATTTTGCTACACTTTGTATATAGCACACTACTGTATATACCAATTATTGGAATAAGGGATAGGGTTGCAATAATGCACACACAAGATAGAGAAGCTTGAGAGCACACAAACTCACTAGATTATAATGAACAAATGTGTGCTAGATAAAAAAGATAAGTACACAGCCTAGAATGAGTAGATAAGAGGGTGTACATATGCAAGGGGGAAAAAACCTCCTAGTGAGGGAAAATTGCCACGACAGTCCTAAGTGTGTGCACACACATCACTACCATATAATGCTACAATAAGAATTTTCTCAAATTATTACTCAACAAAGAAGATGGGATTCTCGTGATGCTCAGGCTTTCACTTTGATTGCCTTGTCAGTTTTAAAAGGTCTAGTATTATGCACATTCACTCTTGTAGAGCATCCATGCTTGCTTGGAACACTCTAGAATTTATGTACCAGGCTAAAAATGATGTAAGGATTCCCTATCTTAGAAGGTAACTTGATAATAAAAACATGCAAGAGAAGGGGTCCATGAACGAACATTTAACAAATTTACAAGTCTTGAGAGAGCAACTTCTCCATATGATAAAGTTATTCCAAAAAAGGATATGATTAATGTCACCCTTAATTCTTTGCCTAAACCTTATCTGAGTTTGAATCCTTCATCTTTTATTCAGAGGCACTCCCTCTCACCTATCAAGAGCTTGTTGGTTTACTATTACAAGGGGAATAGCTCCAAAAAAATTGTATCTACGAGTTCTAATATGATTAAGATTTAGCAACCAAGATTAAGGACAAGAAATTCCAGGAGAAGATCGATTCCAGCAAAAATTATGAGGCTAAGGGTGATTGCAAATAGCCAAAGAAGGTTAGTATTACAAACAACCTGGCCATGCGATTGAAAATTGCTACTACAAAACAAAAAAAAGAAGAAGAAGGAATACAACAAGGATCCTAGTAGGTCTACCTCCGAGAGTTCAAAGAAAGAGCACTCAGCTAATGTCGTTGTTCATCAAGAATTCTCCCTTATGGTTATTTGCAGTTATAATTCTAAACAAGAAGTTGCATGTCTCAGTGCAATTGTTTGCTGACAGTTGGTTTCTTGACAGTGGTGCTTCTAGGCACATAACTTCTTAAAGAAGTTTGGTCAAACATCTAGAGAAAACACAAAGTGGTCATACTATAAAAGAAGTTCTTTCTCACACAAACATCTATTACATGTGCCAACAATGCCTTGTCCTTAACCCTGTAAAAGAAGATCTTTCTCACTACTATAAACTTTTGTTTCAAATATTTATAAAATTTGCTTTCTGAGCCCACTCTAGCAAGCGGGGTTATAATGTTGGATTTGTAGACAATAATAAAGAACATAACAAACAAATTATGCTTACTGGATCTTTGACCACGTGGTATGAACAAAGATTCAGCAACCAAGAATAAGGACCAGAAATTCTAGCACAAGATCAGTTCCAACAAAACTTATGAGGCTAAGGGTGATTCCAAATAGCCAATGAAGGTTAGTATTACAAAAAACCCGGCCATGCGATTGAAAATTGCTTTAAACTTCAAAACAATGAAAAGAAGAAGGAATCCAACAAAGATTCTAGTAGGTCTACCTCCCAGAGTTCAAAGGAAGAGCACTCAGCTAATGTCGTTTTTCATCAAGAATTCTTACTTATTCACTATCAGAACTCACAGAAACATTTTTTTTGGAGTTGTTGCTCTTGTATTAGTAAGCCAACAAGCTCTTGAAAGGTAAGAGGGAGTGCCTCTCAATAAAAGATGAAGCATTGAAACTCAGATAAGATTTAGGCAAAGAATTAAGGGTGACGTTAATCATGTCCTTTTCAAGAATAACTTCATCAATATTGAGAAGTTACTCTCTCAAGACTTGTAAATTTGTTAAATGTTCATTCATGGACCCCCTCTCTTCCATGTTTTCATTATCAATTTGCCTTCTAAGAAAAGAAATCCTTACATTATGTTTAGCCTAATACATAAATTCTAGAGTGTTCCAAGCAAGCATGGATGTTAATTTCTGAAAATCTAGACCCTTAGGCTAAGGTCCTTTATACCCATTTCCAATTAATTCCAATTGCACATTGGAAAGTTCTTTTTGAATTTCTATTTTAGGGGAACTTATTTTAATAAGATGAGTTATTTTTTTATCCAAAAATATTCATAATCTGAATATTCTCTCTCTAGAATATTTTCTCTCTCTAGGTTAAAACAGTTAGAAACAAGGTCTTTATATTTCTGAAGAGGGATTGATTACAGGGGAAGATACTAGACATCAAAAGGGGGTTGGGAGAGGAATCTTACATTCTACCCCACTTAAAAAACGCGAGATGTCCTCATCTCGCAAACTGGGATAATTTCGCAAGATGCACGAATTATGAGACTTAGAGAAAAATTTAAATCAGGATTAACCACCAAGAAAAGTCTCAAAGAGAGCAAGATTCAAGATAAGAACAAGATTTAAACTTTATTCATTCTCGGAACTTATACAGTAAAGATAGAAGAACTCTTTACACTTCCATAAGCCCGTCCATCATATGGTCACAAAAGCAGTCCTCACAAGCTGCGCATGTATAAGGTAACTCATCTATGGGAATAATTCTGTTGGTTATTGCTGCACCTATCTCAGTGGTATGAGGTGATCTAACAAAAGGACCTCTGAGAGGTAAGCCAAAAACGGGGTAAAGGCATATCTTCTCATGAGGAAGAAAACACGCCAGTAAGAAGACCCGCTCAGAAAACCCAAGATGTCTTGATCTCATGACGCAGTAGTATCGGGGACCCAAACCCAAGGCTTCGATAACCATGGCCAAGCGGACATTGTTACGAAAGTTCTGCTGACCCCAGGGTGTTACCCTAGTTATGTCTTGATAGGTCCGCCATTTGGTCTGCGCTACAGAAGTTCCTAGGTGAGGAAAAAGTGAGCGCTCATACTGTTCTATAAAGTCTTTCTTCACAGACTCTCTTGCGTCTTGAAGATGAGAAATCATCATGGATAAAACTAATTCCTGTTGCCAAGCCATGAAGGAGATTAAGAAGAAGGGAGATCGATGGAAGTAAGATTACTGTGAGTGACAGGTAAAAGTTACGACTTATATAAAGGAAGGAGCTAGCGTAACTTAGAAGCCAACGGTTACTTGCCACTGAAGTTTTACCGTCTTTCTATGATTTGGGTTTGGCACATATTTCTATGAAATATATTAAGAACTTTGAGATGAGGGGATAAAAGAAGTTCGTAGGCTAAGTCACCTACTTTCATTGAATTCAGATATAAGGCTCACAATATCTGGGGGATAACTTCTTATACTCCCCAAGAGATAAAGAACTTCTTTTGGGCCGTACTCGAATGAAAACCAAAACCTTGGTATCCAAAACACCGATTCTCACTTTTGAACTCATTGTTCTGAATCCTTAAAATAGGCATGACTCCTGAGAAGTATTCTAGGGAAAGGGTCTTCCTTTTTTTAAACAGAATCTTTCTTTTATTTTAGAGATCAAAAAGGGAGATTCTTACTCCTGTATACCTCGAAGGTTGGGGAGGAATCTTACATTCTACCCCACTTAAAAAAGTGCGAGATGTCCTCATCTCGCAAGGTAGAGGATAACTCTTTTTCTTAAGATCTAATTTTATTCTGGGGTTCCTTATATTCTGGTCAACCCAACAGAATACTAGGATAAATATCTCTTAGAACTCATCAACAATTCATTCAGATCATATCATTCATATCTTTAACATGATAATGGTCCATTAGACCGAAAAATTTCCTTCTGAACATTCCTCCACGGGAATTTTAGTCAAGTAAGTTCTCAATTTGTCATCCCTTAACTTGATCTAAGTAAGTTCTCAATTTGTCATCCCTTAACTTGATCTAACGGTCAAGTATTAATAGTAGCAATTTGACAGCACAATCCACTAATCTCATAGTGATTTGCTGAAATCATTATTATCATTCCAGTTATGAATATTATCACTGGGACTCGTCCCATTCATCCTCATTGTGGTTTCGCTTAGCTTATTACATTTTAACTAAATTTCAGAAATCATCATTTTTCAATCAGAATCCAATCAATTTTATCAGTTCCCAAACAGAATTAAAAATCATATCAACCACATTCGAAATCATCCTCTGGATAGCATTAACGCTTATAATTTCAAGTCTTAGATTTACTCGTATATACTGTCAGTAAAGAGCTGCAGTATACTCTCGGTATATACGGGTAGTCACGGCCCTTGGAATTATAAGGTAAATACCATCATGTCTAGGCCTGAAGCAAGTCAGGGATTCTATATAATTGCGGTACTTCCATCTGAAGACCCAATTACCAAATTACGAATTTTAGTTTGAATATCAAATTGTATGACTTATATCACACAATTACAATCTTTTTGTGTTTCTTAATAAATTTTTGACATATTTGTCTTCTCAATTAATCTTTATTAACCAAAGGCTCTGATACCAACTGTGAGATCCCTGTTCCCACTGCGCAACGGATTCGGGGTACTAGCAGCGGAAGTAGCACTTCTTGCGCGAGGCAGGGTCCCACACTCGGGGCCTCGTCCACGGATATCTAAACAAAGGACTAATCCGTCGGTTTTTCCAAAACCGAACCCAGAAAAACTTCCCTTATCTGGAAAGCACGGGCGATTCCTCCAAGATAACTTTTTGCTCTAACGTAGTCAAGACCATTAATAATGATCAAACTGATCCGACTGCACCTATAAAGATATTCGGTCAGATCAAGGAAGAAACTTGCACTTGGATCATTGGGATCAACGCTTTTTTCCCCATCAAGAGGCACAGCCGTTGATTCCTATCCATAGAACAATTACTATCCGGGACTTACTTCATCTAACGTAATAACAGAAATTGAGTCTCGATTTACGGATCCATCAGTCCAGCCTAACCCCATCCGATCCCATGGGTTAGCCAACCGCCCAACCACTGTAGTGATGGGATCCAATTTGGAATTTGGTTAGGTTTTGTCCCAGGTACCAAGGGAAAGAGTTCCAAGGCCCCCTAGCCGGAAGTTCATGCAAACATAAAACTAGCCACACCACTTACACACCCAATATGAAATTGCCTTTTTCTTAGCATCAGCTAACTTTAAAACAATCCTTTAATGAAACCATAGTACCACTGATCATAATCTTTCAATTTATCCGGTTGATTCATAATTTCCCATCATTCCTTCATCAGAGTATCTATGGCATCATTGGCAACTAGAACGCTCACCACCTGTCCACACAGGGGCCTTTTCAATAGTTCCTAGACAATAATACTCGGCAATATAATCACTTATAAAAATCAAGATGGACTCTCGTTGCAGATCAGCAAGATCAACCAACAGATCCATATAAAGAGCCATGGACTCATCCATTGAAGACCAGCAAGGTCAATCAACCAGATCCATGCCCGATTTCACAAAACAACTCTTACTCCTTGTTCCAATATCTTCCTCGACGCACGCGTGGGTATCCTAGGCGACCCAGAGCCCGAGCACCGTATGGTCAGCACCCTCTAGGATCCTTCGCAGGTGACCTAGCGCTTCACTCATAGGCCGCTTCCTTGGTCCCTCATCCACCGTACCGGAAGCTCACCATTTTAATCGAACCGAGGCTGGTCAAGACCTCGGCCGACCTTGCTACGCGAGACGTCCTCCATTGACTCTTCGTCAGCAGTTGCAACTTTATCAGTTAGGCTCCACGACCTTAATCACAAGACGGTCAAAATGCTTTCCCAGCATTCTTGACATAAAACAGCCATTTACAAACAGCATTTACAATAGTTTACAAATACAGTTTCTATATTAACTCTCATTTTTTTCACATTATCCCTCATTAATCCACATTACTTATTCCACATTCCATTTATATATGTACTCATCCAATCACATCATTTTCCATCTCTTCACTTCAGATTCCTTCACATCACATATCATATATTCACATCCATATCCACATCCACATCCATATCCATATCCACATCCATTTATATATGTACTCATCTAATCACATCCTTTTCCATCTCTTCACTTCAGATTCCTTTACATCACATATCATATATTCACATCTATACATCCACATTCACATACATCCACATCCACATTTCCATACATCTACATCCACATTCACATACATCCACATCCATATTCCCATTCACATCTATACATCCACATCCACATTCCCATTCACATCTATACATCCACATACATACATACATCCACATCCACATCCACATTCCCATTCACATCTATACATCCACATACATACATACATCCACATCCACATCCACATTCCCATTCACATCTATACATCCACATCTACATCCACATACATACATACATCCACATCCACATTCCACATTCACATCTATGCATCCACATCTACATCCACATTCACATACATCCACATCCACATTCCCATTCACATCTATACATCCACATTCACATCTATGCATATACATCCTCATGCATACATCCACATTCACATCCACACATCCACACTCCCATCTCCACGTCCACACATCCACATACATACATCCATTTCCACATTCCCATTCATATAACCCCATATGCCTTCACATCTAATCTTTTACATCACATCCATTCTCGCCCTATCACAACCCTTATCCTATCACATACACTTCTTACCTCATCCCATACACATCTTAATTCATCTTATCACCTCCTAACTTATTTCATAAGCATCTTATCACCTCTTATCACATCTTATACACTTCTTATCACATCCTATCACCTCTTATTTCTATTTATAGAATACAAGAGAATTCTTATATTTGATATAAGATTTCTTTACACATTTATTTATGCATAAATTCCATTTAAGGAGATTAATACTTTCGAAGTAAAAATCAATCTTTTATGCATCTTCCTATGCATAAATTCATTTTAAATAAAAATGTCACTTTTGAATTAAAATTCAATCTTTCATGTATCTTCCTATGCATGAATTCAATTTAGATGAGAATGACACTTTTGAATCAATCTTTTATGCATCTTCCTATGCATAAATTCAATTTGGTAGGAATTACACTTTTAGAATAAAAGAATTTCTCTTATGCAACTAAGTTATGCATAAAATCCCTTTATGATGAAAATCACACTTTTAGTATAAAAAGAATATCTTTTATGCATACTTCTATGCATGAAATCCAAATATGATAAAAGTAACACTTTTATAATAAAATAATCAACTCTTATGCACACTTCTATGCATGAATTTCAATTGTGATATAAGTAACACTTTTATAATAAAATAATCAACTCTTATGCATACTTCTATGCATGAATTTCAATTGTGATATAAGTAACACTTTTATAATAAAATAATCAACTTTTATGCATACCTCTATGCATGAAATCCAATATGATAAAAGTAACACTTTTGATATAAAAATTTTCCTTTATGCATACTTCTATGCATGAAAATTAAAAATGATAAAAGTAACACTTTTGATATAAAAAAATTTTTCTTTATGCATACTTCTATGCATGAAAATTAAAAATGATAAAAGTAACACTTTTGATATAAAAAATTTTCCTTTATGCATACTTTTATGCATGAAAATTAACAATGATAAAAGTAACACTTTTAATATAAAAAAATTATCCTTTATGCATACTTCTATGCATGAAAATTAAAATTTAATAAAAGTAACACTTTTATGTTAAAATAATAATCTTTTATGCATACCTCTATGCATGAAATCCAATTATGATAAAAGTAACACTTTTATGTTAAAATAATAATCTTTTATGCATAGATCTATGCATGAAAATCAATGATGCATAATATAAAAATCAATTTCTCTATGATTACAATGAATATCTTTCAATTAATCTAGGATGATAATTCCTAGAATATGGTAGGAAGTCCTCTTTTTATGCTTTGAATGAAATTATTTTATGCATAATTTTTATAAAAATTTTGCCATAGCTCCGCTGCTATGACTGATAAATCTCATTTTTTCTAAGGGATAAAGCTTATCATTAAGGAAATAATTAAAATGATCTCTAATTGGATCATTAATCCATAATGGATTGAATCATCAATATACATAAACTAAAAGCATAGAAAAAAGCCATTAATTTGGCCTCAAGCATAGCTTAATCTTGGGTTAAGGAAAAACTTTATGAAAAGCTTGATTTGGATTGAGAATGGGTCATGAGTATGACCATTTCTTGAGTGAGAGAGAGAAATTACATAAAAACCATTAGAATTTAAACATAAATGAAAATTAACTTCAATAGCATTTATTAAATTATGTAACTCTTCACTACTATTCACCAATTAACTTCAATAGCATTTAAAAAACCATACCAATTAAGCTTCTCAAGCTTGAGAGGGGTTGAGAAGAGAGAAACATTGAGAAATTATAGAAAAGATCAATATTCACTAATTACCTTACAAATTGCTTGATTCTTTATTCACGGTAGAGGCCCCCAACCAATCAATTGGTTAAGTATGTTGATGGAGCCACTAATTGGGATTGAAGAAAGAGGGAAGCTCCAAAAACTAGTGAATTATTAAATGAATTCACAGTTCTTGGCTTAGGTGGAGTAGAGTAACGATGCATAAACACTATCTATTTTTCAACAAGGGAGAGGCTTCTATTTATAGGAAAAATTGAGCTCCTAACCAAACAAACTGATTCTAGAATTTTCTAAATCAGTTTGGTCAATATTTGACCATTTTTAGGTCAGTTAAGCTAACTTTTTGGAACTAGACTTGAATGAGGAGAGAGGGGAGATGAAATATCTCAATTTTTATGAGTTTAAAACTCATTCAAGCATGTGAAATATGCACCTCCTTTAAAGAACTCCCCTTCCTTACATATGAGTCATAATGGAATCATTTTAATATTGCTCATAGTTTTTTTACTAATAAACCTTGTACATTTTCAACTCTTCATCTTATGTGAAATATGCACCTCCTTTAAAGAACTCCCCTTCCTTACATATGTGTCATAATGGAATCATTTTAATATTGCTCATAGTTTTTTACTAATAAACCTTGTACATTTTCAACTCTTCATCTTATGTGAAAAATGCACCTCCTTTAAAGAACTCCCCTTCCTTACATATGTGTCATAATGGAATCATTTTAATATTGCTCATAGTTTTTTACTAATAAATCTTGTACATTTTCAACTCTTCATCTTATGTGAGCATTTACTCATTTTTGGGTATCTTCTTTTACAAAATGGATTTATCTCCTCCCTACACATGGATTGATGCTATTGGCCCATAGGAACCTTAATTGGACCATAATCCAAAAATTTCTGAAAATCTAGACCCTTAGGCTAAGGTCCTTTATACCCATTTCCAATTAATTCCAATTGCACATTGGAAAGTTCTTTTTGAATTTCTGTTTCAAGGGAACTTATTTTAATAAGATGAGTTATTTTTCTATCCAAAAATATTCATAATCTGAATATTCTCTCTCTAGAATATTTTCTCTCTCTAGGTTAAAACAGTTAGAAACAAGGTCTTTATATTTCTGAAGAGGGATTGATTACAGGGGAAGATACTAGACATCAAAAGGGGTTTGGGGGAGGAATCTTACAGAACAAAAGTTTATAGTAGTGATAAAAATCTCCTTTAACAGGGTAAAGGACAGGGCATTGTTGGCACATGTAATAGTATGACCACTTTGTGCTTTCTCTAGATGTTTGACCAAACTTCTTTAAGAGGTTATGTGCTTAGAAGCACAACTGTCAAGATACCAACTGCCGACAAATAGTTGCACTCAGACATGCAACTTCTTGTTTAGAGTTATAAAAGTGCAAATAACCATAAGTGAGAATTCTTGATAAAAAACAACATTAGCTGAGTGCTCTTCCTTTGAACTCTGGGAGGTAGACCTACTAGAATCTTTGTTGGATTCCTTCTTCTTTTCTTTGTTTTGAAGTTTAAAGCAATTTTCAATCGCATGGCCGGGTTTTTTGTAATACTAACCTTCTTTGGCTATTTAAAAACACCCTTAGCCTTATAAGTTTTGTTGGAATCGATCTTCTACTGGAATTTTTGGTCCTTATTCTTGGTTGCTGAATCTTAATCACTATTAGAACTCACATAAACATATTTTTTTGAGCAGATCCTCTTGTAATAGTAAACAAACAAGATCTTCATATGTAAGAGTGCCGTTGAATAAGCAATGAAGGAAAGTATTGAAACTCACATAAGATTTAGGCAAATAATTAAGGGTGATGTTAATCATGTCCTTTTCAGGAATAACTTCATCAATATTGAGAAGTTGCTCTCTCAAGACTTGTAACTGTGTTAAATGTTCATTCATGGATCACATGTTTTTATTATCAAGTTGCCTTCTAAGATAGGCACTCCTTACATCATTTTTTGCTTGATACATAAATTATAGAGTGTTCCAAGCAAGCATGGATCTTCTATAAGAGTGAATGTGCATAATAATAGACCTTTTAATCGACAAGGTAATCAATGCCAAAGCCTGAGCATCACGAGAATCCCATCTTTTTTGCTTAGCAATAGTTTGAGAAACTTCTTATTGTAGCATTATATGGTAGAGATGTGTGTGAACACACTTAGGACCGTCGTGGCACTTTTTTCTTCACTAGGAGGTTTTTTTCTCATTGCATATGTACACCCTCTTATCTACTCATTTTGGGGTGTGTACTTATTTTTTATATCCGGCATATATTTGTTCATTCTAATATAATGAGTTTGTGTGCTCTCAAGCTTCTCTATCTTGTGTGTGTGCATTGTTACAACCCTAACCCTGATTCCAACAATTGGTATTAGAGCTAGCTTTCTTGACACTTGATCTAATAGTGTGCCTCCCTCCTGACGACCATGTTTTTCTATCTCCGATTGAGATACCCTCTTAGGATAAGAAGGTATATACTATACTGTGCTATATACAAAGTATGGCTAATTCTAGCATGCCACAATTGGGCATCTTTTATTGCATTACTCGTGTCTGCCACGTAAGGAATATCACACTTGTCATATGTGTCCAATTTGTTCACACCACTTGTGATCAAAGATGTTGAAATTTGAGCATAATGATGAGCTATGGTGGATCAAACACTAGAATCAACATCATTAACAAAGTGATTATCAAATGATTAAGACATAATTAGTGAATAATTAGCAAATAGATTAATGTAGGCATGGATACTCAAAAACCAGCAAATTCTCATTAGGGCTATGCCTCAATTTATAGAGTTTACATCAAACATCAAATCCCATTGATTTCTCCATGATTCACTCCCAGAATATCTCCACCTTTTGCTTGATTCTCTCCACCTCTTCTCTTTTCCCTGAATATCTCCCAGAATATCTCCACACTCCTAAATTCTCTCATGCTACCCTTTATTCTCTCCCAGTAGATTCTTCTCACCTTTTCACAGGTTCTTTCATAATTACATCTCCTCTTTTACAGCCTCTAACCAATGGCTTGTTCCCACACACACCCTATTCACTTGTATTTTTCAACACCTCCCCTCAAGTGAATACTCCTAGTACACCTAGACCCTATACCAAGTTTGCCTCCCTTTACTTGGTAGTCCGCGACCAGTGTCTACTCCTCCCCTCAAGTTATCTCAGCACACCTGGACCGTGTATCAAGTTTCTTTCTTACTTGACAGTCCGCGACCAGTGCCTCAAGTCCCTAAACTCCATAGTCCTTGACACTCTCTCTCTCTATGTGTCCAAGGCTACTATAAGTGCCCGTGACCTTGACTAAAGTGCTCACACATACATCTACCACGTGGCCTACATCATCGGTGGCTCAGAGGTGGTTTTACTTTGTTGGGGCAGGTTACATTAGGTTGTGGGGTCTCTCTCTCTCTCTCTCTCTCTCTCTCTCAGAGATTTCCACATGGCTCCTCACTCTTTGGAGCCTCACATCTTCTCTTATCTTCAGTCTTCTTGTCGTGGCAGCTTCTCTCCACGCGTCCGTCTCTTCTTTCAGTCTTCTGGGGGCAGCTTCTCTTCTCGTGGCAGCTTGTCTTCTCGTGTCCATGTCTTCCTTTAGATCTTCTTCTCGGTGTGGATCCTCTTCTTGGGAAGAGATATTCTTCTTCTTTCATGGCTGGGGCCATGAGCTTGTCCGTCAGGTCTTTTTGCTCCATGTGAGCAACATGTTTCAATGTTTTACTGACAGTTCCTTTGGGCTTTTTATGTTTATTTTGTATCATTATGCAATGCAAACCCAAATCTATGCGGGAGGTCTTACCTCTTGCCTTGTTCTAGACAAGGGCAGTGTCTGTTCCCATTTTTACATTGATGCAATGTGCCCAATACATAATGTGTATAGCATCCATTCTTATGCACATTCCCAAATGCAACTCTGGCTGTGAATAATCTTGATTTTGAGTGAGATTTACAGGCATTAACCAAGGGTTAAATGTAAAATGATGATTTTCACAAATTTATCAGCACAATTTTACCAGAAATTACATTAAATCAAGGGTAACCAATTTGTACGAGATGGTTGGAGTATCAAACCAACTCCGAATTGTAATCTGAAGTTATAGGGATCTGTATCAGATACCTAATGGTTAATTTGAACCCTCAATTGTACCAAAATATAGTGATTAGCACTGATTAATCACTAATTAACAAATTAATGCTCTGTTTTGTGTGCAAAAAACAGAGTATGTGGGGAGTCCAGATCTAAAGCCTTCCACTTCAAATGAGCTCAAATGCTTTCAAAGGCATCAATAGCAATGAGTCTAGTAGAGGATTAAACCAAGAAACACAAGATTTGACCAAATATTGAAAGCTTAATCTCTGTTTTACCAAAGTCACCTGCAAATTTGATGAAGAGCTTGGATCTCACTGTAGACTTGATGAAACTCAATTCTGTCTTCACCAGCTTGTAGAGCATGCTTGATTACCCCTTGGGCTAAGAGGAATTAGAAGGATTTGACTTGATGAAGTAGCAATGGCAAAATCTGCAGAGAAAAAGGGCGCCGGTAGAAAATGCAAAATCTCCTTCGTTACTTGCGCCGTCTTGCTGACCTTGAAGCTAAAGATGTTAGCTAGGTTGTGTTAAAAGCTTGTGCCCTAATTTTATGTGTGCAAGGTGCTAGAGATCCTCCACTGGCTGGGGGTGAAGGGGAGAAGTGAAAACTCACTAAAATTTTAATTTTTTACTAATTATCTACTAATCCTAATTAATTAACTAATGGGCTCATAAACCTAATTGATTCTAGGCATGGCTCTGATACCATGTTGAAATTTGAGCATAATGATGAGCTATGGTGGATCAAACACTAGAATCAATATCATTAACAAAGTGATTATCAAATGATTAAGACGTAATTAGTGAATAATTAGCAAATAGATTAATGTAGGCATGGATACTCAAAAACTAGCAAATTCTCATTAGGGCTATGCCTCAATTTATAGAGTTTACATCAAGCATCAAATCCCATTGATTTCTCCATGATTCACTCCCAGAATATCTCCACCTTTTGCCTGATTCTCTCCACCTCTTCTCTTTTCCCTGAATATCTCCCAGAATATCTCCACACACCAAAATTCTCTCATGCTGCCCTTTATTCTCTCCCAGTAGATTCTTCTCACCTTTTCATAGGTTCTTTCACAATTCCATCTCCTCTTTTACAGCCTCTAACCAAGGGCTTGTTCCCACACACACCCTATTCACTTGTATTTTTCAACAAAAGATCCAGTAAGCATAATCGTGGATAAATCATTTATCGTCTACAAATCCAACATTAAGACCCCCTTGCTAGAGTGGGCACAGAAAGCAAATTTTATAAATATTAAAAAAAAGTTTGCAGTAGTGAGAAAGATCTCCTTTAATAGGGTAAAGGATAGGGCATTATTGGCACATGTAATAGTATGACCACTTTGTGTTTTCTCTAGATGTTTGACTAAACTTCTTTAAGAGGTTATGTGCCTAGAAGCAACACTGTCAAGAAACCAACTATCAGCAAACAATTGATGTTTCTTTGAACTCTTGGAGGTAGACCTACTAGAATCTTTGATACATTCCTTCTTCTTCTTTTTTTTGAAGTTAAAAGCAATTTTCAATCACATGGCCGAGTTGTTTGTAATACTAACCTTCTTTGGCTGTTTGGAATCACCCTTAGCCTCATAATTTTTTGTTGGAATCGATCTTCTGCTGAAATGTCTTGTCCTTATTCTTGGTTACTAAATCCTAATCACTATTCGAACTCACGAAAACTTTTTTTTTTATAGCTTTTCCCGTTGTAATAGTTAGCCAACAAGCTCTTGATAGGTGAGAGGGAGTGTCTCTCAATAAAAGATGAAGGATTCAAACTCAGATAAGATTTAAGCAAAGAATTAAGGGTGACCTTAATCGTGTCCTTTTCAGGAATAACTTCATCAATATTGACAAGTTGCTCTCTCAAGACTTGTAAATTTTTTTAAATGTTCATTCATGGACCCCATCTCTTGCATGTTT
Organism: Cibotium barometz; assembly: GCF_041138505.1. Classification (NCBI taxonomy): domain Eukaryota; kingdom Viridiplantae; phylum Streptophyta; class Polypodiopsida; order Cyatheales; family Cibotiaceae; genus Cibotium; species Cibotium barometz. Next base: position 5,979,762 of record NC_141085.1, read on the forward strand.
TTATTATCAAGTTACCTTCTAAGATAGGCAATCATTACCTTCTAAGATAGGCAATCGTTACATCATTTTTAGCCTGATACATAAATTCATATTCCCCTGTAATCAATTCCCTCTTCAGAAATATAAGAGATCTCGTCTCTGCCTGTTTTGACATAGAGAGAGAAAATATTCTAGAGAGAGAATATTCAGATTATGAATATTTTTGGATAGAAAAATAACTCATCTTATTAAAGTAAGTTCCCCTGAAACAGAAATTCAAAAAGAACTTTTCAATGTGCAATTAGAATTAATTGAAAATGGATATGAAGGACCTTAGCCTAAGGGTCTAGATTTTCAGAAATTTTTGGATTATGGTCCAATTAAGGTTCCTATGGACCAATAGCATCAATCCATGTGTAGGGAGGAGATAAATCCAATTTTGTAAAAGAAGATACCCAAAAATGAGTAAATGCTCACATAAGATGAAGAGTTGACTATGTACAAGGTTTATTAGTAAGAAACTATGAGTAATATAAAAAATATGAGATATTTTGGGTATCCAAAAATGAGTAAATGCTCACATAAGATGAAGAGTTGAAAATGTACAAGGTTTACTAGTAAAAAACTATGAGCAATATTAAAAATATGAGATATTTTGGGTATCCAAAAATGAGTAAATGCTCACATAAGATGAAGAGTTGAAAATGTACAAGGTTTATTAGTAAAAAAACTATGAGCAATATTAAAAATATGAGATATTTTGGGTATAATGATTCCATTTTGACACATATGTAAGGAAGGGGAGTCCATTAAAGGAGGTGCATATTTCACATGCTTGAATGAGTTTTAAACTCAAAAATAATGTGATATTTTTATCTCTCCTCTCTCTTGAACCAAACCAAATAAAAAAAGAACCAAACCGAATCAAAAAGGAACCAAACTAGGTCCAAATCTAGTCCAAATTCAACCAAACTGAAATTAGAAAATTCTAGAAATCAGTTAGCTTTGGTTAGAGCCTCCCTCTCCTATAAATAGAACATGAATCCTTAAGGAGAATTTTACTATTCTAGAACTATACTGAAATAATGCTAATATTATTCTCTAAAATTCTCTCCAATTTGTAAGAAATTGGAGCTTCCCTCTTTCTTCAATCTCCATTGGTGGCTCCATCAACATACTAAACCAATTGATTGGTTGGGGGCCTCTTCCGTGAACAAAGAATCAAGCAATTTGTAAGGTAAGTGTGGTGAATTTTAATCTTTTTTATATTTTCTCAATGTTTCTCTCTTCTCAACCCCTCTCAAGCTTGAGAAGCTTAATTTAAATGGTTTTTTTTTAATGCTATTGAAGTAATTAATGAATGATAGTAAAGAATTACATAAATTTTCATTTATGCTTAATTCCAATGGTTTTTATGTAATATCTCTCTCACACTCAAGAAATGGTCATACTCATGACCATTTCTCAATCCAAACGAAGCTTTTCATAAAGTTTTTTCTTAATCCAAGATTAATCTATGCTTAAGACCAAATTAATGGCTTTCCCTATGCTTTTAGTTTATGTATTTCATGAATATTGATGATTCAATCCATTATGGATTAATGATCCAATTGGGGATCATTCTAATTATTTTCTTAATGATAAGCTTTATCCCTTAGAAAAATTGAGATTTATCAATCATAGCAGCGGAGCTATGGCAAAATTTATATAAAAATTACGCATAAAATAATTTCATTCAAAGCATGAAAAGAGGATTTCCTACCATATTCTAGGAATTATGATCCTAGATTAATTGAAAGATATTCATTGTAATCCTAGAGAAATTGATTTTTATATTATGCGTAATTGATTTTCATGCATAGAGGTATGCATAGAAGATTATTATTTTATTATAAACGAGTTACTTTTAGCATAATTGAAATTCATGCATAGAGGTATGCATAAGAGATGAATATTTTATTATAAAAGAGTTACTTTTAGCATAACTGAATTTCATGCATAGAGGTATGAATAAGAGATGAATATTTTATTATAAAAGAGTTACTTTTAGCATAATTGAAATTCATGCATAGAGGTATGCATAAGAGATGAATATTTTATTATAAAAGAGTTACTTTTAGCATAATTGAATTTCATGCATAGAGGTATGCATAAGAGATGAATATTTTATTATAAAAGTGTTACCTTTAGCATAATTGAATTTCATGCATAGAGGTATGCATAAGAGATGAAATTTTATTATAAAAGTGTTACTTTTAGCATAATTGAATTTCATGCATAGAGGTATGCATAAAAGATAATTATTTTATTATAAAAGTGTTACTTTTAGCATAATTGAATTTCATGCATAGAGGTATGCATAAAAGATATGGGAAGTGATAAGATGTGATAAGATGCATATGAGATGAGTTAGGATGTGATAAGATGAGTTAAGAAGTGATAGGATGTGTATGGGATGAGGTAAGAAGTGTATGTGATGGGATAAGATGTATATGGGTTGTGATAGGGTGAGAATATGGATGTGAATGTGGATGGGTATGTATGGATGTATGCATGTAGATGTGGATGCTTGAATGTGGATGTATGGATGTGAATGAGGATGTGGATGTAAATGTGGATGTGTATGTATGGATGTATGCATGTAGATTTGAGTGTGAATGTGGATGTATGGATGTAAATGAGGATGTGGATGTAGATGCATGGATGGGATGTGGATGTATGCATGTAGATGTGAATGTACGCATATAGATGTGGATGTATGGATGTGAATGTGCATGTAGATGTGGATGTATGGATGAGGATGCATGAATGTGCATGTAGATGTGGATGTGAAAATAGATGCATGGATGTAGATGTGCATGTATGGATGTGAATGTGGACGTGGATGTGGATATATGTATGGATGTGAATATATGATATGTGATGTGAAGGAATCTGAAGTCATGAGATGGAAAATGATGTGATGGGATGAGTACACATATAAATGGAATGTGGAATAAGTAATGTAGATTGATGAGGGATAATGTGGAAAAATGAGAGTTAATATAGAAACTGTATTTGTAAATTGTTTGTAAATGACTGTTTTATGTCAAGAATGCTGGGAAAGCATTTTGACCGTCTTGTGATTAAGGTCGTGGAGACCTAACTGATAAAGTTGCAATTGCTGACGGAGAGTCAATGGAGGACGTCTCGCGTAGCAAGGTCGACCGAGGTCTTGACCAGCCTCCGTTCGATTAAAATGGTGAGCTTCCGGTACGGTGGATGAGGGACCAAGGAAGCGGCCTATGAGTGAAGCGCTAGGTCACCTGCTGCTGCGAAGGATCCTAGAGGGTGCTGACCATACGGTGCTCGGGCTCTGGGTCGCCTAGGATACCCACGCGTGCGTCGAGGAAGATATTGGAACAAGAAGTAAGAGTTGTTTTGTGAAACTAGGCATGGATCTGGTTGATTGACCTTGCTAGTCTTCAATGGATGAGTCCATGGCTCTTTATATGGATCTGTTGGTTGATCTTGCTAATCTTCAACGAGAGTCCATCTTGATTTTTATAAGTGATTATATTGCCGAGTATTATGGGCTAGGAACTATTGAAAAGGCCCCTGAGTGGATAGGTGGTAGCGTTCTAGTTGCCAATGATGCCATAGATACTCTGATGAAGGAATGATGGGAAATTAAGAATCAACCGGATAATTTGGAAGATTGTGATTAGTGGTACTATGGTTTCATTAAAGGATTGTTTTAAAACTGGTTGAATCTGTGAAAAGGTAATTTCATATTGGGTGTGTAAGTGGTGTGGCGAATTTTATGTTTGCATGAACTTCCGGCTAGGGGGCCTTGGAACTCTTTTCCTTAGTACTCGGGACAAAACCTAACCAAATTCCAAATTGGATCCCATCACTACAGTGGTTGGGGGGTTGGCTAACCCATGGGGCTGGATGGGGTTAGGCTGGACTGATGGATCCGTAAATCGAGACTCAATTTCTGTTATTACGATAGATAAAGTAAATCTCAGATAGTAATTGTTCTATAGATAGGAATCAACGGCTGTACCTCCTTGATGGGGAAAAAAGCGTTGATCCCAATGATCCAAGTGCAAGTTTCTTCCTTGATCTGACCGAGTATCTTTATAGGTGCAATCGGATCAGCTTGATCAGTAATGGTCTTGACTACGTTAGAGTAAAAAGTTATCCTGGTGGAATCGCCCGTGCTTTCCAGGTAAGGGAAGTTTTTCCTAGTCCGGTTTTGGAAAAACCGACAGATTAGTCTCTTGTCCGGATATCCGTGGACGAGGCCCCGAATGTGGGACCCTGTCCTGCGCGAGAAGTGCTACTTCCGCTGCTAGTACCCGAATCCGTTGCTCGGTGGGAACAGGGGGATCTCACAGTAAGCTTGAGAGAGGCCGCGGAGGAGCAGTTTGCTAGGACCACCTATATTATAAGTGAAGAACCGACCTTGGAAATGGTTGAAGAAGAGCGTGCCACCGTCCATGCGGCAGTAGAACACAAAGTCCGAATAAACAATTTGGTGTAATCCAAACCCCGACCACTCATCATGGTAAGCCATTTCAACTTTTGATTGATTGTGGGAGTACCCATTCATTTCTTTCTCCTAGGTGTTTGCAAAAATTAAACTTGAGTCAAAAAATAGCTAGAAGAATGAATGTAGAGTTAGCCAGTGGGAAAGAAGTAGTATCTCGCTACTCTATAGGAAACCTTGATTTTGAGCTGGGTAGTGAGCAAACTCATGGCCACTTTAGAGTCTTACCATTAGGAATTTATGATGGAATCCTTGGGATGGATTGGTTAATTGTAAACAAAGCTAGCATTCATTGTAATCAGGGGAGTATCACTTTTGAAAATGAGCATCCATGATAATAAAGAACATAACAAATAGATTGTGCTACTGAATCTTTGACACCAAGTGGTGTGAACAAAATGGACATATATGATAAGTGTGATGTTGCTTGCCTGGCAGACATGACTAATGCAACAAAAGATGTCCAGTTGTGGCATGCTAGATTTTGCTACACTTTGTATACAGCACACTACTGTATATACCAATTATTAGAATAAGGGTTAGGGTTGCAATAATGCACACACAAGATAGAGAAGCTTGGAGCACACAAACTCACTAGATTAGAATGAACAAATGTGTGCTAGATAAAAAAGATAAGTACACAGCCTAGAATGAGTAGATAAGAGGGTGTACATACGCAAGGGGGAAAAAACCTCCTAGTGAGGGAAAATTGCCACGGCCGTCCTAAGTGTGTTCACACACATCACTACCATATAATGCTACAATAAGAATTTTCTCAAATTATTGCTCAACAAAGAAGATGGGATTCTCGTGATGCTCAGGCTTTTGCTTTGACTGCCTTGTCGGTTAAAGGTCTAGTATTATGCACATTCACTCTTGTAGAACATCCATGCTTGCTTGGAACACTCTAGAATTTATGTACCAGGCTAAAAATGATGTATTGATTGCCTATCTTAAAAGGTAACTTGATAATAAAAACATGCAAGAGAAGGGGTCCATGAGTGAACATTTAAAAAATTTACAAGTCTTGAGAGAGCAACTTCTCCATATTGATAAAGTTATTCCAAAATAGAATATGATTAACGTCACCCTTAATTCTTTGCCTAAACCTTATCTGAGTTTGAATCGTTCATCTTTTATTCAGAGGCACTCCCTCTCACCTATCAAGAGCTTGTTGGCTTATTGTTACAAGGGGAATAGCTGGGGAAAAAAATGTATCTACGAGTTCTAACATGATTAAGATTTAGCAACCAAGAATAAGGACAAGAAATTCTAGGAGAAGATCGATTCCAACAAAAATTATGAGGCTAAGGGTGATTGCAAATAGCCAAAGAAGGTTAGTATTACAAACAACCCGGCCATGCGATTGAAAATTGCTTTCAACTACAAAACAAAAAAAGAAGAAGAAGAAGGAATACAACAAGGATCCTAGTAGGTCTACCTCTGAGAGTTCAAAGAAAGAGCACTCAGCTAATGTCATTGTTCATCAAGAATTCTCACTTATGGTTAGTTGCAGTCATAACTCTAAACAAGAAGTTGCATGTCTCAGTGGTAAAATTGTTTGTTGACAGTTGGTTTCTTGACAGTGGTGCTTCTAGGCACATAACTTCTTAAATAAGTTTGGTCAAACATCTAGAGAAAACACAAAGTGGTCATACTGTAAAAGAAGATCTTTCTCACACAAACATCTATTACATGTGCCAACAATGCCCTGTCCTCCTTAATCCTGTAAAAGGAGATCTTTCTCACTACTATAAACTTTTGTTTCAAATATTTATAAAATTTACTTTCTGTGCCCACTCTAGCAAGGGGGGTGCAGGGGGGAAGAGAGCTTGAGCTCTTCCAAGCACACACACACACTCACAAAACCCTAATAGAGATCTCGCACACGAGGTGAGAGGCTAGAAATCTTCTTCTTCTTCACTCAACACTCAACACACCATATACAAGATAAGAGTACACTTAATATGAAAGGTACTCAACCAATACATACACAGGTTCTCTATAGTGTGGACCCAACTAAATGAGCTGGTGCTATAACTATGCCAGTCTCTAGAATATCTATCACATAGCCTGTCATCCCACTGGCCACATATCACCCATGATCTTACCAACCATGCCAGTGGTGTAATTGTGGGGCCTATCCCCTAGGCGGGTCATGAGTGTCCACCGCCTCACTAGACGAGCTCGATATCTCAACGCTCCCCCTCGAGCTCAACTCCATCTCATGTATACCAAGCGAAGCCCTGAATCTGTGGAGCTTCTCTGTACCCAATGCTTTGGTGAAGATGTCAGCTACGTGATCCTCTGTGCTGACATAAACAAGGTCAAGGTCTCCTGCCAAGACCTTCTCTCTAACAAAATGGTAGTGGACTTCTATATGCTTCGTGATAGCATGAAAAACTGGGCTCCTGTCCAACTGTATACTACAAATGTTGTCACAGAAAATGACAACTTGTCTATCCACTGATACACCCAACTCTGCAAGTAGCTTTCTCAACTAAGCTACTTCACATGCTGCCATAGCAGCTCCTCTGTGTACTGGATAGAGAAACTGTAGACTGCTTCTTCCTGCTCCAAGTCACAGCAACACTCCCCAAAGAAAACATGAATCCACTGGTAGATCTTCTATCTGAGATACTACCAGCCTAATCAGCATCTGTGTACCCCCCATGTACACATATCTCTGTCCTAATCTCATAGAATAGTCCACAATGCAAAGTAGACCTCACATACCTCAGTATGCGTCTCAATGCATCCAAATGTGGTTTCTGTGTGGAACCTGCATAAACTAACTCACCAACCCAACGGCATAGCTCAAATCTGGTCTGGTGATCATCATATAGATCAAGCTTCCTACTATGCGCCTTTACATAGTAGGATCCTCCAAAATCTCTCCTGAATCTACACTCAACTTGCCATTCTGATCCAATGGCACTGAGATAGGCTTATAGCCTATCATACCATACTTGGACAACATGTCCAAGCCATATTGTCTCTGCAGTAATCCAATACCATGTGGTGACCTAATCACCTCAATGCCCAAGAAATATCTGAGCTCCCCCCCCAGATCCTTCATCTCAAACTTCTGTCTAGGCAAGACCTTTACATCAAATATCTCTGCATCATGGTCCCCCGTAATGATCAAGTCATCTACATAGATGATAACAAGCACAACCCCTCTATCACCATGTCTCACATACAGCAAGAAATCTGCATTGGCTACATGAAAGCCAATAGTGACAAGATATTTAGAAATCTTGTCAGACCATGCTCTTGGTGCTTGCTTTAAGCCATACAAGGCTTTCTTGAACCTGCAAACATGCTCGGGGTGACTCACATCCTCATAACCAGCAGGTGGTTGCAACATATACACCTCTTCTTGCAAATTCCCATGCAAGAATGCATTCTTTACATCCATCTGATGTAAAGACCATTACTTTGATGCAACCACTGTTATCACAACTCTCACTGTTGCCATCTTGGCAACTGGGCTGAAAGTTTCCTCATAATCAATGCCATATGTCTGCGCATACCCTTTGGCTACCAATCTAGCCTTGTACCTATTTATGCTTCCATCACTGTTATGTTTTACTTTGTACACCCACTTGCATCCAATGGCTTTCTTGCCTTTAGGCAATTGCACTAAATCCCAAGTCTCATTTCCATATAGTGCATTCATCTCCTCATCCATAGCTTTCTCCCAACACACATTTCCAACAGCCTCATCAATGCATGTGGGCTTAACAACCTGCACAACCTTTGCCATATATGCATAGTGATGTGCCACATAACCATCATAGGTAAATCTTTGCACAGGATTTTTCACTCTCCCAGATCTTCGCAGCTTTTCATTCATAGCTTCCATAGCCTTCTTTACACACCAGGTGTTCTCATAGTAGCTGGGATCCCAAGCTCCTCATCAAGGCTCATATCTGAGCCACTAGACTCTCCATCAACATGAGAATGCCCTGCAGAAATGTCAGGCATACCAAGGGGCTCAACCACTTTTTCTTTTCCTTTATGTGATGTACTAATCACATTTGCAGGGCTGGTATTATGACGTAGCCTACCACTCCATGGTCTATCAACAGACCCACTAGATGAGGACTCTCCTGGTCCACTCAAAGACTATGCTTGCTGACCTGCATTCTGTGCAACCACACTTCCACTCACATCAGCCCCAACAGCTTCTTTTTCAGTAGCATACCAGCTGCTCATCTAATCAAAGACAACATCACTGCTTACCCTCAACTCACGTGTAGCAGGGTTATAACACCTGTATCCCTTTTGCTCAAGGGAATATCCAATAAACACACATTTTTCAGCTTTTGGATCCAGCTTAGTTCTCAGCTCATCTAGCACATGCACATATGCAATGCATCCAAAAACTTTCAGATGAGACAAATCAGGTTTTTTGCCAGTAAACCTCTCCTCTGGAGTTACATCATGTATGGTTGCACTTGGAGTCCTATTCATGATGTATACTGCTGTAGAAACAGCCTCAGCCCAATAACTATGCGGCATATTTTTCTCTTCCATCAATGCTCGCGCAATCTCAGCAATGCGCCTATTTTTCTGCTCAGCAACTCCATTTGTTGTGGAGTGTATGTGCATGTAAACTGTCTCCGAATACCATTCTTCTTCAAAAATTCAGAGAACTCATTGGAGAAGTACTCTCCCCCTCCATCTGACCTTAGGCACTTTACATATTTCCCTATTTGCTTTTCAACCAAAACTCGAAAATTCTGAAAGTGAGTGAACACCTCACTCTTCTCCTTCATGAAATATACCCACACTTTCCTTGTGTGGTCATCAATGAAAGTCACATAATACCTACAGCCTCCGATAGACATGGTCTTTGTAGGACCCAATACATCTGAATGCACAACATCTAGTGCATTTCTGCTCACACATATCTATTACGTGAAAATACATGCTTATGCATACATACACCCGATGGCAATTGTTGACCTCTTTGCAGCACACACTGTGTCTGCACAGCCAATCTGTCTTCTTGTAGTTCTTAAAACAGAGTTCTGTAGAGAATCAATGACTTACCCACAGTGCTCAAAATCGCGTGCTTTTTGAAAAACGGAGGTCCAGACGTGCCCGAAACGCATTTTTGGCCTAGGAAATTTTGTCCGAAAGGACGTTTTAGTTGCCCTATAGCTTTACTCCCGCGAATAAAGCTCCTCAATCAGAGATCGTTTGCCGGTGCCTCCCGTAGAGCTCCCGACAAGGGTGTAGTCACCAACACAAATAGGGAAGAGTAGTTAAAGCTCTTACCCTTGTACTGCTTCCTGTGGTTCTCTTGCTTGCAGCTCAGCCCTTAGCACGAACTAGGTTCTGATACCATGAAAAGATGCAGGGGGGAAGAGAGCTTGAGCTCTTGCAACAAGCACACACACACACACTCACAAAACCCTAATAGAGAACACACAAGGTGAGAGGCTGGAAATCTTCTTCTTCTTCACTCAACACTCAACACACCATATACAAGATAAGAGTACACTTAATATGAAAGGTACTCAACCAATACATACATGGGTTCTCTATAGTGTGAACCCAACTAAATGAGCTGGCGCTATAACTATGCCAGTCTCTAGAATGGCTGTCACACAGCCTGTCATCCCACTGGCCACATATCACCCATGATCTCACCAACCATGCCAGTGGTGTAAGTGTGGGGCCTATCCCCCAGGCGGGTCATCAGTGTCCACCGCCTCACTAGATAAGCTCGATATCTCAACAGGTCTTAATGTTGGATTTGTAGACGATAATAAATAACATAACAAACAAATTATGCTTACTGGATCTTTGACCACGTGGTATGACCAAATTGGACATATATGACAAGTGCGATATTCCTTGCGTGGCAGACACGACTAGTTAGATTTAGCCATACTTTGTATACAGCACACTACAGTATATACCATCTTATTCTAAGAGGGTATCTCAATCGGAGACAGAAAAACATGGTAGTGAGAGGAGGGAGGCACACTACTAGATCAAGTGTCAAGGAAGCTAGATCTGATACCAATTGTTGGAATCACGGTTAGGGTTGCAACAATGCACACACACAAGATAGAGAAGCTTGAGAGCACACAAACTCATTATTTTAGAATGAACAAATATATGTCGGACACAAAAAATAAGTACACCCCAAAATGAGTAGATAAGAGGGTGTACATATGCAATGAAGAAAAAACCTCCTAGTGAGGAAAAAAGTACCACGATGGTCCTAAGTGTGTTCACACACATCTCTACCATATAATGCTATATACAATAAGAAGTTTCTCAAATTATTGCTCAACAAAGAAGATGGGATTCTCGTGATGCTCAGGCTTTGGCACTGATTACTTTGTCGGTTAAAAGGTCTATTATTATGCACATTCACTCTTGTAGAAGATCCACACTTGCTTGGAACACTCTAGAATTCATGTATCAGGCAAAAAATGATGTAAGAAGTGCCTATCATAGAAGGCAACTTGTAATAAAAACATGCAAGAGAAGGGATCCATGAATGAACATTTAACACAGCTACAAGTCTTAAGAGAGCAACTTCTCAATATTGATGAAGTTATTCCTGAAAAGGACATGATTAACATCACCCTTAATTATTTACCTAAATCTTATCTGAGTTTCAATACTTTCCTTCATCGTTTATTCAGTGGCACTCCCTCTTACATATCAAGAGCTTGTTGGCTTACTATTAGAAGAGAAACTACTCTAAAAAATAAGTTTATGTGAGTTTTAAAAGTGATTAAGATTCAGCAACCAGGAATAAGGAGGACCAAAAATTCTAGCACAAGATCGATTCCAACAAAACTTATCAGGTTAAGGGTGATTCCTAATAGCCAATGAAGGTTAGTATTACAAAAAACATGGCCATGTGATTGAAAATTGCTTTAAAATTCAAAACAACGAAAGGAAGAAGGAATCCAACAAAGATTCTAGTAGGTCTACCTCCCAGAGTTCAAAGGAAGAGCACTCAGCTAATGTTGTTTTTCATCAAGAATTCCTACTTATGGTTATTTGCACTTTTATAACTCTAAACAAGAAGTTGCATGTCTGAGTGCAATTGTTTGCTAACAGTTGGTGGTTTCTTGATAGTGGTGCTTCTAAGCACATAACCTCTTAAAGAAGTTTGGTCAAACATCTAGAGAAAGCACAAAGTGGTCATACTATTACATGTGCCAACAATGCCCTGTCCTTTACCCTGTTAAAGGAGATCTTTCTCACTACTATAAACTTTTATTCCAAATATCTATAAAATTTGCTTTCTGTGTTCACTCTAGCAAGGGGTGTTCTAATGTTGGATTTGTAGATGATAAATGCATTATCCATGATAATAAAGAACATAACAAACAGATTATGCTTACTGAATCTTTGACCCCAAGTGGTGTAAACAAGTTAGACATATATGACAAGTGTGATATTGCTTGCCTAGCAGACATGACTAATGCAATAAAAGATGCCCAGTTGTGGCATGCTAGATTTAGTTATACTTTGTATACAACACCCTACAGTGTATACCTATTTCTCCTAGTAAGGTATCTCAATCAAAGATAGAAAAACAGGGTCATGAAGAGGGAGGCACACTACTAAATCAAGTGTCAAGGAAGCTAGCTCTTATACCAATTATTGGAATAAGAGTTAGGGTTGCAATAATGCACACACACAAGATAGAGAAGCTTGAGAGCACACAAACTCACTAGATTAGAATTAACAAATGTATGCTAGATAAAAAAGATAAGTACACAGCCCAAAATGAGTAGATAAGAGGGTGTACATATGCAAGCGGGAAAAAAACCTCCTGGTGAGGGAAAATTGCCACGGCGGTCCTAAGTGTGTTCACACACATCACTATCATATAATGCTACAATAAGAATTTTCTCAAATTATTGCTCAACAAAGAAAATGGGATTCTCGTGATGCTCAGGCTTTCACTTTGATTGCCTTGTTGGTTAAAAGGTCTAGTATTATGCACGTTCACTCTTGTAGAACATCCACGCTTGCTTGGAAGACTCTAGAATTTATGTATCAGGCTAAACGTGATGTAAGGATTCCTATCTTAGAAGGCACTGATGGTAAGGGTGGTAGACTCTGGATTGGGGTAGGTCCCAACACAGCTACTCGATCAGCAGGCTTGAGGTCAATGATATCTCTTTTGATGAGATACTATCTCTCAAAGGGCATTGCCCACATGATTCCCATTTTGGTCAAATCTAGCAATTGGCATAAGTCGATTTGCAAAATCACCCCACAAGATCAAAGTGTTTCACTTTGATGATGATGCTAAGAGAAACATATTCCATTAGAGGTGGATTACTATTCAAGTTTATGTGTTATTTGGACATCTAAGCTTTGATTTTACATGAGTGCCATGATGTGCCTAGTGCGGGGCACTTAGGCATACATAGAACCTCTGGTTGGCCATCAATTCTATCAATGCTATCGCTTTTGTCGAGATAATGATTGACTTCTATCTACCTCTTAAAGAGCATTGCCAACATGATTCTCATTTAGGTCGAATATGGCACTTGGTCCAGGTTCGTTGCAATCCATGCGATCACCACTTGGGGTGAAAGATTCAGTAAGCATAATCTATTTGTTATGTTCTTTATTATCATGGGGATAATGCATTTATCATCTACACAACATTAGAACACCCCTTGCTAGAGTGAACAAAAGTTTAAAGTAGTGAGAAAAATCTCCTTTAACGCGGTAAAGGACAGGGCATTGTTGGCACATGTAATAGTATGACCACTTTGTGCTTTCTCTAGATGTTTGACCAAACTTATTTAAGAAGTTATGTGAAACCAACTGTCAACAAAGAGTAGCACGCAGACATGCAACTTCTTATTTAGAGTAATAACTACAAAAAACCATAAGTGAGAATTCTTGATGAACAACGACATTTAGCTAAGTGCTCTTTCTTTGAACTCTGCGAGGTAGACCTACTAGAATCTTTGTTGGATTCTTTCTTCTTCTTTTCTTTGTTTTGAAGTTTAAAGCAATTTTTAATCTCATAGCTAGGTTGTTTGTAATACTAACCTTCTTTGGCTATTTGGAATCACCCTTAGCCTCATAATTTTTGTTGGAATCGATCTTCTGCTGGAATTTCTTGTCCTTATATTCTTGGTTGGTAAACCTTAAAATCTATTAGAACTCACAGAAACATTTCTTTTTGGAACTGTTCCCCTTGTAATAGTAAGCCAACAAGCTCTTGAAAGGTAACAAGAGGGAGTGCCTCTCAATAAAAGAAACTTAGATAAGATTTAGGCAAAGAATTAAGGGTATGTTAATCATGTCCTTTTCAAGAATAACTTCATCAACATTGAGAAGTTCCTCTCTCAAGACTTGTAAATTTGTCAAATGTTCATTCATGGACCCCTTCTCTTCCATGTTTTTATTATTAATTTGCCTTCTAAGATAGGCAATCCTTACATCATGTTTAGCCGCATCTTTTATTGCATTAGTCGTGTCTACCAAGCAAGCAATATCACACTTGTCATATATGTCCAATTTGTTCACACCACTTGGGTAGGTGAGAAAAATCTCCTTTAAAAGGGTAAAGGACAGGGCATTGTTGGCACATGTAAAAGTATGACCACATTGTGCTTTCTCTAGATGTTTGACCTAACTTCTTTAAGAGGTTATGTGCTTAGAAGCACCATTGTCAAGACACCAACTGTCAACAAATAGTTGCACTCAAACATGTAACTTCTTATTTAGAGTTATAAAACTGCAAATAACCATAAGTGAGAATTCTTGATGAAAAAGGACATTAGCTGAGTGCAGCAAACAGTTGACTCAAACATGCAACTTCTTGTTTAGAGTTATAAAATTGCAAATAACCATAAGTGAGAATTCTTGATAAAAAATGACATTAGCTGAGTGCTCTTTCTTTGAACTCTGGGAGGTAGACCTACTAGAATCTTTGTTGGATTCCTTCTTCTTCTTTTCTTTGTTTTGAAGTTTAAAGCAATTTTCAATCCCATGGCCGGGATTTTTGTAATACTAACCTTCTTTGGCTATTTGGAATCACCCTTAGCCTCATAAATTTTGTTGGAATCGATGTTCTGCTAGAATTTCTGGTCCTTATTCTTGGAACTCACATAAACATATTTTTTAGAGCAGTTCCTCTTGTAATAGTAAGCCAACAAGCTCTTGATAGGTAAGAGGGAGTGCCTCTCAATAAACGATGAAGGAAAATATTAAAATTCAGATAAGATTTAGGCAAATAATTAAGGGTGATGTTAATCATGTCCTTTTTAGGAATAACCTCGTCAATATTGAGAAGTTTCTCTCTCAAGACTTGTAACTTTGTTAAATGTTCATTCATGGACCCCTTCTCTTGCATGTTTTTATTATCAAGTTGCACTCCTTACATCATTTTTTGCCTGATACATGAAATCTAGAGTGTTCCAAGCAAGTGTGAATCATCTACAAGAGTGAATATGCATAATCATAGACCTTACATCATTTTTTGCCTGATACATGAAATCTAGAGTGTTCCAAGCAAGTGTGGATCATCTACAAGAGTGAATATGCATAATCATAGACCTTTTAACCGACAAGGTAATCAGTGCTGCCAAAGCCTGAGCATTACGAGAATCCCAACTTTCTATGTTGAGCAATAATTTTAGAAAATTCTTGTTGTAGCATTATATGGTAGTGATGTGTGTGAACACACTTAGGACCATCGTGGCAGTTTTTTCGTCACTAGGTTTTTTCCTCATTGCATATGTACACCCTGTTATCTACTCATTTTGGGGTGTGTACTTATTTTTTGTATTTGGCATATATTTTTTCATTATAATATAATGAGTTTGTGTGCTGTCAAGCTTCTCTATCTTGTGTGTGTACATTGTTGCAACCCTAACCCTGATTCCAACAATTGGTATCAGAGCTAGCTTCCTTGACACTTGATCTAGTAGTGTGCCTCCCTCCTCACGACCATGTTTTTTTGTCTTCGATTGAGATACCCTCTTAGGATAAGAAGGTATATACAGTAGTGTGTTGTATGCAAAGTATGGCTAAATCTAGCATGCCACAATTGGGCATATTTTATTGCATTAGTCGTGTCTCCCACGCAAGGAATATCACACTTATCATATATGTCCAATTTGTTCACACCACTTGTGGTCAAAGATCCAGTAAGCATAATCTGTTTAATTTGTTCTTTATTATCATGGATAATACATTTATTGTCTACAAATCCAACATTAATGAGGCTAAGGGTGATTCCAAATAGCCAAAGAAGGTTAGTATTACAAAAAACCCGACCATGCGATTGAAAATTTCTTTAAACTAATTTTCATTTTGATGAAGCTTATTCTACTAAAGAAATAATAAAACTTTTGCATTAACAACCAAAAGATAAAAGGATAAAAGGAGTCCAGTTAAAGTAGGATGTACTTTGTGGATGCATAAGAGGAGTCTCCTTAGACTAGGATGCACTCCATCTATGAATTTATTTATTGTGTTAAAAATTGTTCAATGTATTGCAAAGATACACAATTGAACAGTCTGCTCCCAAAGTTGGCCAAATTACAAAGAGCACTCAGCTAATGTCCTTTTTCATCAAGAATTCTCACTTATGGTTATTTGCAGTTTTATAACTCTAAACAAGAAGTTGCATGTCTGAGTGCAACTATTTGTTGACAGTTGGTGTCTTGATAGTGGTGCTTCTAAGCACATAACCTCTTAAAGAAGTTTGGTCAAACATCTAGCGAAAGCACAATGTGGTCATACTTTTACATGTGCCAACAATGCCCTGTCCTTTACCCTTTTAAAGGAGATTTTTCTCACTACTATAAACTTTTGTTCCAAATATCTATAAAATTTACTTTTTGTGTTCACTCTAGCAAGGGGTGTTCTAATGTTGGATTTGTAGATGATAAATGCATTATCCATGATAATAAAGAACATAACAAAGAGATTATGCTTACTAAATCTTTGACCCCCCCAAGTGGTGTGAACAAATTGGACATATATGACAAGTGTGATATTGCTTGCTTGGCAGACAAGACTAATGCAATAAAAGATGCGGCTAAACATGATGTAAGGATTGCCTATCTTAGAAGGCAAATTGATAGTAAAAACATGGAAGAGAAGGGGTCTATGAATGAACATTTGACAAATTTACAAGTTTTGAGAGAGAAACTTCTCAATATTGATGAAGTTATTCTTGAAAAGGACATGATTAACTTCACCCTTAATTCTTCCTAAATCTTGTCTGAGTTTCAATCCTTCATCTTTTATTGAGAGGCACTCCCTCCTCCTACCTTTCAAGAGCTTGTTGGCTTACTATTACAAGGGGAACAACTTTAAAAAAAAATGTTTCTATGAGTTCTAATAGTTATTAAGGTTTACCAACCAAGAGTAAGGACCAGAAATTCCAGCAGAAGATCGATTCCAACACAAATTATGAGGTAAGGGTGATTCCAAATAGCCAAAGAAGGTTAGTATTACAAACAACCTAGCCATGAGATTGAAAATTGCTTTAAACTTCAAAATAAAGAAAATAAGAACAAAGAATCCAACAAAGATTCTAGTAGGTCTACCTCCCAGAGTTCAAAGAAAGAGCACTCAGCTAATGTCGTTGTTCATCAAGAATTCTCACTTATGGTTATTTGCAGTTATAACTCTAAACAAGAAGTTGCATGTCTGAGTGCTACTCTTTGTTGACAGTTGGTTTCTTAACAGTGGTGCTTCTAAGCACATAACTTCTTAAATAAGACCCCCCTTGCTAGAGTGGGTAGCACAGAAAGCAAATTTTATAAATATTTGAAACAAAATTTTACAGTAGTGAGAAAGATCTCCTTTAATAGGGTAAAGGATAGGGCATTTGTAAGATTCCTCCCCAGCCTCTCAAAATGTCCAGCATATTCCCCTGTAATCAATTCCCTCTTCAGAAATATAAGAGATCTTGTCTCTGCCTGTTTTGGCATAGAGAGAGAAAATATTCTAGAGAGAGAATATTCAGATTTTGAATATTTTTGGATAGAAAAATATCTCATCTTATTAAAATGAATTCCCTTGACACAGAAATTCAGAAAGAATTTTCCAATGTGCAATTAGAATTAATTGGAAATGGGTATAAAGGACCTTAGCCTAAGGGTCTAGATTTTCAGAAATTTTTGGATTATGGTCCAATTAAGGTTCCTATGGGCCAATAGCATCAATCCATGTGTAGGGAGGAGAAAAATCCAATTTTGTAAAAGAAGATACCCAAAAATGAGTAAATGCTCACATAAGATGAAGAGTTGACTATGTACAAGGTTTATTAGTAAGAAACTATGAGTAATATAAAAAATATGAGATATTTTGGGTATCCAAAAATGAGTAAATGCTCACATAAGATGAAGAGTTGAAAATGTACAAGGTTTATTAGTAAAAAACTATGAGAAATATTAAAATTATGAGATATTTTGGGTATCCAAAAATGAGTAAATGCTCACACAAGATGAAGAGTTGAAAATGTACAAGGTTTATTAGTAAAAAACTATGAGCAATATTAAAAATATGAGATATTTTGGGTATAATGATTCCATTTTGACACATATGTAAGGAAGGGGAGTTCTTTAAAGGAGGTGCATATTTCACATGCTTGAGTGAGTTTTAAACTCAAAAATAATGTGATATTTTTATCTCTCCTCTCTCTTGAACCAAACCAAATCAAAATGGAACTAAACCGAATCAAAAAGTAACCAAACTAGATCTAAATCTAGTCCAAATTCAACCGAACTGAATCTGGAAAATTCTAAAATTCAGTTAGCTTTGGTTAGAGCTTCCCTCTCCTATAAATAGAACATGAGTCCTTTGAAAAAAATAGAAGAATTTTACTATACTAGAGTTATGCTGAAATAATGCTGATTTCTACTATTCTCTAAAATTCTCTCCAAATTGAAGAAATTGGAGCTTCCCTCTTTCTTCAATCCCCATTGGTGGCTCCATCAACATACTTAACCAATTGATTGGTTGGGGGCCTCTACCGTGAACAAAGAATCAAGCAATTTGTAAGGTAATTAGTGAATTTTGATCATTTTCTATAATTTCTCAATGTTTCTCTCTTCTCAACCCCTCTCAAGCTTGAGAAGCTTAATTGGAATGGTTTTTGAATGTTATTGAAGTTAATTGATGAATGGTAGTGAAGAGTTACATAATTTGATGAATGCTATTGAAGCTAATTGATTAATGATAGTTAAGAATTACATAAATTTCTATTTATGCTTAATTCTAATGGTTTTTATGTAATTTCTCTCTCTCACTCAAGAAATGGTCATACTCATGACCCATTCTCAATCCAAATAAAGCCTTTCATAAAGCTTTTCCTTAATCCAAGATTAATCTATGCTTGAGGCCAAATTAATGGCTTTTTTTTCTATGCTTTTAGTTTATGTATTTCATGAATATTGATGATTCAATCCATTATTGCGTTAATGATCTAATTAGGGATCATTCTAATCATTCCCTTAATGATAAGCTTTATCCTTCAAAATAAATTGAGATTTATTAGTCATAGTAGCGGAGCTATGGCAAAATTTTTATAAAAATTACACATAAAATAATTTCATTCAAAGCATGAAAAGAGAACTTCCTACCATATTCTAGGAATTATCATCCTAGATTAATTGAAAGAATTTTATTGTAATCATGGAGAAATTGATTTTTATGTTATGCATAAAAGTTAATTATTTTATTATAAAAGTGTTACTTTTATCATATTTGGATTTCATGCATAGAGGTATGCATAAAAGTTGATTATTTTATTATAAAAGTGTGACTTTTATCATATTTGGATTTCATGCATAGAGGTATGCATAAAAGTTGATTATTTTATTATAAAAGTGTTACTTTTATCATATTTGGATTTCATGCATAGAGGTATGCATAAAAGTTGATTATTTTATTATAAAAGTGTGACTTTTATCATATTTGGATTTCATGCATAGAGGTATGCATAAAAGTTGATTATTTTATTATAAAAGTGTGACTTTTATCATATTTGAATTTCATGCATAGAGGTATGCATAAAAGTTGATTATTTTATTGTAAAAGTGTTACTTTTATCATATTGGATTTCATGTATAGAGGTATGCATAAAAGATATTCTTTTTATACTAAAAGTGTGATTTTCATCATAAATGGATTTTATGCATAACTTAGATGCATAAGAGAAATTCTTTTATTCTAAAAGTGTAAATCCTACCAAATTGAATTTATGCATAAGAAGATGCATAAAAGATTGATTCTTAATTCAAAGTGTCATTCTCATCTAAATTGAATTTATACATAGGAAGATGCATAAAAGAATGGAATTTCAATTCAAAAGTGTTATTCTCATCCAAATTGAATTTATGCATAGGAAGATGCATAAAAGATGGATTTTCAATTCAAAAGTGTTATTCTCATCCAAATTGAATTTATGCATAGGAAGATGCATAAAAGATGGATTTTTAATTCAAAAGTGTCAATTCTCATCTAAATTGAGTTTATGCATAGGAAGATGCATAAAAGATTGAATTTTAATTCAAAAGTGTCATTTTCATTTAAAATGAATTTATGCATAGGAAGATGCATAAAAGATTGATTTTTATTTCGAAAGTGTTAGTCTCCTTAAATGGAATTTATGCATAAATAAATGTGTAGAGAAATCTTATATCAAATATAAGAATTCTCTTGTATTCTATAAAAAGATATGAAATATGATAAGATGTGATAAGAGGTGTATGAGATGTGATAATATGTGATAAGATGCGTATGTTAAGTGATAGGATGTGATAAGAGGTGTATGAGATGTGATAAGATGCGTATGGGAAGTGATAGGATGTGATAAGAGGTGTATGAGATGTGAAAAGATGTGTATGAGATGTGATAAGATATGATAAGAGGCGTATGAGATGTGATAGAATGTGTTAAGATGAGTTAGGATGTGTTAAGATGTGTATGGGATGAGGTAGAGAGTGTCTCTGATGGGATAAGATGTATATGGGATGTGTTAGGGCGAGAATGGATGTAATATGGATGTATGAATGTAGATATGGATGTATGAATGTGAATATGGATGTGTGGATGTGGAAATGGAAGTGTGGATGTATGAATGTGGATGTGGATGTATGCATGTAGATGTGTATGTATGAATGTTAATGTGTATGTGGATGTGGATGTATGGATGTAGATACGGATGTGTATGTATGTATGTGGATGTGGATGTATGAATGAGGATGTGAAAATGGATGTATGTATGTAGATGTGGATGTATGGATGTGAATGTGAATGAAGATGTGGATGTAGATATGGATGTGGATGTATGGATGTGAATGTGGATGTATGGATGTGAAAATGGATGTATGCATGTGAATGTGGATGTATGAATGTGAATGTGGATGTGTGGAAGTGGAAATGGAAGTATGGATGTATGAATGTGGATGTGGATGTATGCATGTAGATGCGTATGTATGAATGCAAAATTGGAAGTATGATGTGGACGTACGAACATGGATATGTATGTAGAATAACGAATGTGAAGGTGTATGTGAAATAATGTGTAGTCTATATGAGTGAATGGATGAGAATGAGTACACAATGGAATGTGGAATAAGTAATGTGGACTAAGGAGGGATAATGTGGAAAGACGAGAGTTCGATTTAGAAACTGTATTTTGTGACTGTTTGTAAATTACTGTTTTATGTCAAGAATGCTAGGGAAGCATTTTGACCGTCTTGTGGATTAAGGTCATGAAGACCTAACTGTTAAAGTTGCAACTGCTGACGGAGAGTCAATGGAGGACGTCTCGCGTAGCAAGGTCGACCGAGGTCTTGACTAGCCTCGGTTCGATTTAAATGGTGAGCTTCCGGTACGGTGGATGAGGGACTAAGGAATCGGCCTATGAGTGAAGCGCTAGGTCACCTGCGAAGGATCCTAGAGGGTGCTGACCATACGGTGCTCGGGCTCTCGGTCGCCGAAGATACCCACACGTGCGTCGTGGAAGATATTGGAACAAGGAATAAGAGTTGTTTTCTGAAACCGGGCATGGATCTGGTTGATTGACCTTGCTGGTCCTCAACGGATGAGTCCATGGCTCTTTTATATGGATGTGTGGGTTGATCTTGCTGATCTTCCACGGAGATTCCATTCTGTTATATGAATATATTGCCGGTTACTATGAGCTAGGAACTATGGAAAAGGCCCCTGAGTGAACAGGTGGTGAGCGTTCTGGTTGCCAATGATGCCATAAGTATACCGATGAATGAATGACTAGAAATAAGGATTCAACCAGAGACTATGAGGATTGTCATCAGTGACATAATGGTTTCATTAAAGGATTGTTTTAAAGTTAGCTGATGCTAAGAAAAAGGCAATTTCATATTGGGTGTGTAAGTGGTGTGACTAGTTTTATGTTTGCATGAACTTCCGGCTAGGGGGCCTTGGAACTCTTTTCCTTGGTACCCGGGACAAAACCTAACCAAATTCTTAATTGGATCCCATCACTACAGTGGTTGGGCAGTTGGCTAACCCATGGGACTGGATGGGGTTAGGCTGGACTGATGGATCCATAAATCGAGACTCAATTTCTGTTATTACGATAGATGAAGTAAGTCTCGGATAGTAATTGTTCTATGGATAGGAATCAACGGAGGTCTTGACCAGCCTCGGTTCGATTTAAATGGTGAGCTTCCAGTACGGTGTATGAGGGACCAAGGAAGCGGCCTATGAGTGAAGCGCTAGGTCACCTGCGAAGGATCCTAGAGGGTGCTGACCATACGGTGCTCGGGCTCTGGGTCACCGAAGATACCCACACGTGCATCGTGGAAGATATTGGAACAAGGAATAAGAGCTGTTTTCTGAAACCGGGCATGGATCTGGTTGATTGACCTTGCTGGTCCTCAACGGATGAGTCCATGGCTCTTTTATATGGATCTGTGGGTTGATCTTGCTGATCTTCCACGGAGATTCCATTCTGTTATATGAATATATTGCCGGTTACTATGAGCTAGGAACTATGGAAAAGGCCCCTGAGTGAACAGGTGGTGAGCGTTCTGGTTGCCAATGATGCCATAAGTATACCGATGAATGAATGAATGACTGGAAATAAGGATTCAACCAGAGACTATGAGGATTGTCATCAGTGACATAATGGTTTCATTAAAGGATTGTTTTAAAGTTAGCTGATGCTAAGAAAAAGGCAATTTCATATTGGGTGTGTAAGTGGTGTGACTAGTTTTATGTTTGCATGAACTTCCGGCTAGGGGGCCTTGGAACTCTTTTCCTTGGTACCCAGGACAAAACCTAACCAAATTCTTAATTGGATCCCATCACTACAGTGGTTGGGCGGTTGGCTAACCCATGGGACTGGATGGGGTTAGACTGGACTGATGGATCCGTAAATCGAGACTCAATTTCTGTTATTACGATAGATGAAGTAAGTCCCGGATAGTAATTGTTCTATGGATAGGAATCAACGGCTGTGCCTCTTGATGGGGAAAAAAGCATTGATCCCAATGATCCAAGTGCAAGTTTCTTCCCTGATCTGACCGAGTATCTTTATAGGTGCAGTCGGATCAGTTTGATCACTAATGGTCTTGACTACGTTAGAGTAAAAAGTTATCCTGGAGGAATCGCCCGTGCTTTCCGGATAAGGGAAGTTTTTCCGGGTTCGGTTTTGGAAAAACCGACGGATTAGTCTTTTGTCCGGATATCCGTGGGGACGAGGCCCCGAGTGTGGGACCCTGCCTCGCGCTAGAAGTGCTACTTCCGCTGCTAGTACCCCGAATCCGTTGCGCGGTGGGAACGGGGATCTCACAACATTGTTGGCACATGTAATAGTATGACCACTTTGTGTTTTCTCTAGATGTTTGACCAAACTTCTTTAAGAAGTTATGTGCTTAGAAGCACCACTATCAAGAAACCAACTGTCAGGAAACAATTGCACTGAGACATGCAACTTCTTGTTTAGAGTTATAACTGCAAATAACCATAAGTAAGAATTCTTTATGAACAACAACATTAGCTGAGTGCTCTTTCTTTGAACTCTCAGAGGTAGACCTACTAGAATCCTTGTTGCATTCCTTCTTTTTCTTCTTCTTTTTTTTTGAAGTTAAAAGCAATTTTCAATCACATGGCCGGGTTGTTTGTAATACTAACCTTCTTTGGCTATTTGGAATTACCCTTAGCCTCATAATTTTTGTTGGAATCAATCTTCTTCTGGAATTTCTTGTCCTTATTCTTAGCTGTTGCTGCTAAATCTTAATCACTATTCGAACTCACAGAAACATTTTTTTTGAGCTGTTCCGCTTGTAATAGTAATCCAACAAGCTCTTGATAGGTGAGAGGGAGTGCTTTTGAATAAAAGATGAAGGGTTCAAACTCAGATAAGATTTAGGCAAAGAATTAAGGGTGATGTTAATCATATCCTTTTCAGGAATAACTTCATCAATATTGAGAAGTTGCTCTCTCAAGACTTGTAAATTTGTTAAATGTTCATTCATGGACCCCTTCTCTTGCATGTTTTTATTATCAAGTTACCTACTAAGATAGGCAATTGTTACATCATTTTTAGCATGATACATAAATTCTAGAGTGTTCCAAGCAAGCGTGGATGGTCTACAAGAGTGAATGTGCATAATACTAGACCTTTTAACTGACAAGGCAATCAAAGCGAAAGCCTGAGCATCACGAGAATCCCATCTTCTTTGTTGAGCAATAATTTGAGAAAATTCTTATTGTAGCATTATATGGTAGTGATGTGTGAACACACTTATAGGACCGTCGGGGCACTTTTCCCCTCACTAGGAGGTTTTTTCCACCCATGCGTATGTACACCCTCTTATGTACTCATTCTAGGCTGTGTACTTATCTTTTTTATCTGGCACACATTTGTTCATTCTAATCTAGTGAGTTTGTGTGCTCTCAAGCATCTCTATCTTGTGTGTGCATTATTGCAACCCTAACCCTTATTCCAATAATTGGTATATACAGTAGTGTGCTGTATACAAAGTATAGCTAAATCTAGCATGCCACAAGTGGGCATCTTTTATTGCATTAGTCGTGTCCGTCTGCCAAGCAAGCGATATCAAACTTGTCATATATGTCCAATTTGTTCACACCACTTGGGGTGAAAGATTCAGTAAGCGTAATCTATTTGTTTTGTTGGAACCGATCTTCTGCTGGAATTTTTGGTCCTTATTCTTGGTTGCTAGATCTTAATCACTATGAGAACTCACATAAACATATTTTTTAGAGCAGTTCCTCTTGTAATAACAAGCCAACAAGCTCTTGATAGGTAAGAGGGAGTGTCTCTCAATAAACGATGAAGGAAAATATTAAAACTTTGATAAGATTTCGGCAAATAATTAAGGGTGATGTTAATCATGTCCTTTTCAGGAATAACCTCATTAATATTGAGAAGTTGCTCTCTCAAGACTTGTAACTTTGTTAAATGTTCATTCATGGACCCCTTCTCTTGCATGTTTTTATTATCAAGTTGCACTCCTTACATCATTTTTTGCCTGATGCATAAATTCAAGAGTGTTTCAAGCAAACGTGGGTCATCTACAAGAGTGAATATGCATAATAATAGACCTTTTAATCGACAAGATAATCAGTGCTGCCAAAGCCTGAGCATTACGAGAATCCCATCTTCTTTGTTGAGCAATAATTTAAGAAACTTCTTATTGTTGCATTATAGGGTAGTGATGTGTGTGAAAGGACCGTCGTGGCAGTTTTTTCACTCGTCACTAAGTTTTTTTTCTCATTGCATATGTACACCCTCTTATCTACTCATTTTGGGGTGTGCACTTATTTTTTGTATCCAGCATATATTTGTTCATTATAATATAATGAGTTTGTGTGCTCTCAAGCTTCTCTATCTTGTGTGTGTGCATTGTTACAACCCTAACCCTGATTCCAACAATTGGTATCAGAGCTAGCTTCCTTGACACTTGATCTAGTAGTGTGCCTCCCTCCTCACGAGACCGTGTTTTTCTATCTTCGATTGAGATACCCTCTTTAGGATAAGAAGGTATATACTGTAGTGTGTTATATGCAAAGTATGGCTAAATCTAACTAGGCATATTTTATTGCATTAATCGTGTCTGCCACGCAAGGAATATCACACTTGTCATATATGTCCAACTTGTTCACACCACTGGTGGTCAAAGATCCAGTAAGCATAATCTCTTTGTTATGTTCTTTATTATCGTGTGGATAATACATTTATCGTCTACAAATCCAACATTAAGACCCCCCTTGCTAGAAAGGGCACAAAAAGCAAATTTTTTAAATATTTGAAATAAAAGTTTACAGTAGTGAGAAAGATCTCCTTTAACAAGGTAAAGGACAGGGCATTGTTGGCACATGTAATAGTATGACCACTTTGTGTTTTCTCTAGATGTTTGACCAAACTTCTTTAAGAAGTTATGTGCTTAGAAGCACCACTATCAAGAAACCGTCTCAGGAAACAATTGCACAGAGACATGCAATTTCTTGTTTAGAGTTATAACTGCAAATAACCATAAGTGAGAATTCTTGATGAACAACAACATTAGCTGAGTGCTCTTTCTTTCAACTCTCGGAGGTAGACCTACTAGAATCCTTGTTGTATTCCTTCTTCTTCTTCTTTTTTGTTTTGAAGTTAAAAGCAATTTTCAATCGCATGGCCGGGGTGTTTGTAATACTAACCTTTTTTGGCTATTTGGAATCACCCTTGGCCTCATAATTTTTGTTGGAATCAATCTTTTGCTTAGCTGGAATTTATTGTTGTAAGATCCCTCTGCCCCTCCGTGCGAGGCAGGGTTTCTCACTCGGGGCCTCGCCCTTGAATGTCCGGGCACGAGACTAAGCTGGTGGTCACTCAAAAAAAACGAAACCGGGAAAAATTTCCATGCCCGGAAAGCAGGGACGATTCCACCTTTATGATTTTATTTTTATTTTTTTTCTAACGTGAACAATTCTACGCTATCCTTCAACTGAATAAATTAGATAGAAGGAAACTATCACTAATATAATTTGATCATTTTAGTAAATTCCACGCTTTTTTCCTGATCAAGGTCAGGCACAGCCGTTGAACCACTTATTTGAAAAATTTATCAGGGAATTGTCTAACTATTCGAATCTTAGTGTAATTCTAATATTTTTCAGTTTGATTATTAAAACTCCACTGATTCCAGCCTAACCCCATCCGGCCCATGGGTTAGCCACCACCCTACCACTGGAATTGGTGGAACCAAACAAGTACTCACCTACCCATAATTGAAATGCCTTTCTTAACTTTAGCTTTAGAAAACAGATACGCACACACTCCTCTTTATTAAACTTTAATAAAAACAATCCTTGATAAATAATTTACGGGTTATACATGTCATACTTCAAAATTTCTCATTGAGTCTCTGTTTCTCAACAAAACAGTATCACTCTAGACTCTCCGTTGAGACCAGCGAGTCAACAATGAGATCCAGTGATAGATTACAAAAAATATAGGTCCATCATATAATATCTTCCTCGACATACGCATGGATGTCCTCGGCACTGCGAGCCCGTGCATCGCCTGGTCAGAACCCTCCAGGATCCTCCTTAGGTGTCCTGGCACTTCACTCAGGGACCGCCTCGTCCGCCCTCGTCCATCGTACCGGAAGCGCACCATTTTAACCATACCGAGGCTGGTCAAGACCTCGGCAAGCCTTGCCGTGTGAGCTGTCCCTCGAACACTCCCCGCCAGCTGTTGCAACCGAACTTCCCTTAGATAAACATATATGCCAAATGCTCCCTCCAGCATTCTGGCATAAGACAGTCTTTTAAGAAGGCAGGGTTTCTATGCAAGTTTACAGTTTTGATTTTGTTTGAATACCATGAGTATATCTTAAATCCGTATCTCATTACTTCTAGATTCCTCAAATTCTGTTAACTTGATCCTTAGATCAAAATCACAAATCTTAACTTAGTTTCAGATTCGGTGGGTGATTTGGGTACATTTTTCTTGAATTGGTACATCGTCATCGATTGAAACTGACGAAGGAATTAGGTCTTGGTCAATAGTCTGAGTCAGAGTTTAGGTCCTAAAATTATCTTTCTCGAAGGTACTATCTCAATTTCTCTCTTTTTTTTTTAAAAAAAAATTCTTTCAATGAATATTTGTTACTGATTTCAAGACATGGATTTCTTGAGGAATATTCATTTATGTCGATCTCCAATTAGAATTTATCTTTATGTATACTTCTATGCATTAAAATTAAAAATGATAAAAGTAACACTTTTGATATATAAAAATTTATCCTTTATGCATACTTCTATGCATTAAAATTAAAAATGATAAAAGTAACACTTTTGATATAAAAAAAATTATCCTTTATGCATACTTCTATGCATGAAAATTAAAAATGATAACTTTTGATATAAAACAATTATCCTTTATGCATACCTCTATACATGAAATCCAAATATGATAAAAGTAACACTTTTATGTTAAAATAATAATCTTTTATGCATACCTCTATGCATGAAATCCAATTATGATAAAAGTAACACTTTTATGTTAAAATAATAATCTTTTATGCATACCTCTATGCATGAAATCCAAATATGATAAAAGTAACACTTTTATGTTAAAATAATAATCTTTTATGCATACCTCTATGCATGAAATCCAAATATGATAAAAGCAACACTTTTATGTTAAAATAATAATCTTTTATGCATACCTCTATGCATGAAATCCAATTATGATAAAAGCAACACTTTTATGTTAAAATAATAATCTTTTATGCATACCTCTATGCATGAAATCCAAATATAATAAAAGTAACACTTTTATGTTAAAATAATAATCTTTTATCAATACCTCTATGCATGAAATCCAATTATGATAAAAGTAACACTTTTATGTTAAAATAATAATCTTTTATGCATACCTCTATGCATGAAATCCAAATATGATAAAAGTAACACTTTTATGTTAAAATAATAATCTTTTATGCATACCTCTATGAATGAAATCCAATTATGATAAAAGTAACACTTTTATGTTAAAATAATAATCTTTTATGCATACCTCTATGCATGAAATCCAAATATGATAAAAGTAACACTTTTATGTTAAAATAATAATCTTTCATGCATACCTCTATGCATGAAATCCAATTATGATAAAAGTAACACTTTTATAATAATCTTTTATGCATACCTCTATGCATGAAATCCAAATATGATAAAAATAACACTTTTATGTTAAAATAATAATCTTTTATGCATACCTCTATGCATGAAATCCAATTATGATAAAAGTAACACTTTTATGTTAAAATAATAATCTTTTATGCATACCTCTATGCATGAAATCCAAATATGATAAAAGTAACACTTTTATGTTAAAATAATAATCTTTTATGCATACCTCTATGCATGAAATCCAAATATGATAAAAGTAACACTTTTATGTTAAAATAATAATCTTTTATGCATACCTCTATGCATGAAATCCAAATATGATAAAAGTAACACTTTTATGTTAAAATAATAATCTTTTATACATAATATAAAAATCAATTTCTCTATGATTACAATGAATATCTTTCAATTAATCTAGGATGATAATTCCTAGAATATGGTAGGAAGTCCTCTTTTCACATTTCTAAGGGATAAAGCTTATCATTAAGGAAATAAATAGAATGATCCCTAATTGGATCATTAATCCATATGCAATTGGATTTGTAGGCGATAAATGTATTATCCACGATCATAAAGAACATAACAAATAGATTATGCTTACTGGATCTTTGACCACAGGTGGTGTGAACAAATTGGACATATATGACAATTGTTATATTCCTTGCGTGGCAGACACGACTAATGCAATAAAATATTCGCAATTGTGGCATGCTAGATTTAGCCATACTTTGCATACAACACACTACAATATATACCTTCTTATCCTAAGAGGGTATCTCAATCGGAGACAGAAAAACATGGTCGTGAAGGAGGGAGGCACACTACTAGATGAAGTGTCAAGGAAGCCCGCTCTGATACCAATTGTTGGAAGAATCAGGGTTAGGGTTGCAACAATGAACACACACAAGATAGAGAAGCTTGAGAGCACACAAACTCATTATATTATAATGAAAAAATATATGCAAATACAAAAAGTAAGTACACACCCCAAAATGAGTAGATAAGAGGGTGTACATATGCAATGAGGAAAAAACCTCCTAGTGACGAAAAAACTACCACGACAGTCCTAAGTGTGTTCACACACACTACCATATAATGCAACAATAAGAAACTTCTCAAATTATTGCTCAACAAAGAAGATGGGATTCTCATGATGCTCAGGCTTTGGCACTGATTACCTTGTCAGTTAAAAGGTCTATTATTATGTAGATTCACTCTTGTAGATGATCCACACTTGCTTGAAACACTCTAGAATTCATGTATCAGGCAAAAAAGGATGTAAGGAATGCCTTTCTTAGAAGGAAACTTGATAATAAAAACATGCAAGAGAAGGGGTCCCCCATGAATGAACATTTAACAAAGTTACAAGTCTTGAGAGAGCAACTTCTCAATATTGATGAAGTTATTCCTAAAAAGGACATGATTAACATCACCCTTAATTTTTTGCCTAAATCTTATCTGAGTTTCAATACTTTCCTTCATCGTTTATTGAGAGTCACTCCCTTTACCTATCAAGAGCTTGTTGGCTTACTATTACAAGAGGAAATGCTCTAAAAAATATGTTTATGTGAGTTCTCATAGTGATTAAGATTTAGCAACCAAGAATAAGGACCAGAAATTCAAGCAGAAGATCGATTCCAACAAAACTTATGAGGCTAAGGGTGATTCCAAATAGCCAAAGAAGGTTAGTATTACAAAAAGCCCAGCCATGCGATTAAAAATTGCTTTAAACTTCAAAACAAAAAAAAGAAGAAGAAGGAATCCAACAAAGATTCTAGTACGTCTACCTCCTAGAACTTTCAAAGAAAGAGAACTCAGCTAATGCCATTGCTCATCAAGAATTCTCACTTATGGTTATTTGCACTTTTAACACTCTAAACAAGAAGTTGCATGTCTAAGTGCAAGTGTTTGCTGACAGTTGGTTTCTTGACAGTGGTGCTTCTAAGCACATAACTTCTTAAAGAAGTTTGGTCAAACATCTAGACAAAGCACAAAGTGGTCATACTATTACATGTGCCAACAATGCTCTGTCCTTTACCCTGTTAAAGGAGATTTTTCTCACTACTATAAACTTTTGTTCCAAATATCTATAAAATTTGCTTTCTGTGTTCACTCTAGCAAGGGGTGTTCTAATGTTGGATTTGTAGATGATAAATGCATTATCCATGATAATAAAGAACATAACACACAGATTATGCTTACTGAATCTTTTACCCCAAGTGGTGTGAGCAAATTGGACATATATGACAAGTGTGATATTGCTTGCCTGGCAGACACGACTAATGCGATAAAAAATGCCCAGTTGTGGCATGCTAGATTTAGGTATACATTTGTGAGATCCCTCTGTCCCCACCGTGCATCGGAACTCCCAGTAGCTGATAGAGTGGAAGCAGCCCCCTCATGCGTGGTGCAGGGTTTCTCACTCGCGGCCTCGCCCACGAATGTTCGGGCACGAGACTAGGCTGGTGGTCACTCCAAAAACCGAAACTGGGAAAATTTCCCATGCTCGGAAAGCGGGGATGATTTTTGAATTTTCTTAAGGAATTTTTCTAACGAGGTCAATTCTAAGCTATCCTTCACCTGAATAAACCAGATAGAAGGAAACTATGACTGATATAATTTGATCATCTGAGCGATTTCAACGCTTTTTTCCTAATCAAGATCACGCACAACCGTTGATCCACTCAATTGAGAAATTTATTAGGGAAATAACTAACTACTCGAATCCTAGTGTAATCCTAAGATTTTTCAGTTTTTGATTATTAAAACTCCACTGATTCCAGCCTAACCCCATCCAGTCCATGGGTTAGCCACCACCCTACCATTGGAATCGATAGAACCAAACAAGTACTCACCCACCTATAATTGAATTGCCTTTCTTAACTTTAGCTGTAGAAAACAGATATGCACACACTCCTCTTTAAAACTTAAATATAAAAATAATCCATTGACAAAATAGATATGGTCACAGATTTCATAACTCAACATTTCCATTCAATCCCTTGTTTCACAAAAACAATACCACTCTGGACTCTCCGTTGGGACAGTAACAGATTACAATAATCATTTCGTCAACATACATATATATATCTTCCTCAACATACGTATGGGTGTCCTAAGCATCGCGAGCCCGTGCATCGCCTGGTTAGAACCCTCCAGGTTCCTCCTTAGGTGTCCTGGTACTTCACTCAGGGACCGCTTCATCGGTCCTCGCCCATCGTACCGGAAGCACACCATTTTTCACCATAGCGAGGCTGGTCAAGACCTAGGCAGGTTTTTATCGCGTGAGCTGTCCCTCGAACACTCCCCGCCAGCTGTTGCAACCGAACTTCCCTTAATTACGCACATATGCCAAATGCTCTCTCTAGCTGTAATAAAGTAGGAACTTTATTCAATAGGGTTAATAATGGGACAAGTCCATGTATAAAAGAGGGGACTTAGACCATGGTTGTAACTTTTGATGATCATTTTTAGAAATGGAAACTCATGTTTCTTGGAGCTCATGGCTTCTTGGCTTGTGGAAGGCTATTTCCATTCTCTTGGTGTGAGAGACTAAACACACTTAGGCATCATGTTTACATGGTGATTACTCATATTTTCATGCATTACATCCCTTCATTGCAATTGGTATCAGAGCTCTTGATTTTGATCATGGGCATGCATGGGTTGTTGGGAAAATTTGCTTGAAAATTTGAGTTTCTTTCATTTTTTTCCTTATTTTCTTCTAATCCTTGAGTGATTCTTGACAAATCTTCTCTAATCTTGCTTAATCTCATGGATATGGTGAGCATTTCATGGAAATTGCTTGAATTTTGAGTGATTTTGGCCAATTTTGCCATTTTTGGATCAAATTTTGGGCCTCTGGACCAAAAATTTGGGGCAGTCGGGCCAAAACTTAGGGCAAGTGACTAATTGCAATTAACTTTTCTGTTAATCATGATTAGTAATCATCTTCTTCTTCCTCAAGCTTTCCATAGCCATGGGATGCTCTTCCTTTACCCGTTTTGATGCCAAACCTTAGGGTTTTTGTAGAGCTTTCTGAGATCTTTCATTTGAGCCTCTTCTTGCTAATTTTTTTCTCAAGATTTGGGAGCTTTGGTTCATTTCTCCATGGCTGAAAGTTGAGCTTAACCTACCTTCCATTGAACCATATCTTGCACTTGCTAAGCTTGTACATCTTCATAGGCATCTTTGTAAGCATTATCATCTCATGAGGGAGGCAAGAAAAGCGAAAACGGCGGGCTGCAGGCTGCCGCCTCAAATCTGCGCTGAAAATACATGGAGGGAGAGCTAGGTGAAGCCTAGCTCTACTACCTCAAGAGTGGGAAGTCTTTCAATAGGGTTCTTAGCCCTTGCTTGGAGCATATTTTCAAGCCTTATTCAAGCACATGGGAGATGCTATTTGGCTGCAAATTTCAGAGCAAGAAGGGCTACGTTTTTCTCCAACACGAAGCATTCTTCAACATTTTCCACCATTGAAGCTCATGGGATGTCATCGGTGAGTGATTCCATCAATCTCTTGCAAGTTTGAAGCCTTTGGTGGAGCTTTGGGAGTTGATTGGGGTTGGTTACATTCAGAAACCCTAAATTTCAGACATTAACCATTTGGCTTGACCATTCACATGCCAATGATGCTTGTCTATGCATTATTGCTTGCATTTGTGCAATGGATTGCTTCCACATGAGCCTTGGCCAAACAAGGGATCATATTTTTGGAGATTCTCTTCACTTTGATTCAATTGGCATGCCATTGATGGAGTATCAAGTTTACTCAATGCTTTTGGGAGCCATTCATGCTTATCTTTATGCCACATAGATGCCTTGAATCATCTACATAGCCATTCAATGCTATGACTTGCATTTTGGCATAAGAAAGCATAGCTCTTGGATCAATTTTGGGGGATTGAACTCATATTTCACAAGTGTCAATGTGTTGTTGGATGTTGTTGATGTTGGAATTTGTTTGATGGATGGTGAACACTTGGAGTGAGGAGAATGAGCATGAGTTCATGCGTATTGATTCATGAGAAAATTGTAAATGGCATGAGTCATGCCATATACTTGTAAGTGATCTCTTCCATTACATTCACATCATTTTTGTACCTACACTCACCATTGCTACCACTTCAAGTTTTCTAGAATCTAGCAATGTGTGAGGGTACCTTGGCATTGGTTGGAGAGGCCAAGGGGAGAATGTCTTGAACTCTTTGTGCCGTGATTGCCTTGGAAAAGCGGTACAAAGAGGGATTAGGTACACGGAGTGAAGAAATGGCCTCAACCTTCACCTTGGAGGAAAACTTGGTGAAGGGGTGAGAAGGGCTTGGCCGGGAGATCGGCAAGCTTCAACGCGCGCGTCCTCAACAATCCTCACATCGACTTTATGGATGCATTTGGGCAATGGGGCCCCCTATTCCATCATATTGTGTGGATGTTGCTAATGCCTTGATGGACAAAGATTGCATAAGAGCTTTCATGGCATTGTGGGATGCAAAGAGCATTGTATTTTGATTTCAGAAATTGCATTTTCAGTTGAGATTTGGCTCCATTTACAAAGGAGACTATGGCGAAATTTTTCCAAAATCTTGGCTATGCATGGCAATTGAGGTTGGTGAAACATTAATTGCAGACCTTGGGATGCAAAGGAAGTGCAAAAGGTGCTAACAAAGGTGCGGGAACAAGCAAGGATCATTGGGGGCACAAAAGGGTCACTTGGGCAAGAAAATTGCAGATTTACAAAACCCTAATTCAGTCCCAAACCTTTTGGACTGAATTAAAGGTGATCATACGAGCTCTTAGTGCTTCCTTAGAGCTACCCAACGAGCCCTTAACCTTTCCGTTTCGATATCTCTTTGGGGTAGAAATTAGGGTTTTTGCAGAAACAGTAAACCCTAATTCAGTCATAGGGGTTTTAAGGTCTTCAAGATCTAATCACATAGGCTCGTAGTACTCATCGAGGGCTTTGATTTGAGCTAAGAAGTTTTGCATTCGGATATTTCTAGCTCAAGTTATGCTCAAAATACTATTTCAGCCTATAACCCTGTAAACCCTAAAACAGAGAATAGTAGCACTTCTCACCTCTTAAGGGTCTTTGTATAGTGGTCTAGTACACCTCATTAGCTCTCCAACAAGCTCTAGACCACTTCAATCGGACATCCCTACCTCAAGTTAGAGCCAAATCTTTGAAACCGATACTTTCCATAGGAACGAGGACAAGAGGGCGACCAAAGCATAACACCTTGACTCCCGACGAGGTAGAGGGAAAAGAAGCAATTATGGAGCAAGGAATCTTAGATGCTCCGGAAGATACTTGTGGGCATACTTCAAGGGAAGTGCATGAAGAAGTGAATGTTGGAAGTGCCCACAAGCCCACCCCACAAGCGTCACATACCATCCCCATCGATTCGATCATGCAAATGCTGATGCAAATGAATGCGAAGATGGACACGATGGCTACAAGGGTGGAGGTCAATGATAGACTTGATACTATGGCCACAAGGATGGAAGTCTTGGAAGAGAGGGTGGCTCGGCCAATGAGCCAACCTTCATTTGATAGTGGTCATGGTGTTTCACAGGCAGGCAAGCAATATGGGACAGCTTTTGAAGGCCGTAGGGAAGGCAAGCTACCTATGGCACAAGAGGTTTCTCCCAAAGTAATGCATGAGCATGCCACCAAGAATGCTATTTTTGGATTCATGGCGGATGCACGGAGGCCCCTTGTCAAGGACATGTTTCATTCTTCTTTTCACTCGGGTCCATCTAATTCCAATATGCACATGATTGATGAAGAGGTGGTACTCGATTGGAACCAATTGTCCTTTGCCCAAAGACAAAGGGATGCTCATGAGAAGTGGATGGAGTTACCAAATGACATCAAGAGGGACTACAAAGACTTTGCGCAATTCATGGAATCGTATATGAAGATGCAAAGGTTCAAACCCTCTACCCAACATGACAACCCATCCTACACAGCTTCTAAGGATGTCAAAGACAAAGTCTCACTATCAAAGTTCAAAGGTGATGGATCATCTCCGCAAGAGTTGGAGGAGTGGGCTACTAAGCTTGACACTTATTTCCAACTTTACCCAAAAAGTGAGCGTGATACGGTACAATTTGCTTCCTTACACCTTGAAGATTATGCACATCAATGGTGGAGGCACTTGGTCAAACAAGGGAACACGCCATCAACTTGGGAAGGATTGAAGCGGGAGATGAACTTGGCCTTCATTTCACCCCTAATGCTTGACCGTTACCATGAAGAATGGTATGAACTTTCTCAAAAGGGGATGATGGTGAGAGATTATATCAAGAAATTTTTGAAGCTTTCAATGTACGTGGAAGGCTTGAGTGAAGACATGAAGATGAAAAAGTTTGTGCATGGGCTTGAACACTTCATCAAGGCGGATGTGTCGGCTCAAAGGCCTAGCTCTCTCAAAGAAGCTATGAGGTTAGCCGAACTCTATGAGCCAAAGTACAAGAGGTCTCAACCCATGACCTTCACCAAGGACACACTCGAACCAACCACTACTTCTTACAATTTTGGGAAAGGTCCTACCTCTACATTACCATCCTCTAATCCAAGAACTCCTACATCATTTGGGGGTGGACAGCCAAAGAATGGGATACATCAATTTGATGCCAAAAGGAGTAGTGACTTCATGAAGAAGAAGCCCTTTCAACCCTTCAAGAAGACTCAAAGAATGGATGATCCAAAGATTGAGGAGTTGAGAAGCAAAGGGCTATGTTTCAAGTGCAAAGAGAGGTGGTCACCCGGGCATGTGTGCAAATCAAAGAAGATTGTGGCCACTATGATCCTCATGGATGAGGAAGAGAACAAGGATGACTCTCATGACATTGAGGAATGGGAGGATTGCAATGAAGAAGCACATGAGGAGTCACTTGAAGACCATTCTTTCATCACGGAGGATGGTGAGTTTCTGTTTGATCCGAGAGGTGGAGTTAAGGAAAGCCTTGTGGATGGAGATATGCCTACCAATGCAGAAATTTCAGCTTGCATATGCTCTATCTCACAAGAGTTGTTGGCGGGTTGCAAGAACCCAAGCACACTAAGGTTGGTGGGGACCATCAATGGGAGGGTTGCACATATTCTTGTGGATTCCGGGAGCACTCATAGCTTCATCAACTCTAAATCCATCAACTCTCTCAAACTCAACACAAAGAAGACACCTACAACGTTCCAAGTGCAAGAGGCATATGGGGAGATGTGAAGAAGTTTGTGATGGAATGTGCTTCTTGTCAAAAGAATAAGGATAGCCATCAACTCCCAAGTGGTTTACTTCATCCATTACCTATTCCGGATGGTAAATGGACTCACATTTCTATGGACTTCATCACGGGTCTACCAAAGACAAAGCATGGATGGGATCAAATATTTGTGGTGATTGATAGGCTTACAAAATCAGCCCATTTCATTGCTTCAAAGACCACTTATGGAGCATCTCATATTGCCAAGCAATTTTTGGAACATGTATTCAAGATACATGGCTTGCCACTCAACATAGTTTGTGATCGAGATACCAAGTTCATGGGGACTTTTTGGAGGTCATTATATGAGAGCTTGGGTACTCAAATCACTCCATCTACAGCCTATCACCCTCAAACGGATGGGCAAACGGAGTGCACAAACAAATGGCTTGAGGTGTACTTGAGGCACTATTGTCATGACATGCAAACATCTTGGGATGAGTGGCTTTATCTTGCTGAATTTTGCCATAATTCAAGCAAGCATTTGAGTATTGGCATGTCACCATTTGAAACTCTCTATGGATATCAAGTACATGTGCCATCGATAGCCTTCCGTGAAGACAAAGTGGTCAATCCATTGGCAAAAGAAGAGTTGGAAAGAATGAGACAGCTTCTTCAACTTTGCAAGGACAATATGAAGAAGGCTCAAGATGTCATGAAGGCTAAGGCGGATGTTCATAGAAGGGATGTGGAGTTTGAAGAGGGTGATTATGTGCTATTGAAGCTTTGTGGACTTGTATACATCCGGATTTTCATTGTCTATGTGCTTTGGATGTACTTGAGAACTCTTAACCACTTCCCATTGATTACATTATCTCATACTTTGAGATTGTACATGTTATTGATTTTGAGGACAAAATCTTTGGGAAGGGATGGTTTGTAATAAAGTAGGAACTTTATTCAATAGGGTTAATAATGGGACAAGTCCATGTATAAAAGAGGGGACTTGGACCATGGTTGTAACTTTTGATGATCATTTTTAGAAATGGAAACTCATGTTTCTTGGAGCTCATGGCTTCTTGGCTTGTGGAAGGCTATTTCCATTCTCTTGGTGTGAGAGACTAAACACACTTAGGCATCATGTTTACATGGTGATTACTCATATTTTCATGCATTACATCCCTTCATTCCACTAGCATTCTGGCGTAATACAGTCCTTTAAGAAAACAGGGTTTCTATGCAAGTTTTCAGTTTTGATTTTGTTTGAATACCATGAATAAATCTTAAATCCGTATCCCAATACTTCTAGATCCAGGTCTGAATTCCAGACAGAATTCCTCAAATTCTGTTCACTTGATCGTCAGATCAAAATCAAAAGTCTTAGCTTAGTTTCAGATTTGGTGGGAGATTTGAGTACTTTTTTCCTGAACTCGGCACATCGTCATTGATTGAAAAAGGAATTAGGTCTTGGTCAATAGTCTGAAACGGAGTTTGGGTCTGGAAAGGTTCTTCCTAAACTATCTTTCTCAAAAGGTACTATTTCAATTTCTCTTTTTCAAAAATTCGTTCGACGAATATTTGTTTACAGATTTCTAAAATAGGAATTTCTTATGAGGAATAAAATAATCATTTATCTCGATCTTCGACTTCGATAGTTTAATTGAATTTTCTCATTACCATCTTAGTGAATATGAAACGGTAGCATTTCTTCTCATAGATTATCTACTTATTCATTTTTCTAATGTTTACAAAAATTAAACAGAGGATTAAGAGAACCCTTATTTAAATATAAAAATTTCTATATGCATCTAATTATGCATAAAATCCAATTCTGATGAAAGTCACACTTTTATCATCATAAAAATCATTTATGATGTTGAGATACCCTCTTAGGAGAAGAAGGTATATACTATAGTGTGCTGTATACAAAGTATAACTAAATCTAGCATGGCATAATTGGGCATCTTTTATTGCATTAGTCGTGTCTACTAGATCACACTTGTCATATATGTCCAATTTGTTCACACCACTTGGGGTCAAAGATTCAGTAAGCATAATCTGTTTGTTATGTTCTTTATTATCATGGATAAACACAGAAAGCAAATTTTATAAATATTTGGAACAAAAGTTTATAGTAGTGAGAAAAATCTCCTTTAACAGGGCATTGTTGGCACATGTAATAGTATGACCAGTTTGTGCTTTCTCTAGTTGTTTGACCAAACTTCTTTAAGAACTATTACATGTGCCAACAATGCCCTGTTCTTTACCCTGTTAAAGGAGATTTTCTCATTACTATAAACTTTTGATCCAAATATCTAAAAAAAATTCCTTTCTGTGTTCACTCTAGCAAGGGGTGTTCTAATGTTTAATTTGTAGATGATAAATGCATCTTTTATTGAGAGGCACTCCCTCTTACCTTTTAAGAGCTTGTTGGCTTACTACTATTACAAGGAAAACAGCTCCAAAAGAAAAAGTTTCTGTGAGTTCTGATAGTGATTAAGATTTAGCAACAAAGAATAAGGACAAGAAACTCCAGCATAAGATTGATTCCAACAAAACTTATGAGGCTAAGGGTGATTCTAAATAGCCAAAGAAAGTTAGTATTACAAAAAACACGGCCATGCGATTGAAAATTGCCTTAAACTTCAAAACAAAGAAAAGAAGAAGAAGGAATCCAATAAAGAATCTAGTAGGTCTACCTCCTAGAGTTTAACGAAAAAACACTCAGCTAATGTCGTTGTTCATCAAGAATTCCCACTTATGGTTATTTGCAGTCATAATAACTATAAACAAGAAGTTGCATGTCTGAGTGCAACTATTTGTTGACAGTTGGTTTCTTGACAGTGGTGCTTCTAAGTACATAACTTCTTAAAAAAGTTTGGTCAAACATCTAGAGAAAGCACAAAGTGGTCATACTAATACATGTGCCAA
Organism: Cibotium barometz; assembly: GCF_041138505.1. Lineage (NCBI taxonomy): Eukaryota > Viridiplantae > Streptophyta > Polypodiopsida > Cyatheales > Cibotiaceae > Cibotium > Cibotium barometz. Next base: position 6,019,582 of record NC_141085.1, read on the forward strand.
CAATGCCCTGTCCTTTACCCTGTTAAAGGAGATTTTTCTCACTACTATAAACCTTTGTTCCAAATATCTATAAAATTTACTTTCTGTGTTCACTCTAGTAAGGGGTGTTCTAATGTTGGATTTGTAGATGATTAATGCATTATCCATGATAATAAAGAACATAACAAATAGATTATTCTTACTGAATCTTTGACGCCAAGTGGTGTGAACAAATTGGACATATATGATAAGTGTGATATTGCTTGCCTGGCAAACACGACTAATGCAATAAAAAAGATGCCCAATTTTGGCATGCTAGATTTAGGTATACTTTGTATACAGCACACTATAGGATATACCTTCTTCTCCTAGTAGGGTATCTCAATCAGAGATAGAAAATTAGGGTCATGAGGAGGGAGGCACACTACTAAATCAAGTGTCAAGGAAGCTAGATCTTATACCAATTATTGGAATAATGGTTAGGGTTGCAATAATGCATACATACAAGATAGAGCACACAAACTCACTAGATTAGAATGAACAAATGTGTGCCAGATAAAAAAGATAAGTACACAGCCCAGAATGAGTAGATAAGAGGGTGTACATATGCAAGGTAGAAAAAACCCCCTAGTGAGGAAAAATTGCCACAGCGGTCCTAAGTGTGTTCACAAACATCACTACCATATAATGCTACAATAAGAATTTTCTCAAATTATTGCTCAACAAAGAAGATGGGATTCTCGTGATGCTTAGGCTTTTCTTTGATTGCCTTGTTGGTTAAAAGGTCTAGTATTATGCACATTCACTCTTGTAGAACATCCACGCTTGCTTGGAAGACTCTATTATATATGTAGGAGGCTAAAAAGGATGTAAGGATTGCCTATCATAGAACACAAATTGATAATAAAAACATGCAAGAGAAGGTGTCCACAAATGAACATTTAACAAATTTACAAGTCTTGAGAGAGCAACTTCTCAATATTGATGACGTTATTCCTGAAAAGGACATGATTAACAGCTACTACAAAAAAATGTTTCTGTGAGTTCTAATAGTGATTATGATTTAGCAACCAAGAATAAGGGCAAGAAATTCCAGCGGAAGATCAATTCCAAGAAAAATTATGAGGCTAAGGGTGATTCCAAATAGCTAAAGAAGGTTAGTCTTACAAAAACTTGGCCATGCGATTGAAAATTGCTTTAAAATTCAAAACAAAGAAAAGAAGAAGAAGGAAACCAACAAAGACTCTAGTAGGTCTACCTCTCAGAGTTCAAAGAAAGAGCACTAAGCTAATATTGTTGTTCATCAAGAATTCTCACTTAAGGATATTTACAGTTATAACCCTAAACAAGAAGTTGCATGTCTTAGTGCAACTATTTGCATACAGTTGGTTTATTGACAATGGTGCTTCTAAGCACATGACTTCTTAAAGAAGTTTGGTCAAACAGCTAGAGAAAGCACAAACTGGTCATACTATTACATGTGCCAACAATGCTCTGTCCTTTACCATGCTAAAGGAGATTTTTCTCACTACTATAAACTTTTGTTTGAAATATTTAAAAAATTTGCTTTCTGTGTTCACTCTAGCAAGGGGTGTCTTAATGTTGGATTTGTAGATGATAAATGCATTATCCATGATAATAAAGAACATAAAAAAGACATTATGATGATTAAGATTTAGCAACCAAGAATAAGGACAAGAAATTCTAGCATAAGACTGTAAATAACCATAAGTGAGAATTCTTGATGAACAACATTATTAGCTTAGTGCTCTTTGAACTCTGGGAGGTAGACCTACTAGAATCTTTGTTGGATTCCTTCTTCTTCTTTTCTTTGTTTTGAATTTTAAAGCAATTTTCAATCGCAGCCTTGTTTTTTGTAAGACTAACCTTCTTTAGCTATTTGGAATCACCCCCTTAGCCTCATAATTTTTCTTGGAATTGATCTTCCACTGGAATTTCTTTCCGTTATTCTGTTTTTTCCCCCTTACGTATGTACACCCTCTTATCTACTCATTCTGCGCTATGTACTTATCTTTTTTATCTGGCACATATTTGTTCATTCTAATCTAGTGAGTTTATGTGCTCTCAAGCTTCTCTATCTTGTGTGTATGCATTATTGCAACCCTAACCCTTATTCCAATAACTCGTACACCAGAGCTAGCTTCCTTGACACTTAATTTAGTAGTATGCCTCCATCCTCTCATGACCCTAATTTTCTATCTCTGATTGAGATACCGCTGTACTTACCTTTTTTATCTGGCACATATTTGTTCATTCTAATCTAGTGAGTTTATGTGCTCTCAAGCTTCTCTATCTTGTGTGTATGCATTATTGCAACCCTAACCCTTATTCCAATAACTCGTATCAGAGCTAGCTTCCTTGACACTTGATTTAGTAGTGTGCCTCCCTCCTCTCATGACCCTAATTTTCTATCTCTGATTAAGATACCCTACTAGGAGAAGAAGGTATATACTGTAGTGTGCTGTATACAAAGTATAGCTAAATCTAGCATGCCACAACTGGGCATCTTTTATTGCATTAGTTGTGTTTGCCATGCAAGCAATATCACACTTATCATATATGTCCAATTTGCTCACACCACTTGGGGACAAAGATTTAGTAAACATAATCTGTTTGTTATGTTCTTTATTATCAATGATAATGCATTCATTATCTACAAATCCAACATTAAGACACCCCTTGCTAGAGTGAACAGAGAAAGCAAATTTTATAGATATTCGGAACAAAAGTTTATAGTAGTGAGAAAAATCTCCTTTAGACAGGGTAAAGGATAGGGCATTGTTGGCACATGTAATAGTATGAAAACTTTGTGCTTTCTCTAAATGTTTGACCAAAATTATTTAAGAAGTTATGTGCTTAGAAGCACCACTATCAAGAAACCAACTGTCAGCAAATAGTTGCACTCAGACATGCAACTTCTTGTTTAGAAATATAACTGCAAATAACCATAAGTGAGAATTCTTGATGAACAACGACATTAGCTGAGTGCTCTTTCTTTGAACTCTTGGAGGTAGACCTAGTAGAATCTTTGTTGGATTCCTTCTTCTTCTTTTTTTTGTTTTAAAGTTTAAAGCAATTTTCATTTACATGGCCGTGTTTTTTGTAATACTAACCTTCTTTGGCTATTTGGGATTCACCCTTAGCCTTATAAGTTTTGTTAGAATCAATCTTATGCTAAAACTTTTTGTCCTTATTCTTGGTTGCTAAATCCTAATCACTATCAGAACTCACAGAAACATTTTTTTAGAGCTGTTCCTCTTGTAATAGTAAGCTAGCTCATGAAAGGTAAGAGGGAGTGCCTCTCAATAAAAGATAAAGGATTGAAACTCAGATAAGATTTAGGCAAAGAATTAAGGATGACATAAATCATGTCCTTTTCCAAAATAACTTCATCACAATATTGAGAAGTTGCTCTCTCAAGACTTGTAAATTTGTTAAATGTTCATTCATGGCCCCCTTCTCTTCCATGTTTTTATTACAAATTTGCCTTTTAAGATAGGCAATCCTTACATGGCATAATCTGTTTGTTATGTTCTTTATTATCATGGATAATGTATTTATCATCTACAAATCCAACATTAGAACACCCCTTGCTAGAGTGAACACAGAAAGTAGATTTTATAGATATTTGGAACAAAAGTTTATAGTAGTGAGAAAAATCTCCTTTATCAGGGTAAAGGACAGGGCATTGTTGGCACATGTAACTGTATGACCACTTTGTGCTTTCTCTAGATGTTTGACCAAACTTCTTTAAGAAGTTATGTGCTTAGAAGCACCACTGTCAAGAAACCAACTGTTAGCAAACAATTACACTAAGACATGCAACTTCTTGTTTAGAGTTATAACTCTCAAGAAACCAACTGTCAAGAAACCAACTATCAGCAAACAATTGCATTAAGACATGCAACTTCTTGTTTAGAGTTATAACTACAAATAACCATAAGTGAGAATTCTTGATGAACAACAACATTAGCTGAGTGCTCTTTCTTTAAATTTTGGGAGGTTGACCTACTAGAATCCTTGTTTCATTCCTTCTTCTTCTTCTTTTTGTTTTGAAGTGAAAAGCAATTTTCAATCGCATGGCCGAGTTGTTTGTAATACCAATCTTCTTTGGCTATTTGGAATCACCCTTGGCCTCATATTTTTTGTTGGAATCGATCTTCTGCTGAAATTTCTTGGCCTTTTTTCTTAGTTGCTAAATCTTAATCACTATTCGAACTCACAGAAATATTTTTTTTGGAGCTGTTCCCCTTATAATAGTAAGCCAACAAGCTCTTGATAGGTGAGAGGGAGTGCCTCTCAATAAAAGATGAAGGATTCAAGCTCAGATAAGATTTAGGCAAAGAATTAAGGGTGACCTTAATCATATCCTTTTCAAAATTAACTTCATCTCAATATTGAGAAGTTTCTCTCTTAAGACTTGTAAATTTATTGAATGTTCATTCATGGACCCCTTCTCTTGCATGTTTATATTATCAATTTGCCTTCTAAGATAGGCAATCATTACATCATTTTTAAACTGATACATAAATTCTAGAGTGTTCTAAGCAAACGTGGATGGTGTACAAGAGTGAATGTGCATAATACCTTTTAACTGACAAGGCAATCAAACAAAAGCCTGAGCATCACAAAAATCCCATCTTCTTTGTTGTGAGCAATAATTTTAGAAAATTCTTATTGTAGCATTATATGGTAGTGATGTGTGTGAACACACTTAGGACCGCTGGGGCACTTTCCCCCTCATTATTAGGAGGTTTTTTTCACCCATGCGTATGTACACCCTCTTATCTACTCATTCTCAGCTGTGTACTTATTTTTTTAATTGGCACACATTTGTTCATTCTAATCTAGTGAGTCTGTGTGCTCTCAAGCTTCTCTATCTTGTGTGTGCATTATTGCAACCCTAACCCTTATTCAAATAATTGGTATATACTGTAGTGTGCTGTATACAAAGTATAGCTAAATTTAGGATGCCACAACTGGGCATCTTTTATTGCATTAGTCGTGTGTGCCAGGCAAGCAATATCACACTTGTCATATATGTCCAATTTGTTCACACCACTTGGGGTCAAAGATTCACTAATGCATTTATCATCTACAAATCCAACATTAAGACACCCCTTGCTAGAGTGAACACAGAAAGCAAATTTTATAAATATTTGGAACAAAAGTTTATAGTAGTGAAAAAATCTCCTTTAACAGGGGACACGGCATTGTTGGCACATGTAATAGTATGACCAGTTTGTGCTTTCTCTAGATGTTTGACCAAGATTCTTTAAGAAGTTATCTGCTTAGAAGCACCACTATCAACAAACCAACTGTCAGCAAGTAGTTGCACTAAGACATGCAACTTCTTGTTTAGGGTTATAACTGTAGATAACCATAAGTGAGAATTCTTGATAAACAACAACATTAGCTTAATGCTCTTTCTTTGAACTCTGGGAGGTAGACCTACTAGAATCTTTGTTGGATTCCTTCTTCTTCTTTTCTTTGTTTTGAATTTTAAAGCAATTTTCAATCGCATGGCCCTAACCTTCTTTAGCTATTTGGAATCACCCTTAGCCTCATAACTTTTCTTGGAATCAATCTTCCACTGGAATTTCTTGCCCTTACTCTTGGTTGCTAAATCTTAATCACTATTAGAACTCACAGAAACATTTTTTTTGTAGGTGTTACTCATGTCCTTTTCAGGAATAACTTCATCAATATTGAGAAGTTGCTCTCTCAAGACTTGTAAATTTGTTAAATGTTCATTTATGGACCCCTTCTCTTGCATGTTTTTATTATCAATTTGCGTTATATGATAGGCAATCCTTACATCGTTTTTAGCCTCATATATAAAGCGTAGAGTCTTGCAAGCATCGCCAGAATCCCATCTTCTTTGTTGAGCAATAATTTCATAAAATTCTTATTGTAGCATTATATGGTAATGATGTGTGTGAACACACTTAGGACCGTCATGGCAATTTTCCCTCACTAGGAGGTTTTTTCTCCCTTGCGTATGTACACCCTCTTACCTACTTATTCTAGGCTATGTACTTATCTTTTTTATCTGGCACACATTTGTTCATTCTAATGTAGTGAGTTTGTGTGCTCTCAAGCTTCTCTATCTTGTGTGTATGCATTATTGCAACCCTAACCCTTATTCCAATAATTGGTATCAGAGCTAGCTTCCTTGACACTTGATTTAGTAGTGTGCCTCCCTCCTCATGACCCTATTTTTCTATCTCTGATTGAGATACCCTACTAGGAGAAGAAGGTATATAGTGTAGTGTGTTGTATACAAAGTATAGCTAAATCAGCATGCCACAGCTAGGCATCTTTTATTGCATTAGTCGTGTCTGCTAGGCAAGCAATATATGTCCAGTTTGTTCACACCACTTGGGGTCAAAGATTTCGTAAGCATAATCTATTTGTTATGTTCTTTATGATAATGAATTTATCATCTACAAATCCAACATTAGAACACCCCTTGCTAGAGTGAACACAGAAAGCAAATTTTATAGATATTTGGAACAAAGGTTTATAGCAGTGAGAAAAATCTCCTTAACAGGGTAAAGGACAGAGCATTGTTGGCACATGTAATAGTATGACCACTTTGTGCTTTCTCTAGATGTTTGACCAAACTTCTTTAAGAGGTTATGTACTTAGAAGCACCACTGTCAAGAAACCAACTGTCAGCAGACAATTGCACTCAGACATGCAACTTCTTGTTTATAGTTATTATAACTACAAATAACCATAAGTGAGAATTCTTGATGAATAATGACATTAGCTAAGTGCTCTTTCGTTAAACTCTAGGAGGTAGACCTACTAGAATCTTTGTTGGATTCCTTCTTCTTCTTTTCTTTGTTTTGAAGTTTAAAGCAATTTTCAAGCGCATGGCTGTGTTTTTTGTAATACTAACCTCCTTTGGCTATTTGGAATCGCCCTTAGCCTCATAATTTTTGTTGGAATCAATCTTATGCTGGAATTTCTTGTCCTTATTCTTTGTTGCTAAAACTTAATCACTATCAGAACTCACAGAAACATTTTCTTTTGGAGCTGTTTCCCTTGTAATAGTAAGCCAACAAGCTCTTAAAAAGGTAAGAGGGAGTTCCTCTCAATAAAAGATGAAGGATTGAAACTCAGATAAGATTTAGGCAAAGAATTAAGGATGACGTTAATCACGTCCTTTTCAAGGATAACTTCATCAATATTGAGAATTTGCTCTCTCAAGACGTGTAAGTTTGTTAAATGTTCATTCATGAACCCCTTCTCTTCCATGTTTTTATTATCAATTTGCCTTCTAAGATAGGCAATCCTTACATCATGTTTAGCCTGATACAAAAAATCTAGAGTGTTCTAAACAAGCATGGATATTCTACAAGTGTGAATGTGCATAATACTAGACCTTTAAACCGACAAGGCAATCAAAGAGAAAGCCACGAGAATCCCATCTTCTTTGTTGAGCAATAATTTGAGAAAATTCCTATTGTTATGGTAGTGATGTGTGTGAACACACTTAGGGACCAATGTGGCAATTTTTTCTCACTAGGAGGTTTTTTTCCCCTTGCATATGTACACCCTCTTATCTACTTATTTTGGGCTGTGTACTTATCTTTTTTACTCGCACACATTTGTTCATTCTAATCTATTGAGTTTGTGTGCTCTCAAGCTTCTCTATCTTGTGTGTGTGCATTATTGCAACCTTAACCCTTATTCCAATAATTGATATCAGAGCTAGCTTCCTTGACACTTGATTTAGTAGTGTGCCTCCCTCCTCATGACCTTGTTTTTCTATCTCTGATTGAGATACCTTACTAGGAGAAAAGGGTATATACTGTAGGGTGCTGTAAACAAAATATAGCTAAATTTAGCATGCCACAACTGGGCATCTTTTATTGCATTAGTCATGTTTTCTAGGCAAGAAATATCACTTTGTCATATATGTCCAATTTGTTCACACCACTTGGGGTCAAAGATTTAGTAAGCATAATCTTGTTATGTTCTTTCTTATCATGGATAATGCATTTATCATCTACAAATCCGACATTAGAACACCCCTTGCTAGAGTGAGCACAGAAAGCAAATTTTATAGATATTTGGAACAAAAGTTTATAGTAGTGAGAAAAATTTCCTTAAACAGGGTAAAAGGACAAGGCATTGTTGGCACATGTAATAGTATGACCACTTTGTGCTTTCTCTAGACGTTTGACCAAACTTCTTTAAGAAGTTATGTGCTTAGAAGCACCACTATCAAGAAACCAACTGTCGGCAAAATAGTTGCACTCAGACATGCAACTTCTTGTTTAGAGTTATAAAACTACAAATAACCATAAGTGAGAATTCTTGATGAAAAACGACATTGCTAAGTGTTCTTTCTTTGATCTCTGGGAGGTAGACCTACGAGAATCTTTATTGGATTCGTTCTTCTTTTCTTTGTTTTGAAGTTTAAAGCAATTTTCAATCGCATGGCCGGGTTTTTTGTAATACTAACCTTCTTTGGCTATTTGGAATCACCCTTAGCCTCACAAGCTGTGTTAGAATCGATCTTCTGCGGCGCGAATTTCTTGTCCTTATTCTTGGTTGCTGAATCTTAATCACTATTAGAACTCACATAAACATATTTGTTAGAGCAGTTCCTCTTGTAATAGTAAGCCAACAAGCTCTTGATAGGTAGGAGGGAGTTCCTCTCAATAAACGATGAAGGAAAGTATTGAAACTCAGATTAGATTTAGGTAAATAATTAAGGGTGATGTTAATCATGTCCTTTTCAGGAATAACTTCATCAATATTAAGAAGTTTCTCTCTCAAGACTTGTAACTTTGTTAAATGTTCATTCATGGACCCCTTCTCTTGCATGTTTTTATTATCAAGGTACCTTCTAACATAGGCACTCCTTACATCATTTTTTTGCCTCATACATGAATTCTAGAGTGTTCCAAGCAAGCGTGGATCTTCTACAAGAGTGAATGTGTATAATAATAGACCTTTTATTAAGAGACTAAGGTTATGATCTATTTAAAGGTGGAGCTAGGAGGCATTTTGTATTGAGCAAGGCCTAGTTGTATTCATAAACAACTTAATAAGCAAGATAGTGTTCTTGTATTTTGTGAGTCTCTCACCTCCACACACTTGATCTAGCATGAGCACCACATTTTCTCAACATGGTATCAAAGCCTTGGTTGATTAGGCCCTTTGTGGTGTAGAATAGGTCAAAATTATCACTTTTTCCTTATCTTTTCATGTGTGGTTCTCAACCCCCTGCTGGTGGAGGATCTCTAGCTACTTGTGGTGGAGGCCACATCTTGGCTTGACTCCAACTAGGGAGTTGTGGAGGACATCGTCTCCTCTTCGCGACGGCATTCCGACTGGTTCAACACGGTGTTGTTTTCTGCTCTGCCCACTGTCGTACACTGATTCGCTGTCTACAGGTGACCATAAGCCATGAGAGTTGAGGGCTTTTGAAGCCCATAGGCTCCACTATCTACAGCTTGAATTTTAGCTTGAATGGTGCACCAACGCGACTGCTACAGTCAAAAGACCACGGCTGCCTTCTTCAACTCCACTGAAGCTCTCCATTAAAGCTTTAAATTTATCTTTTTTCTTGCTCTAATCCTTCCCTCTTTTCTCTAATCACCTAAGTGATAGTGTAATATCTTGTTGCTGATCCTTCTCTTGATTTTGAAGTGGCAGCCAACCATATGAGGCATCATAAGTCTCATTCATCACATCATCAAGCTTCCTCTTCACCTTCAAGTTCTCAAAGCTTTTCAAAGTATACTTATGAGAACTAATAGTGTTGATTAACACTAATGAAGCTTGTAATCCAACAAAGGGGAATTACTCCAAAGTGTTTTTAAACACTAAGAGTGTTATTAAACACTAATGGTGAATCTAATCACCAAAATAAGTATCATTAGATGCAAAAAATGTGCTCTTAAGCCCTAATTATGTTTTTTAAACACTAATGGTGATTTTAATCACCAAAGAAAGTGTTCCTTAACACTAACTAAGCTCTCTAAATCAATATTCATGGTTGGGCACAAACCTTAAATGCTAAACCATATATTTACCATCTTAATCTCCTATTTATGCAACATCCTTGACTTGATTAGGGTTGTTGCACTCTCATAAGCCTCTCTCTTTCTTATTAAGCCTAAATATCATAAATTTTTGTTGGTTTTTTCTTCTTCATAAATCAGCCCATTACTCTCTAATAACCTCCTTCAATACCCAATGTCAAAGGACAACACTCAAATCAAGAAGTTCTCGGGAGAGGGCTTCCACACTTGGCAAGTCCTTGTCAAGTACAAGATGATGTCCAAAGGCTTTTGGCCATTCATCTCCGGCACTAAGGTTATTGATCGAACAAAGGCTAAAGATATTGAAGATGATGAGAGGGCACAAGCCATCATCATGCTTCATCTTGATGAGGCTCTCATTCACCATGTGGACCAGCTTTCAACTGCAAAGGAGAAATGGGATGAGCTTGATAAGCTCTATGGAGCTCGTGGTAAGAATTCCAAGATCTCACTCAAAATTGAATTTTTCAGCTTGGAACTCAAAGAAGGAGATGGCATTGGAGCCTTCATCTCTCACTTCAAGGGCCTTATGGCTCAACTTGCATCAGTGAATGCGAGAATGGATGAAGATGATGCAGTGGCTGTTTTGCTAAACAGCTAAAAGCAGTCAAGAAGGTGTACCCCACCTTAGTCACCACCCTGAAGAACATACCTAATCCCACCCTCAAACGAGTCATTCAATATTGTATTGATGAAGAAAAGAGGCCAAAGGGAGGAGCTAAATCTTCAAATGCAACCACTTCATCGACTATCGAACAAGCTTTATCACATCAAGTGGTCAAAGTAAGATGTGCCCATTGCAAAAAGGTGGTCAAAGTAAGATGTGCCCATTGCAAAAAGGTGGGTCATTTGGCAAATAATTGTTGGATCAAATATCCCAACAAAATGAAATGTAAAAAGTGTAAACAAATGGGACATATCACTTCTAAATGTCCTAACAAAGAGTCAGAGGCAAACTTTGTATCAGCCTCTACCTCCGCTGAGAAATTGTTTGATATTTCAATGTAATCACACCTATATTCCAAACCTTGTACGCCTAATGTTATAAAGGCATCCTATGTCCAATACCACCTATTCCATTCTTTCATAGTTGGTATTGAGGGGGTATTAAGAGACTAAGGTTATGTAGAAGGGGAAGAGAAGGGTGTGAGTGTGAAGGGACTTAAGGTCCACTAGCTCATCTATTTAAAGGTGGAGCTAGGAGGCATTTTGTATTGAGCAAGGGCTAGTTGTATTCATAAACAACTTAATAATAAGCAAGATAGTTTTCTTGTATTTTGTGAGTCTCTCACCTCCACACACTTGATCTAGCATGAGCACCACATTGTGCCAAAGACTGAGCATCACGAGAATCCCATCTTCTTTGTTGAGAAATAATTTGAGAACCTTCTTATTGTAGCATTATATGGTAGTGATGTGTGTGAACACACTTAGGACCGTCGTGGCACTTTTTTCCTCACCAGGAGGTTTTTTCCTCATTGCATATGTACACCCTCTTATCTACTCATTTTGGGGTGTGTACTTATTTTTTGTATATAGCATATATATTTGTTCATTCTATAATAATGAGTTTGTGTGCTCTCAAGCTTCTCTATCTTGTGTGTGTGCATTGTTAACCCTAACCCTGATTCCAACAATTGGTATCAAAGCTAGCTTCCTTGACACTTGATCTAGTAGTGTGCCTCCCTCCTCACTCACGACCATGTTTTTTTGTCTCCAATTGAGATACCCTCTTAGGATAAGAAGGTATATACTATAGTGTGCTGTTTACAAAGTATGGCTAAATCTAGCATGCCATAATTGGGCATCTTTTATTGCATTAGTCGTGTCTGCCACACGCAAGGAATATCACACTTGTCATATATGTCCAATTTATTTCCACCACTTGTGGTCAAAGATCCAGTAAGCATAATTTGTTTGTTATGTTCTTTTTTATCATGGATAATACATTTATTGTCTACAAATCCAACACTAAGACCCCCCTTGCTAGAGTGGGCATAGAAAGTAAATTTTATATAAATATTTCAAACAAAAGTTTACAGTAGTGAGAAAGATCTCCTTTAACAGGGTAGAGGACAGGGCATTGTTGGCACATGTAATAGTATGACCACTTTATGTTTTCTCTAGATGTTTGACATAACTTCTTTAAGAAGTTATGTGCTTAGAAGCACCATTGTCAACAAACCAACTGTCAGCAGTTGCGGTGAGACATGCAACTTCTTGTTTAGGGTTATAACTGTAAATAACCATAAGTAAGAATTCTTGAACATTACCTTAGTGCTCTTTCTTTGAACTCTGGGAGGTAGACCTACTAGAATCTTTCTTGGATTCCTTCTTCTTCTTTTCTTTGTTTTGAATTTTAAAGCAATTTTCAATCACATGGCCAGGTTTTTTGTAAGACTAACCTTCTTTAGCTATTTGGAATCAACCTTAGCCTCATAATTTTTCTTGGAATCGATCTTCCGCTAGAATTTCTTTCCGTTATTCTTGGTTGCTAAATCATAATCACTATTAGAACTCACAAAAACATCTTTTTTGTAGTTGTTAATCATGTCCTTTTCAGGAATAACCTTATCAATATATTGAGAAGTTGCTCCCTCAAGACTTGTAAATTTGTTAAATGTTCATTTATGGACCCCTTCTTTTGCATGTTTTTATTATTAATTTGTGTTCTATGATAGGCAATCCTTACATCATTTTTAGCCTCACATATAAATTGTAGAGTCTTCCAACAAGCACGCGTGGATGTTCTACAAAAGAATGTGCATAATACTAGACCTTTTAACCAACAAGGCAATCAAAGTGAAAGCCTGAGCATCCATGCATAATACTCTGAGATCCGTGAGAATCCCATCTTCTTTGTTGAGCAATAATTTGAGAAAATTCTTATTGTAGCATTATATGGCAGTGATGTGTGATGTGTGTTAACACACTCAGTACTGCCGTGGCAATTTTCCCTCACTTTAGGAGGTTTTTTCCCCCTTGCGTATGTACACCCTCTTATCTACTCATTCTAGGCTTTGTACTTAGCTTTTTTATCTGGCACACATTTGTTCATTCTAATCTAGTGAGTTTATGTGCTCTCAAGCTTCTCTATCTTGTGTGTATGCATTATTGCAGCCCTAACCCTTATTCCAATAATTGGTATCAGATCTAGCTTCCTTGACACTTGATTTAGTAGTGTGCCTCCCTCCTCATGACCCTATTTTTCTATCTCTGATTGAGATACCCTACTAGGCAAAGAAGGTATATACTGTAGTGTGTTGTACACAAAGTATAGCTAAATCTAGCATGCGACAACTGGGCATCTTTTATTGCATTAGTCATGTCTGCCAGGTAAGCAATATCACACTTGTCATATATGTCCAGTTTGTTCACACCACTTGGGGGTTCAAAGATTTAGTAAGAATAATATGTCTGCTATGTTCTTTATTATCATGGATAATGCATTTATCATCTACAAATCCAACATTAGAACACCCCTTGCTAGAGTGAACACAAAAAGTAAATTTTATAGATATTTGGAACAAAAGTTTATAGTAGTGAGAGAAAAATCTACTTTAATAGGGTAAAGGACAGGGCATTGTTGGCACATGTAATAGTATGACAACTTTGTACTTTCTCTAGATGTTTGACCAAACTTCTTTGAGAAGTTATGTGCTTAGAAGCACCACTGTCAACAAACTAACTGTCAGCAAACATGTGCACTTAGACATGCAACTTCTTGTTTAGGGTTATAACTCTAAATAACCATAATTGAGAATTCTTGATGAACAATAACATTAGCTTAGTGCTCTTTCTTTTAACTCTGGGAGGTAGACCTACTAGAATCTTTGTTGGCTTCCTTCTTCTTCTTTTCCTTGTTTTGAATTTTAAAGCAATTTTCAATTGCATGGCCAGGTTTTTTGTAAGACTAACCTTATTTGGCTATTTGGAATCACCCTTAGCCTTATAATTTTTCTTGGAATCGATCTTTCACTGGATTTTCTTGCCCTTATTCTTGGTTGCTAAATCATAATCACTATTAGAACTCACATAAACATTTTTTTTTTGCAGCTTTTAATCATGTCCTTTTCAGGAATAACTTCATCAATATTGAGAATCTGCTCTCTCAAGCCTTGTAAATTTCTTAAATGTTCATTTATGGACCCCTTCTCTTGCATGTTTTTATTATCAATTTGCGTTCTATGATAGGCAATCCTTACATCATTTTTAGCCTCACATACACATTGTAGAGTCTTCCAAGCAAGCATGGATGTTCTACAAGAGTGAATGTGCATAATACTAGACCTTTTAACCGATAAGGCAATCAAAGCAAAAGCGTGAGCATCCCGAGAATCCAATATTCTTTGTTGAACAATAATTTGAGAAAATTCTTACTATAGCATTATATGGTAGTGATGTGTATGAACACACTTAGGACCGTTGTGGCAATTTTCCCTCACTAGGTGGTTTTTTCCCCCCTTGTGTATGTACACCCTCTTATCTACTCATTCTGGGCTGTGTACTTATCTTTTTTTTCTGCCTGGCACACATTTGTTCATTCTAATCTAGTGAGTTTATGTTCTCTCACGCTTCTCTATCTTGCATTATTGCAACCCTAACCCTTATTCCAATAATTGGAGTCCTAGTAGGTCTACCTCCCAGAGTTCAAAGAAAGAGCACTAAGCTAATGTTGTTGTTCATCGCAAGAATTCTCACTTATGGTTATTTACAGTTATAGCCCTCAACAAGAAGTTGCATGTCTGAGTGCAACTATTTGCTAACAGTTGGTTTGTTGACAGTGGTGCTTCTAAGCACATACTTCTTAAAGAAGTTTGGTCAAACATATAAAGAAAGCACAAACTGGTCATACTATTACATGTGCCAACATGCCCTGTCCTTTACCCTGTTAAAGGAGATTTTTCTCACTACTATAAACTTTTGTTCCAAAAATTTATAAAATTTGCTTTCTGTGTTCACTCTAGCAAGGGGTGTCTTAGTGTTGGATTTGTAGATGATAAATTCATTATCCATGATAAAAAAGAACATAACAAATAGATTGTGCTACAATAAGAAGTTTCTCAAATTATTGCTCGACAAAGAAGATGGGATTCTCATGATACTCGGGCTTAGGCACTGATTACCTTGTTGGTTAAAAGGTCTATTATTATGCACATTCACTCTTGCAGAAGATCCACGCTTGCTTGGAACACTCTAGAATTCATGTATCAGGCAAAGAATGATGTAAGGAGTGCCTATCTTAGAAGGCAACTTGATAATAAAAACATGCAAGAGAAGGGATCCATGAATGATTATTTAACAAAGTTACAAGTCTTGAGAGAGTAACTTCTCAATATTGATGAAGTTATTCCTAAAAAGGACATGATTAACATCACCCTTAATTATTTACCTAAATCTTATCTGAGTTTCCGAATACTTTCCTTCATCATTTATTGAGAGGCACTCCCTCTTACCTATCAAGAACTTGATGGCTTACTATTACAAGAGGAACTGCTCTAAAAAATATGTTTATGTGAGTTATTCAGCAACTAAGAATAAGGATAAGAAATTCCAGTAGAAGATTGATTCCAACAAAACTTATGAGGCTAAGGGTGATTTTAAATAGCCAAAGAAGGTTAGTATTACAAAAAACCCAGCCATGCGATTGAAAATTGCTTTAAACATCAAAACAAAGAAAAGAAGAAGAAGGAATTAAACAAAGATTCTAGTAGGTCTACCTCCCAGAGTTCAAAGAAAGAGCACTCACCTAATGTTATTTTTCATCATTCTCACTTATGGTTATTTGTAGTTTTATAACTCTAAACAAGAAGTTGCATGTCTGAGTGTAACTGTTTGCTAACAGTTGGTTTCTTGACAGTGGTGCTTCTAAGCACATACCTTGTATCAAGGAAGCTAGCTCTGATGAAATAACGAAAGTCCCCCCAAAAATGAGTAAATACTCACATAAGATGAAGAGTGGACTAAGGACCAAAGGAAATACTAAAAAAATAGATTTTTGACACCTCACAATGGAAATTTTCCCCTCATGAAGGAGGCACCTATTTCACATGTGTGGTAGAGTTTTAAATTATCAAAAATTGAGATATTTCATATCTCCTCTCTCCTCATTCAAGTCTAGTTCCAAAAAGTAAGCTAAACTGACCTAAAAATGGTCAAAAATTGACCAAACTGGTCTGAAAAATTCTAGAATCATTTTGCCACGGTTAGGAGCTCCCTTTTTCCTATAAATAGAAGCCTCCCCCTTTGTTGAAGCTTAATAGTGTTTTATGCACTGTTACTATACTCCTCTCAAGAGCCAAGAACTATGAATTTCTTAATAATTCACTAGTTTTTGGCCATTTCCTCTTCTAAAGATTTGGTGGCCACTCTTGTTACAAACAAGAGTAGATCCCTGAAACCAACAAGCTAAAGGAAAGCTCCCAGAATTCATGTAAGTTGAAATCTTATATTTTTCTTTACTCTTTTAATGGTTTTGTTGAAATCTTATATTTTTCTTTACTCTTTTAATGGTTTTCTAATTTTTGTTTTGTCTGAAATGATAAATGGAAGCTATGCCTTGTTGGAAAGGCTTTCCCCCTCTCTCATTCTTAAAATCAGCCCTTCTCTATCCTAGTTAAGTAATCCAATTGTTGAAATTAAACTTTTCCTATTGTTCTCTTTTAAAAGTGAAAATTGATTTGTCTAGAAGGCTTTAATGGGGTTAAAGTAAATTAAAGTAGGAAAATTAAATTAAAGTAAATTAAAAGTGAATATTGATTTATCTAGAAGGCTTTAATGGGGTTAATTTTTAAGTAAATTAAAGTAGGAAAAATTAAAAAACGGTCAGTCATACAAAAAGAGGCTATGGTAAAATTTTCTAAAATTTTGTGAAATAAGTTTCATCTTTTATTATTCTAAAATAATAATCCCTATTGTTTGTGCATTCTAAAAGTGTCATTTTCATTCTATGCATAGAAAAATGCATAGTAGAAATATATTTATGCTAAAAGTGTTATTTCCATTAAATATAAATTCTATGCATAGAAAGATGCATATTGGTTATTTTTTATTATTATAAAAGAGTGATTTTCATTAGGTATGAATCCTATGCATATTGGTTTTTTTATTATTATAAAAGAGTTATTTTCATTAGATGTAAATTCTATGCATAGAAAGATGCATATTGGTTAAATTTTTATTATTATAAAAGAGTGACTTTCATTAGATATAAATTCTATGTATAGAAAGATGCATATTGGTTAGTTTTTTTTTTACAAAAGTGTTACTTTGATCAATATTGATTTTTATGCATAAATAGATGCATAAAAGAATATTTTTTTATTATAAAAGTGTTACTTTCATTCAATACATAAATAGATGCATAAAAGAGTATTTGTTTTATTATAAAAGTGTTACTTTCATCAAAATAGATTTTTATGCATAAATAGATGCATAAAAGAGTATTTGTTTTATTATAAAAGTGTTACTTTCATCAAAACGGATATTTATGCATAAATAGATCCATAAAAGAATATTTTTTTATTATAAAAGTGTTATTTTCATCAAAATGGATATTTATGCATAAATAGATGCATAAAAAATATTTTTATTATAAAAGTGTGACTTTCATCAAAATGGATTTTTATGCATAAATAGATGCATAAAAGAATATTTTTTTATTATAAAAGTGTTACTTTCATCAAAATGGATTTTTATGCATAAATAGATGCATAAAAGAATATTTTTTTATTATAAAAGTGTTACTTTCATCAAAATGGATTTTTATGCATAAATAGATGCATAAAAGAATATTGTTTTATTATAAAAGTGTTACTTCATCAAAATGGATTTTTATGCATAAAATGATGCATAAAAGAAATTTTTTATTCTAAAAGTGTTACTTTCACTAATATTGTTTTTTATGCATAAATAGATGCATAAAAGGATTTTTCTTTTATATAAAAGTGTTATTTCTTTAGAAGTTGGATTTTATACATAAATATATGTATACAAAATTTTTATATCAAAACAAGAATTCTCTTTAATACTTTGTTTAAATCCCATGAATATGGGTAAATGAATTAAGTAAATACTCTGTGAAAAAAAATTTTATCGTTTCATATTCTCTAGGATGGTAATGAGAAAATTCAGAAAACCTATCGAAGTTAAAATTTTAGATAAATGACTAATTTATTTCTCATAGGAGTTCGTGTTTAGTTTTGAATTTAGTAAAGTAGTAATTGAAATATTACCTTCAAGAAAGATAGTTCAAGGAGAACCTTTCTAGACTCAAACCCTGAATCAGACTATGACCAAGAAGTAACTCCTTCGTCAGTTTTAAGAATAGACGATGTGACCGGTTCAGTAATCTACACTCAAATCACCCATTGAATCTGAAACTAAATAAAGACCTTTGATTTTGATCTGAGGATCAAGATTACGGAATTCAAGGATCAAGATTACAGAATTCAAGGAATTCTGCTTGGGAATCCAGACGTGTGATCTAGAAGTATTGGGACACAGATTTAAGAATTTACCCATTGTATTCCAAAGAAATTCAAAACTGAAAACTTGCATAGAAACCCTCTTTTCTTAAAGGACTGTCTTACGCCAGAATGCTGGAGGGAGCATTTGGTATACGTGTTTTCTAAGGGAAGTTCGGTTGCAACAGCTGACAGAGAGTGTTCAAAGGATGGCTCACGCGGAAAAAACCTACCTAGGTCTTGGCCAGCCTAGGTATGGTGTAAAATGGTGTGCTTCCGGTACGATGGGTGAGGGCCGTCGAAGCGGTCCCTGAGTGAAGTGTCAGGACACCTAAGGAGGATCCTGGAGGGTTTTGACCAGGCGATGCATGAGCTCGCGGTCCTTAGGACACCCATGCATATGTCGTGGAAGATATATACATGTATGATGACGAGAAAATTATTGTAATCTATTAGTGGATCTCGTTGCTGACCCGCTGGTCTCAACGGAGAGTCCAGAGTGATACTGTTTTGTGAGAATCAAGGATTGAATGGAAATTTTGAGTTATGACATCTGTAACTAGTAATTGTTTGTCAATGGATTGTTTTTTAAATTAAAGTTTAAAGAGGAGCGTGTGAGTATCTATATTCTAAAGCAAAAGTTAAGAAAGGCTTTCAATTATGGGTGGGTGAGTACTTGTCTGGTTCTACTATTCCAGTGGCTAGGTTGGAATCAGTAGAGTTTTAATAATAAAATTGATTAATAAGATTACGCTTAGAACTCGAGTAGTTAATTAAAAGCCTGAAGACTTCTTAAATGAATAGATCAACGGCTGTGCCTGATTCAATTAGGAAAAAAAGCATTGATCCCTTCAAGTTAAGTCTATAATAGTTTCCCTTCTATCTTGTTTATTCAAATAAAGGTTAGTTCAATATCTTGACCTCATTAGAAAAATTCGTTAGAAAATATAAATGGTGGAATCGTCCCCTTTTTCTGAGCATGGGAAATTTTCTCGGTTTCGATTTTCGGAATGACCACCAGCTTAGTCTTATGCCCGGACATTCGAGGGCGAGGCCCCAAGTGAGAAACCCTACCCTGCGCAAGAGGAAGTTACTTCCGCTCTGCTACCATCCGAGAATCCGGTGTGCAGAAGGGACAGTGGGATCTCACAGATGGTATCAGAGCACTATTGTAAATCTACGTAAGAGCAACAGAAATTGCTTAAAATTTTTAAAGTAAATCTGGGAAATAATGTCTTTACTTGTTAATATTATGTTGAAGGAACTTTAGAACTTCATGCCGAGTTTTTAGGTTTCTTAGCCGCTTTATCCCTAGAGATAGAATTATAGCATCTCTTTCTCTAATGAATCGTGTGTACCATGGCATGTCTCCTTTGCAATTTCTCTTCTTTATGTGTATACGATTGAGACACTGATTTTGGGGAACCATGATGCTCTATGTATATATCGAAAACTTTTGATAATAAATGATGTTTTGCAAAAAAATTCTAAATTGTTTTCATGATTGTGAATATGGTTGATAAAATTATCAGAGTGAATCTTGTTTCATGATGTATGATGAAATAATTATCTGTTTAAAGAATAAATCGTAAAAATTAAATAATCATAAATTTGTTGTCAAAGTTAAGTTGATGAAAATTAAATAATCATAAATTTGTTGTCAAAGTTAAGTTGATGAAAATCTTGTTTTGTCAGAGTCATGAGGCGCGCGGCCTGTCCAAGGCAACCGAATCCTCTAACTGACAAAGAGTTAGATCCGGATGCTCGAAAAGCCCTACACAGATCCCAACTTGGTCCCTTCAAGGGTGAAGGGGAGCAATTAGGTGAAGTAGTGGAAAAGTGGATTGAGGCAATGGAGGAATACTTTGATGTAACTGGCTACAATGAGAGAAGCAAGATGGCTCTCGCTAGGTTAAAGATTGTGAAAACGGCCAAGGTCACTTGGAGGAATCACTGTGAGACTAACCGTCTGGACTGGAATACCCAGACCTCGACCGATCTTAAAGCTTACCTCAGAAAGAGGTTTTGTCCTCCGGGCTTCCTTTAAAAAAAATGAATGAGTTCTTGGAAATAAAGCAAGATAGCCGGACAATTGAAGAGTACCATCAAGCTTTTGCCCTTCTCCTCAAATATTCCTCTTAGTTGAATGAAGAGCAGCTGATGGTGGCCAAGTTCATTCGAGGAATGAACGAGCCATTGGACACCTTAGTAAAGAATGCCAAACCTATCTCAAACTTTAAAAGATTAGAAACCCCGAGAAGTACTTCAAACTTTCCTCCCCCAAAGAGGCAGCAAAGCCCAAATCAAAATCAAGATGCTGGAAGATTCAAAAGTGAAGGAAGACCCTTCTCGTAGAACACTTTCTCAGGAGCCCTACCTATTTCAAGGATTCAGAGGGATGAGCTCAGAAGTGAGAACCGGTGTTTTGGATGCCAGGTTTTGGTCACCAGCTGCTGCTGAAAGACTACCCGACTCCTACCATATCAAGGGAACACGGAAGTCAAGGACCAAGAGTGCAAAGACCAACCCCTTCCTCTATCAATCAAATCAAGGTCCATCTCACCCAAATCAGGGAAATCCCAAGAGAACTCCAGCTCAGCCATCTGCCTCTCTCTAGAGTAGCCTCAGAACTCCTTCCCAGAACTAGGGCAACCAAAGAGAAAGAGTTTTGCCTCTCGGACTACTGCAACCAGAGTAGTTACAATTACAGAAGTAGTGGAAGAGGAAAGAGGACAGATTTATGCTACAATTGAAAACCAAGGGCCAAATCGCCAATTCTCCGTCATTCATACTCCAGCTGAGTATCAAGGTAAGCCTTTTATGAATTCACTATCATGCCGTTTGGATTGACAAATGCCCCAGCTACATTCAATCACTTAATGCAGGACATTCACTATCATGCCGTTTGGATTGACAAATGCCCCAGCTACATTCAATCGCTTAATGCAGGACATTCTTAGAGAATACTTGGATGATTTTGTTCTTGTTTTCTTTGATGATATCTTGATTTACTCAAAGAATGCAGCTCACCATGAAGCTCATGTCAGAAAAGTTCTTGAGATTCTAAGGAAGCACTAACTCTTTGCAAAAAAGAGCAAATGTAATTTCTGTGCCGACCATGTTGAATACTTGGGCTTTCTGGTATCAAATTTCTCTAGATTCCGCAAAAGTCCAAGCAGTCATAGATTGGCCTGAACCAAAGATAGTGAAAGAAGTCAGAGGATTCTTAGGATTGACTGGTTAGTATAGAATTTTTATACCAAAGTATGCTCTCATAGCTTCCCCCCTGACAAATCTTCTCATCAAGAAGAATATTCTGTTTCAATGGTCTGCCAGGTGCTAGAGTGCTTTTGATAAGCTGAAGACCGCCTCAGTAACCAATCCCGTTCTAAAGCTGCCAAATTTCTCTCTACCCTTTGAGGTAGTAACTGATGCCAGTGGTTTTGCCCTAGGGTGCGCTTATGCAGGAAGGTCATGCAGTGGCCTATGAATCTCAAAAACTCAAAACGCATGAGAGAAATTATGTTGTCCACGACCTGGAACTACTTTCAATAATTTATGCCCTGAAGTTGTGGAGACATTACCTACTGGGTCAAAGATTCACTTTGATGAACAGATCATCAGAGCTTAAAGTGGATCTTCACTCAAAAGGATCTTAACATGCGCCAAAGAAGGTGGATGCAGACCCTGTAGGAATTTGATTTTGAAATCAAGTACCGCCCAGGCAAAGAAAATGTGGTAGCAGATGCCCTCAGCAGAAAAGCCTCCTTGCTTGCAATTACTGTAGTGTCAAATCCTTTAATTATTGAAGCAAGAGAGAAGATCATGCAGGATAGATTCTTTGGCCCTATTGCTACCCTACTTATGTAAGAAAGCAAAACTCCATAGGAGTTGAATCGAGTTCAAGGGTACAGCTTGGATGATGGAATTATGTATTATAATCGTAGGCTATGCATTCCCAATGATGAGGGAACTAAGGGTCGAATTCTGAATGAAGCCCATGATAGCCTTATTATTGCAGGACATCCAGGTTTCATCAAAACCTACATGTATGTGAAGAAAAACTTCTTTTGGCCTGGTCTCAAAAAGGATGTGCTTAATCATGTATGTCAATGTCTGACCTGTCAAAAAGTCAAGGTTGAGAGAGTAAAAATGCCTGGGAAGCTACATCCATTAGACATCCCCCAGATAAAGTGGGAATGCATCAGTATGGATTTTATTACTGGATTACCTTTAGTGCAATCAAGTTACAACTCCATCTTCGTGGTAGTTGATAGACTAACCAAAGTTGCCCCATCTGATTCCAGTAAAAGAAACCTACACTGCAGTGGATGTGGCCAGAGTGTTCCTCAAGGAAATCTTTAGATTGCGGGGCCTACCGAGAAGAATAGTAAGTGATCGAGGTCCCAAATTCATGTCAAGATTCTTGATTGCATTTTTTGAAGCAGTAGGAACTTTCTTGGATCTCAGCATAGCTTATCACCGTGAGATTGACGGTCAAACAGAAAGGGTAAACCAAGTAATTGAAGATATACTTTGGTCATGCTGTGGAAGGGAACCCAAGAAAGAGCTAAGCTATCTACACCTAGTCGAGTTCGCCTACAATGCTTCTTATCACCAAAGTATTGGGATGAGCCCTTTCAAAGCTCTGTATGGACAAGATTGCTTAACTCCATTAACTTGGTCCGACCCATTGATTAGGGTGTCGAGATGTCCAGAAAGATGCTTGATGACATGGAGCAGCAGATGTAGTCAATTCGCAAAGATATAAAAGCTACCCAGGATAGGCAGAAGCAGTATGCAGATAAGAAGAGAACAAATAGAGAATTCAAAGAAGTAGATATGGCTTCATTCGAGTACGCCCCAAAAGAAGTTCTCTATCTCTTGGGAAGTATAAGAAGTTATCCTCCAGATATTGTGGGCCATATCTAATTACAAAGAAAGTAGGTGACTTAGCCTAAGAGCTTCTTCTACCTCCTCCTCTCAAAGTACATAATGTATTTCATGTCAACCTTCTTAAAAATTATGTACCAAGCCCGAATCATGTGCTTGATGTGATGAAATCTTAACTTCTTCAACCCAAGGGTAGATGGAACTCCAACCTGAAGAAATCCTTGATGTTCGAGAAAAGGTTCTCAGGAACTGAATTCTGAGAGAATTATTGGTCAAATGGAAGTTCTATCCTTGAAGATGCCACCTGGGAGAAAGAAGCCGAACTGTTGCGAGATTACTCCCAGTTTGCAAGATGAGGACATCTCGCATTTCTCAAGTGGGAGAGAATGTAAGATTCCTCCCCAGCCTCTCAAGATGTCCTTGTATCTTCCCCTGTAATCAAATCCCTCTTTAAAAATATATAAAAGTTCTTGTTTCTACCTATTTTGGCCTAGAGAGAGAAAATATTCTAGAGAGAGATTATTCAAATTTTGAATATTTTTGGATGGAAAAATATCTCTTCTTATTAAAATAAGTTTCCTTGAAACAAAACTTCAAAAAGATTTTCAGAAGGTGCATTAGAAATCAAGTATAATCTGTTCTCAAGAGGCCTTATCCCAGATTTCTTGAAAATTTTAAATTTAGGTTTCAAGGGGCCAATTAGATTCATCCAAATGTGCGGAGAAGATAAATAGAAGAAATAAAAAAATCCCCCCAAAAATGAGTAAATACTCACATAAGATGAAGAGTGGACTAAGGACCAAAGGAAATACTAAAAAAATGGATTTTTGACACCTCACAATGGGAATTCCCCCCTCATGAAGGAGGCACCTATTTCACATGTGTGGTGGAGTTTTAAATTATCAAAAAATTGAGATATTTCATCTCTCCTCTCTCCTAATTCAAGTCTAGTTCAGCTAAATTGACCTAAAAATGGTCAAAAATTGACCAAACTTATCTGGAAAATTCTAGAATCAGTTTGCATGGTTAGGAGCTCACTTTTTCCTATAAATAGAAGCCTCCCCCTTTGTTGAAGCTTAATAGTGTTTTATGCACTGCTACTCTACTCCTCCCAAGAGCCAAGAACTGTGAATTTCTTAATAATTCACTAGTTTTTGACCATTCCCTCTTCTAAAGATTTGGTGGCCACTCTTGTTGCAAACAAGAGTAGATCCCTTAAACCATCAAGCCAAAGGAAAGCTCCCAGATTTCATGTAAGTGAGAAATCTTATATTTTTCTTTACTCTTTTAATGGTTTTCTAATTTTTATTTTGTTTGAAATGATAAATGGATGCTATGTCTTGTTGGAAAGGCTTTCCCCCTCTCTCATTTTTAAAATCAGCCCTTCTCTATCCTAGTTAAGTAATCTAATTGTTGGAAATCAACTTTTCCTATTGTTCTCTTTTAAAAGTGAAAATTGATTAGTCTAGAATGCTTTAAACCAATTGGGGTTAATTTTTAAGTAAATTAAAGTAGGAAAATTTAAAAAATGGTCAACCATACAAAGGAGGTTATGGCAAAATTTTCTAAAATTTTGTGAAATAAGTTTCATCTTTTATTATTCTAAAATAATAATCCCTATTGTTTGTGTATTCAAAAAGTGTCATTTTCATTCTATGCATAGTAGAAATATATTTATTCTAAAAGTGTTATTTCCATTAAATATAAATTCTATGCATAGAGAAAGATGCATATTGGTTATTTTTTTAATTTTAAAAGAGTGATTTTCACTTTATATAAATCCTATGCAAAATAGAAAAATGCATATTGGTTATTTTTTTAATTTAAAAGAGTGATTTTCCTTAGATATGAATCCTATGCATAGAAAGATGCATATTGGTTAATTTTTTAATTATAAAAGAGTATTTTTTATTAGATATAAATTCTATGCATAGAAAGATGCATATTGGTTATTTTTTTATTATAAAAGAGTAATTTTCATTAGATATAAATTCTATGCATAGAAAGATGCATATTGGCTAATTTTTTTTAATTACAAAAGTGTTACTTTAATCAATATTGATTTTTATGCATAAATAGATGCATAAAAGAATATTTTTTATTATAAAAGTGTTACTTTCATCAAAATACATTTTTATGCATAAATAGATGCATAAAATAATATATTTTTTAATTATAAAAGTGTTACTTTAATCAAAATGGACTTTTATGCATAAATAGATGCATAAAAGAATATTTTTTTATTATAAAAATGTTACTTTCATCAAAATGGATTTTTATGCATAAATAGATGCATAAAAGAATATTTTTTTATTATAAAAGTGTTACTTTCATCAAAATGGATTTTTATGCATAAATAGATGCATAAAAGAATATTTTTTATATAAAAGTGTTACTTTCATCAAAATGGATTTTTATGCATAAATAGATGCATAAAAGAATATTTTTTATATAAAAGTGTTACTTTCATCAAAATGGATTTTTATGCATAAATAGATGCATAAAAGAATATTTTTTATTATAAAAGTGTTACTTTCATCAAAATGGATTTTTATGCATAAATAGATGCATAAAAGAATATTTTTTTATTATAAAAGTGTTACTTTCATCAAACTGGATAAAATGATGCATAAAAGAAAATTTTTATTGTACAAGTGTCACTTTCACTAATATTGATTTTTATGCATAAAAGGATTTTTCTTTTATATAAAAGTGGTATTTCTTTAGAAGTTGGATTTTATACATAAATAGATGTATACAAAATTTTTATATCAAAACAAGAATTCTCTTTAATCCTTTGTTTAAATCCCATGAATATGGGTAAATGAATTAAGTAAATACTCTGTGAAAGAAAATTTTACCGTTTCATATTCTCTAGGATGGTAATGAGAAAATTTAGAAAACCTATCGAAGTCAGAAATTTATATAAATGACTAATTTATTTCTCATAGGAATTCGTGTTTAGTCTTGAATTTAGTAAAGTAGTAATTGAAATATTACCTTCGAGAAAGATAGTTCAGGGAGAACCTTTCCAGACTCAAACCCTGAATCAGACTATGACCAAGAAGTAACTCCTTTGTCAGTTTCAAGAATAGACGATGTGACAACCAGTTCAGTAATCTACACTCAAATCACCCATTGAATCTGAAACTAAGTTGAGACCTTTGATTTTGATCTGAGGATCAAGATTACAGAATTCACAGAATTCTGCTTAGGAATCGAGACCTGTGATCTACAAGTATTGGGATACTGATTTAAGAAATACCCATTGTATTCAAAAGAAATTCAAAACTGAAAACTTGCATAGAAACCCTGTTTTCTTAAAGGACTGTCTTACGCCAGAATGTTGGAGCATTTGGTATATGTGTTTTCTAAGGGAAGTTCGGTTGCAACAGCTGGCGGAGAGTGTTCAAAGGATGGCTCACGCAACAAAAACCTGCCTGGGTCTTGACCAGCCTGGGTATGGTGTAAAATGGTGTGCTTCCGGTAGTACGATGGGCGAGAGCCGATGAAGCGGTCCTTGAGTGAAGTGCTAGGACACCCAAGGAGGATCCTGGAGGGTTCTGACCAGGCGATGCACCAGCTCGCGGTACTTAGGACACCCATGCATGTGTCGTGGAAGATATATACATGTATTATGAAGAGAAAATTATTGTAATCTGTTACTGGATCTTGTTGCTGACCCACTAGTCTCAACCGAGAGTCCAGAGTGATACTGTTTTGTGAGAATCAAGGATTGAATGGAAATTTTGAGTTATGACATCTGTAACCAGTAATTGTTTGTCAATGGATTGTTTTTTAAATTAAGGTTTAAAGAGGAGTGTGTGAGTATCTGTATTCTAAAGCAAAAGGAAAGGCTTACAATTATGGGTGGGTGAGTACTTGTGTGGTTCTACTATTCCACCCCATGGGCGGGATGGGGTTAGGCTAGAATCAATAGAGTTTTAATAATAAATTTTTTTAATAGGATTACGCTTAGAACTCGAGTAGTTAAATACGCTTAAATCTCGAGTAGTTAATTTTTTTAATAGGATTACGCTTAGAACTCGAGTAGTTAATTAAAAGCCTCAAGACTTCTCAAATGAATAGATCAATGGCTGTGCTTGATTCAATTAGGAAAAAAGCATTGACCTTCAAGTTAAGTCTATAATAGTTTCCCTTCTATCTGGTTTATTCAGATAAAGGTTAGTTTAGTATCTTGACCTCATTAGAAAATTTGTTAAGAAAATATAAATGGTGGAATTGTCCTCGTTTTTCGAGCGTGGGAAATTTTCTCGGTTTTGGTTTTCAGAATGACCACTAGCTTAGTCTCGTGCGCCCGGACATTCGAGGGCGAGGCCCCGAGTGAGAAACCCTGCCCCGCGCAAGAGGAATGACCACCAGCTTAGTCTCGTGCCTAAACATTTGACGGCGAGGCCCCGAGTGAGAAACCCTGCCCTGCGTAAGAGGAAGTTACTTCCGTTGCTACCATCCGAGAATCTGGTGCGCAGAAGGGATAGTGGGATCTCACATTGTGTGTGTGCATTATTGCAACCCTAACTCTTACTCCAATAACTAGTATCAGAGCTAGCTTCCTTGACACTTGATTTAGTAGTGTGCCTCCCTCCTCATCATCATGACCCTGTTTTTCTATCTTTGATTGAGATACCTTACTAGGAGAAGAAGGTATATATTGTAGGGTGCTGTATACAAAGTATAGCTAAATCTAGCATGCCACAACTGGGCATCTTTTATTGCATTAGTCGTATCTGTCAGGCAAGCAATATCACACTTATCATATATGTCCAATTTGTTCACAGCACTTGGGGTCAAAGATTCAGTAAGCATAATCTGTTTGTTAGGTTCTTTTTTATCATGGATAATGCATTTATCATCTACAAATCCAACATTAGAACACCCCTTGCTAGAGTGAACACAGAAAGCAAATTTTATAGATATTTGGAACAAAAGTTTATAGTAGTGAGAAAAATCTCTTTTAACAGGGTAAAGGACAAGGCATTGTTGGCACATGTAATAGTATGACCACTTTGTGCTTTCTCTAGATGTTTGACCAAACTTCTTTAAGAAGTTATGTGCTTAGAAGCACCACTATCAAGAAACCAACTCTTAGCACAAACAATTGCACTCAGACATGCAACTTCTTGTTTAGAGTTATAAAACTACAAATAACAATAAGTGAGAATTCTTCATGAACAACGACATTAGCTGAGTGCTCGTTCTTTGAACTCTGAGATGTAGACCTACTAGAATCTTTGTTGGATTCCTTCTTCTTCTTTTCTTTGTTTTTTTGAAGTTTAAAGCAATTTTCAATCGCGTGGCCGGGTTTTTTGTAATACTAACCTTCTTTGGCTATTTGGAATCACCCTTAGCCTCATAAGTTTTGTTGGAACCGATCTTCTGCTGTAATTTCTTGTCCTTATTCTTGGTTTACTGAAACTTAATCACTATTAGAACTGACATAAACATATTTCTTAGAGGAGTTCCTCTTGTAATAGTAAGCCAATAAGCTCTTGATAGGTAAGAGGGAGTGCCTCTCAATAAACCACCATGAAGGAAAGTATTGAACTCAATTAAGGGTGATTTTAATCATGTCCTTTTTTAGGAATAACTTCATCAATATTGAGAAGTTGCTCTCTCAAGACTTGTAACTTTGTTAAATGTTCATTCATGGACCCCTTCTCTTGCATGTTTTTATTATCAAGTTGCCTTCTGAGATAGGCACTCCTTACATCATTTTTTGCCTGATACATGAATTCTAGAGTGTTCCAAGCAAGCATGGATCTTCTACAAGAGTGAATGTGCATAATATTATACATTTTAACCGACAAGGTATTTAGTGCCAAAGCCTGAGCATCACGAGAATCCCATCTTCTTTGTCGAGCAATAATTTGAGAAACTTCTTATTGTAGCATTATATGGTAATGATGTGTGTGAACACACTTAGGACCATCGTGGCACTTTTTTCCTCACTAGGAGGTTTTTTTCTCATTGCATATGTACACCCTCTTATCTACTCATTTTTGGGGTGTGTACTTATTTTTTGTATCCAGCATATACTTGTTCATTCTAATATATTGAGTTTGTATGCTCTCAAGCTTCTCTATCTTGTGTGTATGCATTGTTGTAACCCTAACCCTGATTTCAACAATTGGTATCAAAGCTAGCTTCCTTGACACTTGATCTAATAATGTGTCTCCCTCCTCACGACCATGTTTTTCTGTCTCCGATTGAGATACCCTCTTAGGATAAGAAGGTATATACTATAGTGTGATGTATACAAAGTATGGCAAAATCTAGCATGCCACAACTGGGCATCTTTTATTTCATTAGTCGTGTCAGCCACGCAAGGAATATCACACTTGTCATATATGTCCAATTTGTTCACACCACTTGTGGTCAAAGATCCAGTAAGCATAATTTGTTTATTATGTTCTTTATTATTGTAGATAATACATTTATCGTCTACAAATCCAACATTAAGACCCCCCTTGCTAGAGTGGGCATAGAAAGCAAATTTTATATAAATATTTCAAACAAAAGTTTACAGTAGTAGTGAGAAAGATCTCCTTTAACAGGGTAAAGGACAGGGCATTGTTGGCACATGTAATAGTATGACCACTTTGTGTTTTCTCTAGATGTCAAGAAACAACACTGTCAAGAAACCAACTGTCAGCAAACAATTGCACTGAGACATGCAACTTCTTGTTTAGAGTTATAACTACAAATAATCATAAGTGAGAATTCTTGATGAACAATGACATTAGCTGAGTGCTCTTTCTTTAAACTCTCGGAGGTCTACTAGAATCCTTGTTGCATTCCTTCTTCTTCTTTTTTTTTGTTTTGAAGTTAAAAGCAATTTTGAATTGCATGGCTGGGTTGTTTGTAATACTAACCTTCTTTGGCTATTTGGAATCACCCTTAGCCTCATAATTTTTGTTGGAATCGATCTTCTGCTAGAATTTCTTGTCCTTATTCATGTTGCTAAATCTTAATCACTATTGGAACTCACATAAACTTTTTTTTTAGAGCTCTTCCCCTTGTAATAGTAAGCCAACAAGCTCTTGATAGGTGAGAGGGAGTGCCTCTCAATAAAAGATGAGGGATTCAAACTCATATAAGATTTAGGCAAAGAATTAAGGGTGAAATTAATAATATCCTTTTCACGAATAGCTTCATCAATATTGAGAAGTTGCTCTCTCAAGACTTGTAAATTTGTTAAATGTTCATTCATGGACCCCTTCTCTTGCATGTTTTTATTATCAAGTTACCTTCTAAGATAGGCAATCGTTACATCATTTTTAGTCTGATACATAAATTCTAGAGTGTTCCAAGAAAGCGTGGATGGTCTACAAGAGTGAATGTGCATAATACTATACCTTATAACCGACAAGGCAATCAAAGCAAAAGCTTGAGCATCACGAGAATCCCATCTTCTTTGTTGATCAATAATTTGAGAAAATTCTTATTGTAGCAGTATATGGTAGTGATGTGTGTGAACACACTTAGGACTGCAGGGGCACTTTTCCCCCACTAGGAGGTTTTTTCCACCCATGCGTATGTACACCCTCTTATCTACTCATTCTGGGCTGCATACTTATCTTTTTTATATCTGGCACACATTTGTTCATTCTAATCTAGTGAGTTTGTTTGCTCTCAAGCTTCTCTATCTTGTGTGTGCGTTATTGCAACCCTAACCCTTATTACAATAATTGGTATATATTGTAGTGTGCTGTATACAAAGTATATCTTAATCTAGCATGCCACAACTGGGCATCTTTTATTGCATTAGTCGTGTCTGCTAAGCAAGCAATATCACACTTGTCATATATGTCCAATTTGTTCACAGCACTTGGGGTCAAAGATTCAGTAAGCACAATCTATTTGTTATGTTCTTTATTATCATGGATAATGCATTTATCATCTACAAATCCAACATTAAGACACTTCTTGCTAGAGTGAACACAGAAAGTAAATTTTATAAATATTTAGAACAAAAGTTTATAGTAGTAAGAAAAATCTCCTTTAATAGGGTAAAGGACAGGCCATTGTTGGCACATGTAATAGTATGACTAGTTTGTGCTTTCTCTAGATGTTTGACCAAACTTCTTTAAGAAGGTATGTGCTTAGAAGCACCAACTGTCAAGAAACCAACTGTCAGCACAAACAATTGCACTCAGACATGCAACTTCTTGTTTAGAGTTATAAAACTTCAAATAACCATAAGTGAGAATTCTTGATGAACAATGACATTAGCTGAGTGCTTTTTTTCTGAACTCTGGGAGGTAGACATACTAGAATCTTTGTTGTATTCCTTCTTCTTCTTTTCTTTGTTTTGAAGTTTAAAGCAATTTTCAATCACATGGCCGGGTTTTTTGTAATACTAACCTTCTTTGGCTATCTGGAATCACCCTTAGCCTCATAATTTTTCTTGGAATCGATCTTCCGTTGGAATATCTTGCTCTTATTCTTGGTTGCTAAATCATAATCACTATTAGAACTCACAAAAACAAATTTTTTTACAGCTGTTAATCATGTCCTTTTTAGGAATAAATTCATCCTTCTCTTGCATGTTTTTATTATCAATTTGCGTTCTATGATAGGCAATACTTACATCATTTTTAGCATCATATATAAATTTAAGAGTCTTCCAAGCAAGTGTGGATGTTCTACAAGAGTGAATGTGCATAATACTAGACCTTTTAACCAACAAGGCAATCAAAGTGAATGCCTAAGCATCGCGAGAATCCCATCTTCTTTTTTGAGCAAAAATTTGAGAAAATTCTTACTGTAGCATTATATGGTAGTGATGTGTGTGGACACACTTAGGACCGCTGTGGCAATTTTCCCTCACTAGGAGGTTTGTTCCCCCTTGTGTATGTACACCCTCTTATCTACTCATTCTGGGCTGTGTACTTACCTTTTTTTTCTGGCACACATTTGTTCATTCTAATCTAGTGAGTTTATGTGCTCTCAAGCTTCTCTATCTTGTGTGTATGCACATTATTGCAACCCTAACCCTTATTCCAATAATTGGTATCAGAGCTAGCTTCCTTGACACTTGATTTAGTAGTGTGCCTCCCTCCTCATGACCCTATTTTTCTATCTTTGATTGAGATACCCTACTAGGAGAAGAAGGTATATACTATAGTGTGCTATATACAAAGTATAGCTAAATCTAGCATGCCACAACTGGGCATCTTTTATTGCATTAGTCGTGTTTGCCGCCAGGCAAGCAATATCACACTTGTCATATATGTCCAATTTGTTCACACCACTTGGGGTCAAAGATTCAGTAACATAATCTGTTTGTTATATTCTTTATTATCATGGATAATGCATTTATCATCTACAAATGCAACATTAGAACACCCCTTACTAGAGTGAACATAGAAAGCAAATTTTATAGATATTTGGAACAAAAGTTTATAGTACTGAGAAAAATCTACTTTAATAGGGTAAAGGACTGGGCATTGTTGGCACATGTAATAGTATCACCACTTTGTGCTTTCTCTAGATGTTTGACTAAACTTCTTTAAGAAGTCATGTGCTTAGAAGCACCACTATCAAGAAACGAACTGTCAGCAAACAATTGCACTCAGACATGCAACTTCTTGTTTAGAGTTATAAAATTACAAATAACCATAAGTGACAATTCTTGATGAACGACATAAGTGCTCTTTCTTTGAACTCTAGGAGGTAGACCTACTAGAATCTTTATTGGATTCCTTCTTCTTCTTTTCTTTATTTTGAAGCTTAAAGAAATTTTCAATCGCATGGTCGGGCGTTTTGTAATACTAACCTTCTTTGGCTATTTTGGATCACCCTTAGCCTCATAAGTTTTGTTGGAATCAATCTTCTACTAGAATTTCTTGTCCTTATTCTTGGTTACTAAATCTTAATCACTATTGGAACTCACATATACATAATAGACCTATTAACCGACAAGGCAATCAGTGCCAAATCTTGAGCATCACGAGAATCCCATCTTCTTTTTTGAGCAATAATTTGAGAAACTTCTTATTGTAGCATTATATGGTAGTGATGTGTGTGAACACACTTAGGACTGTTGTGGCACTTTTTCCCTCACTAGGAGGTTTTATCCTCCTTGCATATGTACACCCTCTTATCTACTCATTTTGAGGTGTGTACTTTTTTTTTTGTATCCAGCATATATTTGTTCATTCTAATATAATGAGTTTGTGTGCTCTTAAGCTTATCTATCTTATGTGTGTGCATTATTACAACCCTAACCCTGATTCCAATAATTGGTATCAGAGCTAGCCTCCTTGACACTTGATCTAGTAGTCTGCCTTCCTCCGCTTACGACCATGTTTTTCTGTTTTCGGTTGAGATACCCTCTTAGGATAAGAAAGTATTTACTGTAGTGTGTTGTATACAAAGTATGGCTAAATCTAGCATGCCACAACTGGGCATCTTTTATTGCATTAGTCGTGTCTTCCATGCAAGGAATATCACACTTTTCATATATGTCCAATTTGTTCACACCACTTGTGGTCAAAGATCCACTAAGCATAATCTGTTTGTTATGTTCTTTATTATCGTAGATAATACATTTATCGTCTACAAATCCAACATTAGGACCCCCCTTGCTAGAGTGGGCAGCAACAAAAAATAAATTTTAAAAATATTTAAAACAAAAGTTATAATAATGAGAAGGATCCTCTTTAATAGGGTAAAGGATAGGGCATTGTTTGGCACATATTATAGTATGACCACTTTGTGTTTTCTTGAGATGTTTGACCAAACATCTTTAAGAAGTTATGTGCTTAGAAGCACCACTGTCAAGAAACCAACTGTCAGCAAACAATTGCACTAAGACATGCAACTTCTTGTTTAGAGTTATAATTGCAAATAACCATAAGCAAGAATTCTTGATGAACAACGACATTAGCTAAGTGCTCTTTCTTTGAACTCTCGGAGGTAGACCTACTAGAATCTTTGTTGCATTCCTTCTTTT
Source organism: Cibotium barometz (assembly GCF_041138505.1). NCBI lineage: Eukaryota > Viridiplantae > Streptophyta > Polypodiopsida > Cyatheales > Cibotiaceae > Cibotium > Cibotium barometz. The sequence continues at coordinate 6,053,985 of NC_141085.1, forward strand.
CTTTTCTTTTCTTTTTGAAGTTTAAAGCAATTTTCAATCGCATGGCCGGGTTATTTGTAATACTAATCTTCTGTGGCTATTTGGAATCACCCTTAGCCTCATAATTTTTGTTGGAATCGATCTTCTGTTGGAATTTCTTGTCCTTATTCTTGGTTGCTAAATCTGAATAGCTATTAGAACTCACAGAAACATTTTTTTTAGAGCTATTCACCTTGTAATAGTAAGCCAACAAGCTCTTGATAGCGGTGAGAGGGAGTGCCTCTCAATAAAAGATGAAGGATTCAAACTCAGATAAGATTTAGGCAAAGAATTAAAGGTGACGTTAATCATGTTCTTTTCAAGAATAACTTCATCAATATTGAGAGGTTGTTCTATCAAGACTTGTAAATTTGTTAAATGTTCATTCATGGACCCCTTCTCTTGCATGTTTTTATTATCAAGTTACCTTCTAAGATAGGCAATCATTACATCATTTTTAGCCTGATACATAAATTCTAGAGTGTTCCAAGCATGCGTGCATGGTCTACAAGAGTGAATGTGCATAATACTAGACCTTTTTACTGACAAACAGTTGCACTCAGACATGCAACTTCTTGTTTAGAGTTATAACTACAAATAACCATAAGTGAGAATTCTTGATGAACAACGACATTAGCTAAGTGCTCTTTCTTTGAACTCTGGGAGGTAGACCTATTAGAATCTTTATTGGATTCCTTCTTCTTCTTTTCTTTGTTTTGAAGTTTAAAGCAATTTTCAATTGCATAGCCGTGTTTTTTGTAATACTAACCTTCTTTGGCTATTTGGAATAACCCTTAGCCTCATATGTTTTGTTGGAATCAATCTTATGCTGGAATTTCTTGTCCTTATGCTGTTCCTCTTGTAATAGTAAACCAACAAGCTCTTGAAAGGTAAGAGGGAGTGCCTCTTAAATATAAAAGATGAAGGATTGAAACTAAGATAAGATTTAGGCAAAGAATTAAGGGTGACGTTAATCATGTCCTTTTCAAGAATAACTTCATCAATATTGAGAAGTTGCTCTCTCAAGACTTGTAAATTTGTTAAATGTTCATTTATGGACCCCTTCTCTTGCATGTTTTTATTATCAATTTGCGTTCTACGATAGGCAATGCTTACATCATTTTTAGCCTCATATATAAATTGTAGAGTCTTCCAAGTAAGCGTGGATGTTCTACAAGAGTGAATGTGCATAGTACTAACCGACAGGGCAATCAAAGCGAAAGCCTAAGCATCGGGAGAATCCCATCTTCTTTGTTGAGCAATAATTTGAGAAAATTCGTATTGTAGCATTATATGGTAGTGATGTGTGTGAACACACTTAGGACCGCCATGGCAATTTTTCCTCACTAGGAGATTTTTTCCCCCTTGCGTATGTGCACCCTCTTATCGACTCATTCTGGGCTGTGTTCTTATCTTTTTTTTCTGGCACACATTTGTTCATTCTAATCTAGTGAGTTTATGTGCTCTCAAGCTTCTCTATCGTAAGTGTATGCATTATTGCAACCCTAACCCTTATTCCAATAATTGGTATCAGAGCTAGCTTCCTTGACACTTGATTTAGTAGTGTGCCTCCCTCCTCATGACCGTGTTTTTCTATCTTTGATTGAGTAGTGTGCCTCCCTCCTCATGACCGTGTTTTTCTATCTTTGATTGAGATACACTACTAGGAGAAGAAGGTATATATTGTAGTGTGCTATATACAAAGTATAGCTAAATCTAGCGTGCCACAACAACTGGGCATCTTTTATTGCATTAGTCGTGTCTGCCAGCAGAGCAGGCAAGCAATATCACACTTGTAATATATGTCCAATTTGTTCACACCACTTGGGGTCAAAGATTCAGTAAGCATAATCTGTTTGGTATGTTCTTTATTATCATGGATAATGCATTTATTATCTACAAATCCAACATTAGAACACCCCTTGCTAGAGTGAACACAGAGAAAGAAAGATTTATAGATATTTGAAACAAAAGTTTATAATAGTGAAAAAAATCTCTTTTAACAAGATAAAGAACAGGGCATTGTTGGCACATGTAATAGTATGAACACTTTGTGCTTTCTCTAGATGTTTGACCAAACTTCTTTAAGAAGTTATGTGCTTAGAAGCACCACTGTCAAGAAACCAATTGTCAGCAAACAATTGCACTCAGACATGCAACTTCTTGTTTAGAGTTATAAAACTGCAAATAACCATAAGTGAGAATTCTTGATGAACAACGACATTAGCTGAGTGCTCTTTCTTTGAACTCTGGGAGGTAGACCTACTAGAATCTTTGTTGGATTCCTTCTTCTTCTTTTCTTTATTTTGAAGTTTAAAGTAATTTTCAATTACATGGCCGGGTTTTTTGTAATACTAACCTTCTTTGGCTATTTGGAATCACCCTTAACCTCTAAGTTTTGTTGGAATCGATCTTCTACTGGAATTTCTTGTCCTTATTCTTGGTTGCTAAATCTTAATCACTATTAGAACTCACATAAGCATATTTTTTAGAGCAGTTCCTCTTGTAATAGTAAGCCTACAATCTCTTGATAGGTAAGAGGGAGTGCCTCTCAATAAATGATAAAGGAAAGTATTGAAACTCAGATAAGATTTAGGCAAATAATTAAGGGTGATGTTAATCATATCCTTTTCAGGAATAACTACATCAATATTGAGAAGTTGCTCTCTCAAGACTTGTAAATTTGTTAAATGTTCATTCATGGATCTCTTCTCGTGCACGTTTTTATTATCAAGTTGCCTTCTAAGATAGCCACTCCTTACATCATTTTTTTCCTGATACATGAATTCTAGAGTGTTCCAAGCAAGCGTGGATCTTCTACAAGAGTGACTGTGTATAATAATAGACCTTTTAACCGACAAGGTAATCAGTGCCAAAGCCTAAGCATCACGAGAATCCCATCTTCTTTGTCTAGCAATAATTTAAGAAACTTCTTATTGTAGCATTATATGGTAGTGATGTGCGAGAACACACTTAGGACCGTCGTGACACTTTTTTCCTCACTAGGAGGTTTTTTCCTCATTGCATATGTACACCCTCTTATCTACTCATTTTGGGGAGTGTACTTACTTTTGTATGCGGCATATATTTGTTCATTCTAATATAATGAGTTTGTGTGCTCTCAAGCTTCTCTATCTTGTGTGTGTGCATTGTTGCAACCCTAACCCTGATTCCAAAAATTGGTATCAGAGCTAGCTTCCTTGACACTTGATCTAGTAGTGTGCCTCCCTTCTCATCTCACGACCATGTTTTTGTGTCTCCGATTGAGATACCCTCTTAGGATAAGAAGGTATATACTCTAGTGTGCTGTATACAAAGTATGGCTAAATCTAGCATGCCACAATTGGGCATCTTTTACTACATTAGTCGTGTCTGCCACACGCAAGGAATATCACACTTGTCATATATGTCCAATTTGTTCAGACCACTTGTGGTGGTCAAAGATCGAGTAGGCATAATCTGTTTGTTATGTTCTTTATTATAATGGAAAACACATTTATTGTCTACAAATCCAACATTAAGACCCCCCTTGCTAGAGTGGGCACACAAAGCAAATTTTAAAAATATTTGAAACAAAAGTTTACAGTAGTGAGAAAGATCTCCTTTAAGAGGGTAAAGGATAGGGCATTGTTGGCACATGTAATACTATGACCACTTTGTGTTTTCTCTAGATGTTTGACCAAACTTCTTTAAGAAGTTATGTGCTTAGAAGCACCACTATCAAGAAACCAACTGTCAACAAACAATTGCACTAAGACATGCAACTTCTTGTTTAGAGTTATAACTACAAATAACCATAAGTGCAAATTCTTGATGAACAATGACATTAGCTGAGTGCTCTTTCTTTGAACTCTCAAGGGTAGACCTACTAGAATCCTTGTTTCATTCCTTCCTCTTCTTTTTTCTTTTGTTTTGAAGTTAAAAGCAATTTTTAATCGCATGGTCGGGTTGTTTGTAATACTAACCTTCTTTGGCTATTTGGAATCACCCTTAGCCTCATAATTTTTGTTGGAATCGATCTTTTGCTAGAATTTCTTGTCCTTATTCATGGTTGCTAAATCTTAATCACTATTAGAACTCACAGAAACTATTTTTTTAGAGCTCTTTCCCTTGTAATAGTAAGCCAACAAGCTCTTGATAGGTGAGAGGGAGTGCCTCTCAATAAAAGATGAAGGATTCAAACTCATATAAGATTTAGGCAAATAATTAAGGGTGACATTAATAATATTCTTTTCACGAATAACTTCATCAATATTGAGAAAAAAGAAAATTCATATTGTAGCATTATATGGTACTGATGTTTGTGCACACATTTAGGACCGCCGGGACACTTTTCCCCTCACTAGGAGGTTTTTTACACCCATGCATATGTACACCCTCTTATCTACTCATTCTAGGCTGTGTACTTATCTTTTTTATATGGCACAAATTTGTTCACTCTAATCTAGTGAGCTTGTGTGCTCGCAAGCTTCTCTAGCTTGTGTGTGCATTATTGCAACCCTAATCCTTATTCCAATAATTGGTATATACAGCAGTGTGCTGTATACAAAGTATAGCTAAATCTAGCATGCAACAACTGGGCATCTTTTATTGCATTAGTCGTGTCTGCCAGGCAGCAAGCAATATCACACTTGTCATATATGCCCAATTTGTTCACACCACTTGGGGTCAAAGATTCAGTAAGCACAATCTATTTGTTATGTTTTTTATTATCATGGATAATGCATTTATCATCTACAAATCCAACATTAAGGCACCCTTTGCTAGAGTGAACACAGAAAGTAAATTTTATAAATATTTGGAACAAAAGTTTATAGTAGTGAGAAAAATCTCCTTGGGTAAAGGACAGGGCATTGTTGGCACATGTAATAGTATGACCACTTTGTGCTTTCTCTAGATGTTTGACCAAACTTCTTTAAGAAGTTATATGCTTAGAAGCACCACTGTCAACAAACCAACTGTCAGCAAAAAGTTGCACTAAGACATGCAACTTCTTGTTTAGGGTTATAGCTGTAAATAACCATAAGTGAGAATTCTTGATGAACAACAACATTAGCTTAGTGCTCCTTCTTTGAACTCTGGGAGGTAGACCTACTAGAATCTTTGTTTGATTCCTTCTTCTTTTCTTTGTTTTGAATTTTAAAGCAATTTTCAATCGCATGGCCAGGTTTTTTGTAAGACTAACCTTGTTTAGCTATTTGGAATCACCCTTAGCCTCATAATTTTTCTTGGAATCAATCTTCCGCTAGAATCTATTGCCCTTATTCTTGGTTGCTAAATCATAATCACTTTTAGAACTCATAGAAACATTTTTTGTAGCTATTAATCATGTCCTTTTCAGGAATAACTTCATCAATATTGAGAAGTTGCTCTCTCAAGACTTGTAAATTTGTTAAATGTTCATTTATGGACCCCTTCTCTTGCATGTTTTTATTATCAATTTGTGTTTTAACATAGGCAATCCTTACATCATTTAGAGCCTCATACATAAATTCTAGAGTCTTCCAAGCAAGCATGGATGTTCTACAAGAGTGAATGTGCATAGTACAAGAGTGAATGTGCATAGTACTAAACCTTTTAACCGATAAGGCAATTGAAGCGAAAGCCTGAGCATCATGAGAATCCCATCTTCTTTGTTGAGCAATAATTTGAGAAAATTCTTATTGTAGCATTATATGGTAGTGATGTGTGTGAACACACTTAGGACTGATGGGCCACTTTTTTCCTCACTAGGAGTGTGAGGTCCCTATCCCCACCGCACAACGAATTCAAGGGTGCTAGCAGCAGAAGTAGCACTTCTTGCACGCGGTAGAGTCCCACACTTGGGGCGTCGCCCACACGGATATCCGAACAAGAGAGTAATCCATCGGTTCTTCCAAAATCGAACCCGAAAAAACTTCCCTTGCCCGGAAAGCACGGGCGATTCCTCTAGGATAACTTTTCTCTAACGTAGTCAAAAGCCTTAACTAACTAAACTGATCTGACCAAACCCGTAAGTCCCATAGTCAGATCAGGGAAAAGATTATACTTGGATCATAGAGACCAATGCTTTTTTCCTCATTGAGAGGCACAGCTGTTGATTCTTTTTCATAGAACAATTTTTATCCGAGATTTACTTCATCTTTCGAACCAAAATAGAATTGAGTCTCAATTTCGGGATCCATAAATCTAGCCTAACCCCATCCAGTCCCGTGGGTTAGCCACCCGTCCACAACCACTGTATTGATGGAATCCAATTAAGAATTTGGTTAGGTTTTGTCCCGGGTACTCGGGAAAAGAGTTCCCAGGCCCCCTAGGCAAATATTCATGCAAACTTAGAACTAGTCACACCACTTACACACCCAATATGAAATTGCCTTTTTCTCAGCACAGCTATCTTTAAAACAATCATTTAATGAAACCATTGTGTCACTGATCACAATACTCAAAATCTTCGGTTGAATCCTTATTTCCAATCATTCCTTTATCAGTATACCTATGGCATCATTGGCAACCAGAACGCTCACCACATGTTCACTCAGGGGCCTTTTCGATAGTTCCTATAGTAATCGGCTATATATTCACATATCAAAATGGAATCTTCGTTGAAGATCAGCAAGATCAACCAACGGATCCATATAAAAGAGCCATGGACTCATCCGTTGGGGAGGACCAGCAAGGTCAGCCAACTAGATCCATGCCGTGCCCGAATTCAGAAAACAACTCTTACTCCTTGTTCCAATATCTTCCCCGATGTACATGTAGGTATCTTTGGCGACCCAGAGCCTGAGCACCGTATGGTTAGCACCTTCTACGATCCTTTGTAGGTCACTTAGCGCTTCACTCATAGGCCTCTTCCTTGGTCCCTCATCCACTGTACCGGAAGCTCACCATTTAAATGAAACCGAGGCTGGTCAAGACCTCGACCGACCTTGCTACGTGAGACGTCCTCCATTGACTCTCCGTCTCATAGCAGTTGCAACTTTAACACATAGGTCTCCACGACCTCATTCACAAGACGGTCAAAATGCTTCCCTAGTATTCTTGACATAAAACAATCATTTAAAAACATATCTCATATACAATTACAGTTCTAACAATATTTCCATCTTTTCTCATCACTCCACATCCTTTCACATTAGTCCCCATCTTTTCTCATTTTCCCATAATTTTTTTTCTTCATCCATCCCTATCACATCACATCATTCCCACATCAAATCACATCCAATTGCATCATCCACACATCAATCCACATCATCCATACATCCGTCCACATCATCCACATCAATCCACATCAGTCCGCATTATCCACACATCCATCCACATCTTCCAAACATCCATCCACATCAATCCACACGTCAATCCACATCATCGATACATCCATTCATGTCAATCCACATTATCCACACATCAACCCACATCATCCATTCATGTCAATCCACATTACCCACTTATCCATCCACATCAATCCACATTACCCACACATCAATCCACATTCATTCACGTCAATGCACATTACCCACTCATCCATCCACATCAATCCACATTCATTCACGTCAATCCACATTACCCACTCATCCACCCACATCAATCCACATTACCCACACATCAATCCACATTCATTTCATAAGTATTCCCATTCTCATCACATCTTTTTCTATCTCATCACTTATTTCCTGATTTATCCTCATCACATCTCATTCCCTTGCATCTACCCATACATCTCATCACTTCACATACATTATCTATAATCGCATGGCCGAGTTTTTTGTAATACTAACCTTCTTTGGCTATTTGGAATCACCCTTAGCCTCATAAGTTTTGTTAGAATCTATCTTCTTTTTGTTGGAATTTCTTGTCCTTATTCTTGGTTTGCTAAATCTTTATCACAATTAGAACTCACATAAGCATATTTTTTAGAGCAGTTCCTCTTGTAATAGTAAGCTAACAAGCTCTTGATAGGTAAGAGAGAGTTTCTCTTGTAATAGTAAGCTAACAAGCTCTTGATAGGTAAGTGGGAGTGCCTCTCAATAAACGATGAAGGAAAGTATTGAAACTCAGATAAGATTTAGGCAAATAATTAAGGGTGATGTTAATCGTATCCTTTTCAGGAATATCTTCATCAATATTGAGAAGTTGCTCTCTCAAGACTTGTAACTTTGTTAAATATTCATTCATAGACCCCTTCTCTTGCATGTTTTTATTATCAAGTTACCTTCTAAGATAGGCACTCCTTACATCATTTTTTGCCTGGAGTCTAGAGCAATGATTTTATATTCACGTGATCATATTTTTTTTGTTAATAACATGTGTTAACATGTTATTAACATGTTAACACGTTAACATGTTCCCAAAAAAGCCGGTGGGAGGTTCCCTGGTAACCGACTAAAATTTCGCCGGGATTTTTGCAATACCCGACGGTCCGTCGAGAATATTAAAACCCTGGCGGGCCTCGTCGGGGTCGTCATTTAGCCCGGCGGGCTACATTTTTGTATATATATGGGCCTGGGGGGCCCTTTGGGAGTTCATTGCTGACAGTATACACAGGTAATGATAGTTGTGGGTGTGTGTGGGTGTGTGTGTTCGTGTGGGTTGCCGCCCATGGTCGCAATGTGCGGTAGGATGTGGGTGGTTCGCCACAGGAGGGTTGTGTGTGTAAGGCCATTCTTCGGAATGGTGCTTATCGTGGGGCACATTGTCGGCAACGCGGCTGGTTTGTGTCCTATGGTAAGTATGGCGCGCCATAGCCGTACTAGTCGGTAACGCGGCAAGCATAGTATCGTTATGGCGATGTCACCTTCCCTTCCCTTCCCTTCCCTTTGTCAAATGTGGGCATATGGTCGGTAACGCGGCCAATGTATGTCCGTATCCTATTCGTATTCCCATAGATTCGGGCAGCATTTTGTCGTTAACGCGACAAGTTAGTGTCGTCCGCTAGTGCATATACTGTTTTTTGCATATTGCGGCATTTGATCGTTAACGCGGTTAAAAAAATGTTGTAAATTTGCTTGATGCGACTTGTATTGTTTTTATTGTGTGTGATCCATGCAATACTTGGTTAGTAACGCGGCATGAGTATTTCATGGATCAAAGTTTACATCATATTGTCTTTAAGTTTAATTTCATGATATCATGACTCGTAAAAATGAATATCTCTCTCTCTCTTCCTCCCCCCCTCTCTCTCTCTCATGATACACTTCACAACTCTCTCTCTCTCTCTCGATACACTTCACAACTCTCTCTCTCTCTCTCTCTCATGATACACTTCACAACTCTCTCTCTCTCTCTCTCTCTCTCTCTCTCTCTCTCTCTCTCTCACGATAGGTGTGTAGATGAGGAGCTTTTTTTTTCTCTTAAAATATACATAATCCCTAATAAATTACCTTTTCTCCCTCTATTTTCTTAAAATATAAAACAATACTAAACATTATTTTCCTCTCTTTAGGAACTTACAAAACTATTGAAAATGTCATCTAATGTTTCCTCTCTCTCTATCTTTCATGACTCTCTCTCTTCCTCCCCCTCTCTCTCTCTCTCTCTCTCTCTATCTCTCTCTCTCTCTCATGATACACTTCACAACTCTCTCTCTCTCTCTCTCTCTCTCTCTCTCTCTCTGTCACGATAGGTGTGTAGATGAGGAGTGCTTTTTTTCTCTTAAAATATACATAATCCCTAATAAATTACCTTTTCTCTCTCTATTTTCTTAAAATATAAAACAATACTAAACATTATTTTCCTCTTTAGGAACTCACAAAACTATTAAAAATGTCATCTAATGTTCCCTCTCTCTCTATCTATCACGCCTCTCTCTCTCTTCCTCCCCCTCCCTCTCTCTCTCATGATACACTTCACAACTCTCTCTCTCTCTCTCTGTGTCACGGTAGGTGTGTAGATGAGAAGTGCAACATGTATGCACTTGATAAGTAATGATAAGTAATGATGCACTTGTTGCGGTTGTCTCACGTTCGATAATGTATTGCATGATGTTGAGTTTAGTAATATTGTTGATATTCCATTTTTGTTTGATCATTGATAAGTAGTGATACACTTGTTGCGGTTGTCTCACGTTTGATGATGTATTGCATGATGTTGATTTCAGTAATATTATTTGATATTTTGTTTTTGTTTGATCATTGATAAGTAATGATACACTTGTTGCTGTTCTCTCACGTTTGATGATGTATTGTTTGATGTTGATTTCAGTAATGTTGTTTAATATTTCGTTTTTGTTATGTTTAGTGATATTTGCTAGATTTGCGAAGACGACCACCATGCTTTCCCCTGAAGAGCGTAAAATCATTCTACGAGCAATTCGCATTGAAGCAGTCATTGCAGTGTCACAATGTTCAGAAGACATCGTCAAAAAGATCAATGAGTCTGAGATACTCATGCGAGATCTATTAGAGCAGATATGGGAAAGTACACAGCGTCGACTTCGAAGCGGAGGCAACGCTGAGTTGCGTGATAGACAAAAGATAGCAGACTTCAACCATCAACATATAACATGAACTATTTTGGAGAGCATGCGTGTAGCATGCAATGATCTTAGAGATGCTGCCCCGCCTGAAGCTAATATGCATCGTCTACAATTATAGGACGCTGTATGGAGCGAGCAAAGAGCCAAGAGCAAGCGCATGAAGGTGCTGGATGTAGAGTCACTCCCCAAAAGAGTGCGCATTGCCTAGGACATCGCTGCAACATCCAGCCAGCCAGATGCGAATTAATCGCACAATCTACAATTTTATGTGCACACACCTCATTGGCGTCCCGCACGAGGCTCTGCTCGAAGGGCGAACAATAGGCTCTGGTGTTTTTGGCACAGTAAAAGAGTATACAGTTTAGAGGTATATCATTTTTTCCAGAGCACATTACTTTTTGCGAAAAACACTACAAAGGAGAAGGCAGTGCCAAGTTTGAGAGCTTCTAGGCAGAGCAGGGCATGCAGGTTCTACACCCATCAATTGTCAGGTGTATTGCCTTCACAAAAGAATCTCCTTGGATCACTATTTTTCCATACTATAATGGCGGCTCGCTTGGTGATACTCTTCTAAAGGTCCCCTTCAGATTCAGTGAGTTCACCAGAGCAATTTTCCGTTTGGATTGAGGATGGAGAAAACCCCCGCCCGATAATATTCCTTTAAGTCATCTAAAACTTTCTAAAATAAAACAAATAGTAATAACCATGCCACATATTATGCATGCCCTGGTGGAAGGTCTAGTGGCAGCACATTTGGCAGGAATTGTACATACCGACCTACATCCATTCAATGTAGTGTTGGATTTTACAAAAGAGTTGAAGCCACGCGTAGGTATTATCGATTGGGGGTTACTGCTGAGAGTGCCCAAAAAATGGATGTCTCTCAATTTCGTATTTGAAGCAGACAAGCACCCTGAGAAGGTGGCACAGGCGGTCTCCTACACAGACAGAGAGCAAAATAAATGGTCGTGGATAGCCCCAAAAATTTATGATCCGTTTTTGGCAGATGTATACACTCCTGCATCTGATGTTTTTGCTTTAGGGTATTTATTATAAATTTTATATGACTTTTGGCAGAAAGTACAAGAGTTGTGGATGGACAATAGTTCCTACGACAAAGTTACCATGGATACTATTATTTATAGAGTCCTTGCACATGGATTGACAACCCGCGAAGCTACGAGAACAATATGCAGGTTGTCGAAATGGATAAATCCTACTTATGCCCAATGGAAAGACAAAAATAAACGCGTAACCCACAGAGATGATCAAGGAAATATGGCCATGTCCAGATGGCAAGATTAAGAAGGGAAGATGGATTGCACTCATAATGATATCAAAATTAATGCCGAGCGCATTTTCTTGGAGGCGTACGGTCATCCTCTCCATAACGCTGACACTCCACTCTATTTTGCTAAGATGCTATATGCACAATTTATCCTAGAAACTCCAGTGGACTTCGCCTCCAGAGAGGCCACTGTCAGCACCCACGACATATGTGAAGAGATAGTGACATTCACAAGGGAGGAACTTGCTCTCATGGTGGAGGGCGCTGGATTGGAGTTAAACAAGGTCAAAGAAAGCTTAGGGGCACAGCTAGCAGAGAAGGAGAAAGAAGTTGTACGATTATCTCAAGCGTCAGCTCCCAATAGAGGGATTCAATAGGCGCTCTTTGATCAAGACTTCGTATGGCATACATAACAGGCATCATTACATGGTATGCATCCATCACACTGTTCCACGAACTTCTTCTCGCTGCCTTCAAGACTTTGATTTTCTCTTTCACTTTTTCAAGTTGAGTGCTCTCCCAGTCATGAAATGTCATGCATGTAAATGTTTTGCAAACTGCATCTTTATTTCGAAGAAGAGACTCAAAAGTGTAAAAGTGAGTGCAAAACCTAGTCTCCGCTGGAAGCTTTAACATAGCTGACATGCGAAAAATATCTAACACTCTCTGTCTTTTGAGCATGAATCTCACAAGCTGGCAAGTAGTGTCGACGATTGAGGCAAACCATTTGGTATCATCACTTTTATACCAATCTTTTAATACAAGATTCAAACTATGAGTATTACAGCCTATCGGAAAAACATGTGGATAGTGCCGCTTTAGGATTTTGGATGCATTCTTGCAATTCTTTGCATTGTCCATGACGATTTGGACTACATTTTTGGCACCCACTTCCTCTATCATCACAGAACCAATGACTTGAGCAATGTAGGCCCCAGTTTTGATTGAACCAGCAGAATCCACGGCACGAATGAAAGTCTCACCTCTAGGTGAAATAACCATTATATTAATTAATGATTTTCTTTGTACATTGGACCATCCATCACTTACTATACTACATCTAGAAAGCTCTATATTGCTAAGAATTATTCTTTGTACACGTTCTTTTACTTGCGCATAACATTTCTCTAATAGATCATTTCGCATAGCATGGTACGTAGGCGGTGAAAACCCTGGTCCAAACTCACCAATTTTCTTCCATGCTCTCTTCCAATGCTCACTATCCACTATCATCATAGCACTCCCAGAAAAGTAAATTGCTTCAACAAGGGCGAGTTGTGCATCATCGAGCCGACCTTGACGTAGGGTTTCTTACAATGAAGTTTGACGCATGGGTATATTTTCTACATCAAAGTTCCGCTTGCAGGAAGATGCACTGGGTAGATTACTTTCTGGTTGCACATTGACGTTTGGAGTACAAGCAGGCGATGTAGCCGGAGTTTGATGATTAGAACAACAATGTTCTTGCTGCCTTGATACATTAATGGTAGGAGTGTAATGTTTTCTTGAATCTTTCTTTTGAATTTCTTCTCTTATGCGTTTGGCCACTGTAGGTGCAGAGGGGTGGGTACATGACTTTTTCTTCGCTCTGCCTAAAAAGTGTTCTCTTAGTCGAGGCGCCCCACCTAATTTTACTGCGTGGCATAGCTTACACTCCCAATCTATGAATCAATCACCGACGTTAATTGCATATTGCCACTCTATCCTAGGTGCCTTTTTTTTCCTACTATTTGGAATTTGGACTCTATTGGAGGTATCACTGGATCCAACATTGTCCTCCATCTCAAATAACCTATTCAAGCAAGCATATAACAATGAATACACAAATGAAAAAACAACAAAGTCACTCACGTATTACAAAACATTCATCAGCAGACAAACTACTTCAAAACTATCTTGACAAACACAAAAGATCATCACATAACACAAAACTTCTTCGAAACTATCTTGCAAGGTCTGACTACAAAACTATCATGCACATTGCACCCCTAATGAAAGATGCCTTTTGTACCCAATTAAGGATACTTTACACTAGAGTATAGGACAATAGATCTATGCTTGCCCAATACTCTAGTATAGGACAATAGATCTTCTCTAACATTCACAAAGAAAATCAAAGATCTATGCTTGCCCAATACTCTAGTATAGGACAATAGATCTTCTCTAACATTCACAAAGAAAATCAAAGATCTATGCTTGCCCAATACTTTAGTATAGGACAATAGACCCTTGTCTACTCTAACCTATATCAAGTATCAAGAACCAATACAAGCCCCTAAGCAGGACTCTTGGCTCCATCCAACCATTCATAAAGCAGAATGAGGTAGATTACCTGCGTAGCTCAAATGCAAAGCTGAATGACTCCAACTTTGTCCTCCCTAAATCTTCGCAAGTATTAGCTATGAACCACACCCTATCCCCAATTCAAAGAACTAAGGATGAGTGGCTCAATAGCTTTAGGAGTGCCTATAAGGAAAGACGACAACCCCTAAGATAAGGACGTTCTTCCCAAGAGGACACTACTAGCAACTCGAGAAGCTCTACAAGTACTTTGAGGAGAGATATCACGCCCCCAAAATAAGGACTTTCTCCCCAAAAGTTGCATGATGGGTGTCGAGCAATGTTTATAAACATGACAGAACCCCGCCGGGGTTACGGGACTAGTAGGTTTTGGCAGGTCATTGCTTAGGTCATGTGAATATACAATGTGATCACAAGTTTTAATATGTTAATAACAGGTTTTGTTAATGTGATCACGAAATTGTGAAGACGTTAATGAAATCCCTGGTCTAGAGTAATCCAAGCAAGCTTGGATCTTCTACAAGAGTGAATGTGCGTAACATTGGACCTTTTAACCGACAACGTAATTAGTGCCAAAGCCTGAGTATCACGAGAATCCCATCTTCTTTGTGGAGCAATAATTTGAGAAACTTCTTATTTTAGCATTATATGGTAGTGATGTGTGTGAACACACTTAGTACGTGGCACTTTTTTCCTCACTACTAGGAGGTTAACAGGGTAAAGGCAAGGCATTGTTGGCATATGTAATAGTATGGCCACTTTGTGTTTTCTCTAGATATTTGAGTGCTCTTTCTTTGAACTCTCGAAAGTAGACCTACAAGAATTCTTGTTGCATTTCTTCTTCTTCTTCTTTTTATTTTGAAGCTGAAAGCAATTTTCAATCGCATGGCCGGGTTGTTTGTAATACTAACCTTCTTTGGCTATTTGGAATCACCCTTAGCCTCATAATTTTTGTTGGAATCGATCTTTTGATGGAATTTCTTGTCCTTGTTCTTGGTTGCTAAATCTTAATCACTATTAGAACTCACAGAAACAATTTTTTTTGAGCTGTTCCCCTTGTAATAGTACGCCAACAAGCTCTTGATAGGTGAGAGGGAGTGCCTCTCAATAAAAGATGAACGATTCAAACTCAGATAAGATTTAGGCAAAGAACTAAGGGTGACATTAATGATGTCCTTTTCAGGAATAACTTCATCAATATTAAGAAGTTGCTCTCTCAAGACTTGTTATTTTTGTTAAATGTTCATTCATGGACCCCTTCTCTTGCATGTTTTTATTATCAAGTTACCTTCTAAGATAGGCAATTGTTACATCATTTTTAGCCTGATACATAAGTTCTAGAGTGTTCCAAGCAAGCGTGGATGTTCTACAAGAGTGAATGTACATAACACTAGACCTTTTAACTGACAAGGCAATTAAAGCAAAGCCTGAGCATCACGAGAATCCCATCTTCTTTGTTGAGAAATAATTTGAGAAATATCTTATTGTAGCATTATATGATGGTAGTGATATGTGTGAATAAAAGAAGAAGAAGGAATCAACAAAGATTCTAGTAGGTCTACCTCCCAGAGTTCAAAGAAAGAGCACTCAGCTAATGTCGTTGTTCATCACAAGAATTCTCACTTATGGTTATTTGCAGTTTTATAACTCTAAACAAGAAGTTGCATGTCTACGTTGTTTGCTGACAGCTGGTTCTTAACAGTGGTGCTTCTAAGCACATAACTTCTTAAATAAGTTTGGTCAAACATCTAGAGAAAGCACAAATTGGTCATACTATTACATGTGCCAGCAATGCGCTGTCCTTTACCCAGTTAAAGGAGATTTTTCTCACTACTATAACCTTTTGTTCCAAATATCTATAAAATTTACTTTTTGTTCCAAATATCTATAAAATTTACTTTTTGTGTTCACTCTTGTAAGGGGTGTCTTAATGTTGGATTTGTAGATGATAAATGCATTATCCAAGATAATAAAGAACATAACAAACAGATTATGCTTACTAAATCTTTCACTCCAAGTGGTGTGAAAAAATTGGACATATATTACAAGTGTGATATTGCTTGCCTAGCAGACATGACTAATGCAATAAAAGATACCCAATTGTGGCATGCTAGATTTAGCTATACTTTATATACAGCACACTACAGTATATACCTTCTTCTCCTAAGAGGGTATCTTAATCAAAGATAGAAAAATAGGGTCATGAGGAGGGAGGCACACTACTAAATCAAGTGTCAAGGAAGCTAGCTCAGATACCAATTAATTGAATTAAGGTTAGGGTGGAATAATGCACACACACACAAGATAGAGAAGCTTGAGAGCACACAAACTCACTAGATTAGAATGAACAAATGTGTACGAGATAAAAAAGATAAGTACACAGCCCAGAATGAGTAGATAAGAGGGTGTACATACGCATGGGTGGAAAAACCTCCTAGTGAGGGAAAAAGTGGCCCAGCAGCCCTAAGTGTGTTCACACACATCACTACCATATAATGCTACAGTAAGAATTTTCTTAAATGATTGCTCAACTAAGAAGATGGGATTCTCAAATTATTGCTCAACTAAGAAGATGGGATTCTCATGATGCTCAGGCTTTTGCTTTGATTGCCTTGTCAGTTAAAAGGTCTAGTATTATGCACACTCACTCTTTTAGAACATCCACGCTTACTTAGAAGACTCTAGAAGTTATGTATGTGGCTATAAATGATGTAAGGATTGCCTATGTTAGAACGCAAATTGATAATAAAAATATGCAAGAGAAGGGGTCCATAAATGAACATTTAACAAATTTACAAGTCTTGAGAGAGCAACTTCTCAATATTGATGAAGTTATTCCTGAAAAGGACATGATTAAAAGCTGCAAAAAAAAATGTTTCTGTGAGTTCTAATAGTGCTTAAGATTTAGCAACCAAGAATAAGGGCAAGAAATTCCAGCGGAAGATCGATTCTAAGAAAAATTATGAGGCTAAGGGTGATTCCAAATAGCTAAAGAAGGTTAGTCTTACAAAAAACCTGGGCATGCGATTGAAAATTGCTTTAAAATTCAAAACAAAGAAAAGAAGAAGAAGGAATCCAACAAAGATTCTAGTAGGTCTACCTCCCAGAGTTCAAAGAAAGAGCACTAAGCTAATGTCGTTGTTTATCAAGAATTCTCACTTATGGTTATTTAGAGTTATAACCCTAAACAAGAAGTTGCATGTCTCAGTGGAGCTGTTTGCTAACAGCTGGTTTCTTGACAGTGGTGCTTCTAAGCACATAACTTCTTAAAGAAGTTTGGTCAAACAACTAGAGAATGCACAAACTGGTCATACTATTACATGTGCCAAGAATGCCCTGTTAAAGGAGATTTTTCTCACTACTACTATAAACTTTTGTTCCAAATATTTATAAAATTTGCTTTGTGTGTTTATCCATGATAATAAAGAGCATGACAAACAGATTACTGAATTTTTCACCCCCAGTGGTGTGAACAAATCGGACATATATGAAGTGTGATATTGCTTGCCTAGCAGACATGACTAATGCAATAAAAGATGCCCAATTGTGGCATGCTACATTTAGTTATACTTTGTATACAGCACACTATAGTATATACCTTCTTCTCTCAAGAGGGTATCTCAATCAGAGATAGAAAAATAGGGTCATGAGGAGGGAGGCATACTACTAAATCAAGTGTCAAGGAAGCTAGCTCTGATACCAATTATTGGAATTAGGGTTATAGTTGCACAATAATACACACACACAAGATAGAGAAGCTTGAGAGCACACAAACTCACTAGATTAGAAGGAACAAATGTGTGCCAGATAAAAAAAGATAACTACACAACCCAGAATGAGTAGATAAGAGGGTGTACATATGCATGGGTGGAAAAAACCTCCTAGTAGTGAGGGGAAAAGTGCCCCATCAGTCCTAAGTGTGTACACACACATCACTACCATAAAATGCTACAATAAGAATTTTCTCAAATTATTGCTCAACAAAGAAGATGGGATTCTCGTGATGCTTAGGCTTCGCTTTGATTGCCTTCTAGTATTATGCACATTCACTCTTGTAGAACATCGGACACACTTGCTTGGAACACTCTAAAATTTATGTATCAGGCTAAAAATAATGTAAGGTTGCCTATCATAGAATGCAAATTGATAATAAAAACATGGAAGAGAAGGGGTCCATGAATGAACATTTAACAAATTTACAAGTCTTGAGAGAGCAACTTCTCAACATTGATGAAGTTATTCCTGAAGAAAAGGACATGATTAACCTCACCCTTATTTCTTTGCATGCATCTTGTCTGAGTTTACATCCTTCATCTTTTATTGAGAGGCACTCTCTCTCACCTATCAAGACTTGTTGGCTTACTATTACAAGGGGAACAGCTCCAAAAAAAATGTTTCTATGAGTTTTAATAGTTATTAAGATTTAGCAACCAAGAATAAGGACAAGAAATTCTAGCAGAAGATCGATTCTAACAAAAATTACGAGGCTAGGGGTGATTCCAAATAGCCAACGAAGGTTAGTATACCAAACAACCCAGCCATGCGATTGAAAGTTGCTTAAAACTTCAAAAAAGAAGAAGAAGAAGGAATGCAACAAAGATTCTAGTAGGTCTATCTCTGAGAGTTCAAAGAAAGAGCACTCAGCTAATATCGTTGTTCAAGAATTCTCACTTATGGTTATTTGCAGTTATAACTCTAAACAAGAAGTTGCATGTCTCAGTGCAATTGTTTGCTGTCAGTTGGTTTCTTGACAGTGGTGCTTCTAAGCACATAACTTCTTAAAGACATTTGGTCAAACATCTCGAGAAAACACAAAGTGGTCATACTATTACATGTGCCAACAATGCCCTGTCCTTTACCCTCTTAAAGGAGATCTTTCTCACTACTACAAACTTTTGTTTCAAATATTTATAAAATTTGCTTTCTGTTGCTCACTCTAGCAAGGGGGGTCTTAATGTTGGATTTATAGACGATAAATGTATTATCAACGATAATAAAGAACATAACAAACAGATTATGCTTACTAGATCTTTGACCACATAACAAATTGGACGTATATGACAAGTGTGATATTCCTTGCGTGGCAGACATGACTAATGCAATAAAAGATGCCTAGTTGTGGCATGCTAGATTTGTATATTCCTTCTTATCCTAAGGGGTATCTCAATCGGAGACAAAAAAACATGGTCATGTGAGGAGGGAGGCACACTACTAGATCAAGTGTCAAGGAAGCTAGCTCTGATACGAATTGTTGGAACTAGGGTTAGGGTTGTAACAATGCACACACACACAAGATAGAGAAGCTTGAGATCACACAAACTCATTATATTAGAATGAACAAATATATGCCGGATACAAAAAAAATAAGTACACACCCCAAAACGAGTAGATAAGAGGGTGTACATATGCAAGGAGGAAAAAACCTCCTAATGAGGAAAAAAGTGCCACTACCATATAATGCTACAATAAGAAGTTTCTCAAATTAGATAAGAGGGTGTACATATGCAAGGAGGAAAAAACCTCCAAGTGAGGGAAAAAGTGCCACTACCATATAATGCTACAATAAGAAGTTTCTCAAATTATTGCTCAATAAAGAAGATGGGATTCTCGTGATGCTCAGGCTTTGGCAAACTGATTGCCTTATCGATTAAAAGGTCTATTATTATGCACATTCACTCTTGTAGAAGATCCACGCTTGCTTGGAACACTCTAGAATTCATGTATCAGCCAAAAAATGATGTAAGGAGTGCCTATCTTGGAAGGCAACTTGATAATAAAACATGCAAGAGAAGGGTTCCATGAATGAACATTTAACAAAGTTACATGTCTTGAAAGAGCAATTTCTCAATATTGATGAAGTTATTCCTGAAAAGGACATGATTAACATCACCCTTAATCATTTGCCTAAATCTTATCTGAGTTTTAATACTTTCCTTCAAGAGCTTGTTGGCTTACTATTACAAGAGGAACTACTCTAAAAAATATGTTTATGTGAGTTCTAATAATGATTAAGATTTAGCAACCAAGAATAAGGACAAGAAATTCCAGCAGAAGATCGATTCCAACAAAACTTATGAGGCTAAGGGTGATTCCAAATAGCCAAAGAAGGTTAGTATTATAAAAAGCCCGGCCATGCGATTGAAAATTGCTTTAAACTTCAAAAGAGACGCCGACGTACAGGCCTTGGCGGTGACTGGAGCAGCGGGGCAGAGTAGCTGGCGAAGAGGAGTCGTCTTGGCGGTACCAAAGAAAAGGGCTGGCGACTGTGAGGCTGGCGACGACAGGTGCTAAGGAAGGTAGTCATCTGAAAGACTATGAGGCTGGCGACTTGTAGAAAGGCCGCCTAGGAGAAACTGGTAGAGCTGGCGGACACACAAAGGCGTTGAAGGTGCTGCAGCAGAGAAGAAGCTGGCTATGGGTATGTTTTTTGGCTGGCGGTGACCAACGTGTGAGAGGGGGCCACCTAGAAGAGAAGGACAGAGGTGTTGCTGCTTGACTGGTGGGGCCGGTAGCACTGCAGAGAAGCTGCTTGTGGCAGAGGAAGTGCTCGTTTTGTGAGGCTGGCAGAGGATCGGCACACAGAGAGAGAGAGATGTTTGGGTAGCTGCTGCTGCTGCTGGAGACACACACAGAAGTGATGGGCTGCAGAGAGAGTTGAGGGTTGCTGGTGGGGCGCCCTCTGAAGAGAGAGTGGCCAGGTTCTTTCTGGTGTGGTTGGCACAGCTGCAGGTGCAAAGGAGTGCAAAGAGATGAGGGAGCAGGGTCCCTGGTTTGCGTGGGCTGGAGACAGGTGGGGCTCACCTACGACACCGAGCAGTGTAGAGAAGTGTTGAGGTGTTTGTGGTTGAAAGGGCTTGGTCGTCAGACACAAGGTTGCAATTCCTAAGGTGGTGTGGCCGTGGTGGAGTTCCCTTGGCAGTAAATCCAGGCCTAAGTGTTTGTATGGTTGTGTGAGGATGGCTTCTGTGTCGGGGGAAGCTTGTATACAGTGTTGATTAGGAATATATTGTTGGGTGTTTACTTGGATTATGGTGTCCCTGTTTTTTGCTGTCTGTCTGGTGTGGGTGGTGTGGTGAATCGTGAGAGAAGTGTTCCAGCCAGTGGTGGCTAGTGGTGCCCCCATTCGTGGTGTTATTTCCAAGGCTGTTGGAGTGGACAGCTATAGAGGCAGGTGATTCCGCGTCCGAAATTTCCGAAAGCTTTTTGGTGCCCCCACTGAGGACAGCTCTGGGATTACTACAGGTTTTCATGATATGGTCTTATCTAGAATATCATGGCAAGAAGGGTGAAGATGTGGTTGACTTCTTAGAGCAAATGGAGTTGGCATGCATTAGCAATCATGTGACAGATGAAGAGCAGGTTTTGAGGTTAGTGAAGATTTTCTTGAAGGGAGATGCCCGAAGCTGGCTTAAGGATTTTGAAGCACAAGACGTGACATATGAGCTACATGGTGTGTTGACCTTAGATAGGTTGAAAGAAGGCCTTTTGGAGCATTTTCAGCAAGCGGAGGATTCTAGTGTGCTTTGGCAGGAGTTGAGCATCTTGAAGCAGGTCCATGGGTAATCACTGGATGATTTTGTCAAGGTATTTACATGTTTATGGGGTAAGTGGTGTATGACATTGAAGCAAGAAGTTCCTCCTATGTTTCTAAAGAAGAGCTTATTTATTGATGGTTTGCTACCCCATTTGAAGGTTAGGGTTGAGTTGAAGAATCCCAAGTCATTTGATGATGCAGTTAGGGTTGCTAGGGAAAAGGAAGGCAAGATTTTGAAGCAGATGGAGATGGGCATTTATCCGTATGAAGGTATTGTGTCTGCAAGGGATATGCATGTAAATTTGGTTAAGGTGGATAAGAGTTCTATGCAAAGTTTGATAAGACAGGAGCCTCAAAGGCCTATACAGGTGCAAAGGGGGATGTTCTATGTGCCTTTTGATTTTTTTCCAAAGTCTTTAAAGCATGTGAAGGTGGATGAAAAGCAGGACGAGGAATCTGGGTCAAGGTTTGAGACTTTTGCAGATAAGGAGTTGCTAGTGGATTCTTCTTTGGATTTGAACGTCATAGCTGTACATGACAGTGATTTGGAATGTTCTATTGAAGATCATTTGCATTCGGAGCTGGATGACATGCATGCACATGGAAGCAAAGAGGATGATGCCTTGGGATTGGCTGATGATAAGAAAGAAGAGGAGTTGGATACAGAATGCTTTGAGGAAGATTCTTTGCCAGATTCTACAAGGGAGGAGGATGGGGTAGAGACTTGTGATGAACTGAAGATGGTTTGTGATGCGGATGTGGAGAGCATGGAGGAAGATCCTATTATTATGGATTTTCTTGGACAGCTTGATGGTGGTTTGGTACCTACAATGAATGGTATGGTTGTTTTTCCATTTGATGCATTATGTGATGGGGAGTCTTTGGACGATGATACTAGGGGGTTTGGCAACACTCAAGAAGGTATGCATGAAGATGGGCTGATGAAGAGCATTGTGAGGTGAGTATTGTGCTTGAGGATGATATATGGGAAGTTGCTAGCCTTGATGAACAGGAACTAGAGATGGATATGGATGCAAACATGGTTGAGAGTGTAACTAAGGCTTCTTTGCGTGTTGCTAAAATGCTAAAGGCAAAGTGCATGGATGATAAGGATTCTGAACCAGCTAAGTTGTATGGTTGTGAAGAGATGCCTATTTTACAAGAGCTGGAAGTGCTTGTGGACACTACTGTTGGAAAGGATGTGGATTTTTGTGTGCATAAAGATCAAAATGTTGGAACCTGGCCTTTACTGGTGTTGATGAATTGGTTGCTAAATGTTGCAATGCCACAGGTTTTGAAGACAAGGAGGTTTGTTGTGGGTGAAGTGGCCGTAAATGATTTTGTGGCCTATATGGTTGATGTTTGGTATGTAGTGATGCAGCCATTATTTTTCACAGATGTTGGGAAATGGGATGGTGAGTTACAGATGTTTCCTTTTGATCCTTGTGGATAGCTATTGGACTTTATCTTTTGCTGCTGAGCATGAATGCTCTAGCAGATGGGGGGTCGGCAAAGTATGTCAGGCGTTTTTCTGAAAGGTGTTTTGTGCTTGTGTACATACGGGATGCATGGCAGGTGGAGAGTTTTGCTTTGGAATGCATTGGCGGGTGTACAGGGTGGATGGTTTGGCTATAGGCTTGTACAGGTTTGTTCAAAGCATGGTCTACTAGAGGTCTACTGGAGGTGGTATCAGCCATTCGATGGCTTTGAATGTGTGCGCGTCCAAGAAAGTGGGCACTAGCAGGTTGTGTTTGAAAGTGTGTGGAAGCATGGGGGAAATTAAAAGTTGAAAGGGCCAATGTCGCATTGAATTTGGTGTGAAAAGCATTGGGGTGGCCATCTTCTAGGCCTTAGAAAAAAAAGATATAAACGTGGCCAACCAAAGCAATAGCCACATAGAGGCTAACCTTGCTGCCAGCGCAGATGCTAGAAGGTTGGCGAAGGCGTGGAAAAGCTGGTTGCCATTTGGAGCAGGGCTCGCGGGTGATGTGCAGCTGCAGACAAAAAGTGGGTTACCACCTTGTTTTTTTGGCTCTCGGGCGTAGCCGCAGGCGCACACAAAGGGGAGCCGCCTACGTGAAGTTGGGGGCCTCCCTTGTGAAGAGCAACGAAGAGGACATGGAGGAGCTGTGCTGCAGCTACTGTGGAAGCACCGACGAGTGCTGAAGTCAGGCGAAGACAAGTGGTCGGGCTGGCAGGCACTGATGGTCATGTGGCTGGAGCAAAGAGAGAGAGAAAGAGCCTCCTTGATGCCAACGTGCGGAGGCCGCCAAGGAGATGCTGGCGACTGCTACTGAAGACAGGTGGGTAGAGATAACGGGCTAGGGAGCCACTTAAGTGAAGAGCCTTGGTGCTAGAGGGCCAACGTGTGGGCTGGAGAAGAGGAGCCGAAGGGCTACGACCAGAAGTGATCGTGGTTGGCACGTGAGCGTGCGGGGTTGATGAGCAGAGAAGTTGTGGCGGCTTCAGAGGAGGTCGCCTACTAGGAGACATAGGTGTGGACAAGCGAAGAGCAGGGGCTGGTGGATGTGAGACAAGCTTGACGTGGAAGCTGTACAGAGACAGGCGTTGCTGCTTGGCTGGTGGGGCCGGTAGCATTGCAGAGAAGCTGCCTGTGTGGCAGAGGATGTGGCTGGCAGAGGATCAGCACAGAGAGAGAGAGAGAGAGAGAGAGAGAGAGATGTTTGGGTAGCTGCTGTTGGCGACACACACAGAAGTGATGGGCTACAGAGAGAGTTGAGGGTTAGCTGGTGGGGCGCCCTCTGAAGGGAGAGAAGTGGTCGGGTTCTTTCTGGTGTGATTGGCACAGCATGCAGGCGAGAGGTTTGCGGTGATTGAGGATGTGGTGTATCCTCGGCAGTGACAGGTCAGAGTGTTGATGTGTTTGTGGTTGTTGCAAAGGCTTGATCATCAGATGCAAGGTTGCGATTCCTGAGGTGGTGTGGCCGTGGTGGAATTCCCTTGGCAGTAAATCCAGGTCTGAGTGTTTGTATGGTTGTGTGAGTAAGGCTTCTATGTCGGAAGAAGCTTGTATGAAATGTTTTGACTAGGAATATAATTGCCGGGTGTTTATCTTGGTCTATGGTGTCCCTGTTTTGTGCTGTGTTTTTGGTGTGGGTGGTGTGGTGAACTGAGAGAAGTGTTCCAGCCGGTGGCTAGTGGTGCCCTCGTTCATGGTGTTATTTCCAAGGTTGTTGGAGTGGACAGCTATAAAGGCCAGGTGATTCCGTGTCTGGAATTTCCGACAACGTCACCCTTAATTCTTTGCCTAAATCTTATCTGAGTTGGAATCCTTCATCTTTTATTGAGAGGCACGCACCCTCTCACCTATCAAGAGCTTGTTGGCTTACTACTATTACAAGGGGAAAAGCTCCAAAAAAAAATGTTTCCTTTAGTTCGAATAGTGATTAAGATTTAGCAACCAAGAATAAGGATAAGAAATTCCAGCAGAAGATGGATTCCAACAAAACTTATGAGGCTAAGGGTGATTCCAAATAGCCAAAGAAGGTTAGTATTACAAACAATCCAGCCATGGGATTGAAAATTGCTTTTAACTTCAAAACAAAAAGAAGAAGAAGAAGAAGGAATGCAACAAGGATTCTAGTAGGTCTACCTCTCCGAGAGTTGAAAGAAAGGGCACTCAGCTAATGTCGTTGTTCATCAAGAATTCTCACTTATGGTTATTTGCAGTTATAACTATAAACAAGAAGTTGCATGTCTCAGTACAATTGTTTGCTGACAGTTGGTTTCTTGACAGTGCTTCTAAGCACATAACTTCTTAAAGAAGTTTGGTCAAACATCTAGAGAAAGCACAAAGTGGTGATACTATTATATGTGCCAACAATGCCATGTCCTTTACCCTGTTAAAGGAGATCTTTCTCAGTACTGTAAACTTTTATTTCAAATATTTATAAAATTTGCTTTCTGTGTCCACTCTAGCAAGGGGGTCTTAAAGTTGGATTTGTAGAGACGATAAATGTATTATCCATGATAATAAAGAACATAACAAATAAATTATGCTTACTGGATCTTTGACCACATGTGAGATCCCTATCCCCACCGTGCAACAAATTCAGGGGTGCTAGCAGCGGAAGTAGCACTTCTTGTGTGGGGCAGCGTCCCACACTCGGGGCCTCGCCCACGGATATCTGGAGACAAGAGACTTATCCATCATTTCTTCCAAATCCGAATCCGAAAAAATTTCCCTTGCCCGGAAAGCACGGGGGATCCCTCCAAGATAACTTTTCTCTAACGTAGTCAAAAACCTTAACTAACTGAACTGATATGACCAAACCCATAAGTCCCATAGTCAGATCAAGGAAAAGATTGTACTTGGATCATAGAGACCAACGCTTTTTTAGTGAGATTAAGATTCAGCAAACCAAGAATAAGGACAAGAAATTCCAGCAGAAGATCGATTCCAACAAAACTTATGAGGCTAAGGGTGATTCCAAATAGCCAAAGAAGGTTAGTACTACAAAAAACCCGGCCATGCGATTGAAAATTGCTTTAAACTTCAAAAAAAAGAAAAGAAGAGGAAGGAATCCACCAACAAAGATTCTAGTTGGTCTACATTCGATAGTTCAAAGAAAAAGCACTCAGCTAATGTCATCAAGAATTCTCACTTATGGTTATTTGTAGTTTTATAACTCTAAACAAGAAGTTGCATGTCTTAATGCAACTGTTTGCTAACAGTTGGTTTCTTGACAGTGGTGCTTCTAAGCACATAACTTCTTAAAGAAGTTTGGTCAAACATCTAGAGAAAGCACAAAATGGTCATACAATTACTTGTGCCAATGCCCTGTCCTTTACCCTGTTAAAGGAGATTTTTATCACTACCATAAACTTTTTTTCCAAATATCGATAAAATTTACTTTCTATGTTCACTCTAGCAAGGGGTGTTCTAATGTTGGATTTGTAGATGATAAATGCATTATCCATGATAATAAAGAACATAACAAACAGATTATGCTTATTACTGAATCTTTGACCCCAAGTGGTGTGAACAAATTGGACATATATGACAAGTGTGATACACACACAAGATAGAGAAGCTTGAGAGCACACAAACTCACTAGATTAGAATGAACAAATGTGTGCCAGATAAAAAAGATAAGTACACAGCCCCCAGAATGAGTAGATAAGAGGGTGTACATACGCATGCGTCGAAAAAACCTCCTAGTGAGGGGAAAAGTGCCCCGGCGGTGGTCCTAAGTGTGTTCACACACATCACTACCATATAATGCAACAATAAGAATTTTATCAAATTATTGCTCAACAAAGAAGATGGGATTCTCCTGATGCTCAGGCCACCCTATGCACTTGTATATTTTAACACCTCCCCTCAAGTGAATACTCCTAGAACACCTAGACCCTATACCAAGTTTCCCTCTTACTTGATAGTTTGTGACCAGTGTCTAGCACACCTCCCCTCAAGTGAATAATCTTAGCACACCTGGACCCTATACCAAGTTTCTCTCTTACTTGATAGTCCGCGACCAGTGCCTCAAGTCCCTAAACTCATAGTGACACACTCTCTCTCTATGTGTCCAAGGCTACTACAAGTGCCCATGACCTTGACTAAAGTGCTCACACATACATCTACCACGTGGCCTACATCATTGGTGGCTCAGAGGTGGTTTTACTCTGTCGAGGCAGGTTACATTGGGTTGTGGGGTCTCTCTCTCTCTCTCTCTCTGAGATTTTCACATGGCTCCTCAATCTTTGGAGCCTCACATCTTCTCTTGTCTTCAATCTTCTTGTCGTGGTGGCAGCTTCTCTTCACGTGTCCGTGTCTTCCTCTTCTTTCAATCTTCTTATTGTGGCAGCTTCTCTTCTCAAGTCCATGTCTTCCTTCAATGCTTCCTCTAGATCTTCTTCTCGGTGTGGATCCTCCTCTTGGAAAGAGATGTTCTTCTTCTTTCATGGCTGGGGCCATGAGCTTGTCCGTCAGTTCTTCTTGCTCCATGTGAGCAACATGTTTAAACGTTTTGTTGACGGTTCTTTTGGGCTTTTGATGTTTATCTTGTATCATTATGCAATGCAAACCCAAATCTATGCGGGATGTCTTACCTCTTGCCTTATTCTCAACAAGGGCAGTGTCTGATCCCATTTTTACACTGATGTAATGTGCCCAATACATAATGCGTATAGCATTCATTCTTATGCACATTCCCAAATGCAACTCTGGCTGTGAATAATCTTGAATTTGAGTGTGATTTATTGCAGGCATTAACCAAGGGGGGTTAAATTCAAAATGATGATTATCGCAAATTTATTAGCATAATTTTACCAAAAATTACATTAAATCAAGGGTAACCAATTCGTACGGAATGGTTGGAGTATCAAACCATCTCTGAATTGCAATTTGAAGTTATAGGGATCTGTATCAGATACCTAATGGTTAATTTGGACCCTCAATTGCACCAAAATATAGTGATTAGCATTGATTAATCATTGATTAGCAAATTAATTTTGTGTGCAAAAAATAGAGTATGCGGGGAGCTCATACCTGAGGCCTTAGAGTTCAAATGAGCTCAAGTCCTTTCAAGGCCATCAATAGCAATTATTCTAGTAGAGGATTAAGCCAAGAAACACAAGATTTGACCAAAAATTGAATGCTTAATCTTTGTTTTACCAAAGTCATCTGCAGATTTGATGAAGAGCTTGGATCTCACTGTAGACTTGATCAAATAAAATTCTGACTTACCAGCTTGTAGAGCATGCTTGAAAACACCTGGGGCTAAGAGGAATTAGACCCATTTGATCTGTGGAAGCAGTAATGTCAAATTCACCTCAGAAAATCGACGCCTCTTCATTCGCAATTTTCATCACCTTGCGTTGGCGGTTTGCACTTTTGATTAGACTCGCTGGAGCACAAATGAGTTGGCTATGTTGGGCTAGAAGGGTTTTGGCAATGGTTGAGTGTGCAATGAGAGGGAGCTCGTCCACTGGCTGGGGGTGCAGAGGTTAGTTAAAAAATAACTAAAAATTGATTATTTCTTAATTATCTACTAATCTTGATTAATTAGATAATGGGATCATAAACTTGATGGATTCTAGGCTTGGCTTTGATACCATGTTAAAATTACAGCAATGTGATAAGCTATGGTGGATCAAATGCTAGAATCAACATCATTAACAAAGTGATTAATTAACTAATAGCTTAATGTAGGCATGGATAATCAAAAACCAGTAAATTCTCATTAGGCTAATGCCTCAATTTAAAGAGTTTATATCCAAGCATCTAATCCCACTGATTTCTCCTTGATTCACTCCACCTCTTTTGCTTGATTCTCTCCACCTCTCCCACAATATCTCCACACTTCCTAAATCTTCTCATGCTACCCTTTATTCTCTCTCCCAGTAGATTCTTCTCACCTTTTCACAGGTTCTCTCACATTTGCACATTCTCTTTTACAACCTCTAACCAAGGGCTTGTTCCCGCACACACCCTACTCACTTGTATATTTCAACACGGTCTTAATGTTGGATTTGTAGGCGATACATGTATTATCCACGATAATAAAGAACATAACAAACAGATTATGCTTACTGGATCTTTGACCACAAGTGGTGTGAACAAATTGAACATATATGACAAGTGTCATATTGCTTGCATGGTGCAAACACGACTAATGCAATAAAAGATGCCTAATTGTGGCATGCTAGATTTAGCCATACTTTGTATATAGCACACTACAATATATACCTTCTTATCCTAAGAGGGTATCTCAATCGGAGACAGAAAAACATGGTCATGTAAGGAGGGAGGCACACTACTAGATCAAGTGTCAAGGAAGCTAGCTCTGATACCAATTGTTGGAATCAAGGTTAGGGTTGCAACTATGCACACCCACAAGATAGAGAAGCTTGAGAGCACACAAACTCATTATATTAGAATGAACAAATGTAAGATTCCTCCCCAGCCTCTCAAGATATACAGCATCTTCCCCCTGTAATCAATTCCCTCTTCAGAAATATAAGAGATCTCGTCTCTGCCTGTTTTGACATAGAGAGAGAAAATATTCTAGAGAGAGAATATTCAAAAATTGAATATTTTTAGATAGAAAAATATCTCATCTTATTAAAATGAATTCCCCTGAAACAGAAATTCAAAAAGAACTTTCCAATGTGCAATTGGAATTAATTGGAAATGGGTATAAAGGACCTTAGCCTAAGGGTCTAGATTTTTAGAAATTTTTGGATTATGGTCCAATTAAGGTTCCTATGGGCCAATAGCATCAATCCATGTGTAGGGAGGAGATAAATCCAATTTGTAAAAGAAGATACCCAAAAATGAGTAAATGCTCACATAAGATGAAGAGTTGACTATGTACAAGGTTCATTAGTAAGAAACTATGAGTAATATCAAAAAATGAGATAATTTGGGTATCCAAAAATGAGTAAATGCTCACATAAGATGAAGAGGTGAAAATGTACAAGGTTTATTAGTAAAAAACTATGAGCAATATTAAAAATATGAGATATTTTGGGTATCCAAAAATGAGTAAATTCTCACATAAGATGAAGAGTTGAAAATGTACAAGGTTTATTAGTAAAAAAACTATGAGCAATATTAAAAATATGAGATATTTTGGGTATAATGATTCCATTTTGACACATATGTAAGGAAGGGGAGTCCATTAAAGGAGGTGCATATTTCACATGCTTGAATGAGTTTTAAACTCAAAAATAATGTGATATTTTTATCTCTCCTCTCTCTTGAACCAAACCAAATAAAAAAGGAACCAAATCGAATAAAAAAGGAACCAAACTAGATCCAAATCTAGTCCAAATTCAACCAAACTGAAATTGAAAAATTCTAAAAATCAGTTAGCTTTGGTTAGAGCATCCCTCTCCTATAAATAGAACATGAATCCTTTGAAAAAAAGGAGGAGAATTTTACTATTCTAGAACTATGTTGAAATAATGCTAATATTTACTATTCTCTAAAATTCTCTCCAATTTGTAAGAAATTGGAGCTTCCCTCTTTCTTCAATCCCCATTGGTGGCTCCATCAACATACTAAACCAATTGATTGGTTGGGGGCCTCTACCGTGAACAAAGAATCAAGCAATTTGTAAGGTAAGTGGTGAATTTTGAGCTTTCTATAATCTCTCAATGTTTCTCTCTTCTCAACCCCTCTCAAGCTTGAGAAGCTTAATTGAAATGGTTTTTTTTGAATGCTATTGAAGTAATTAATGAATGATAGTAAAGAATTACATAAATTTCCATTTATGCTTAATTCTAATGGTTTTTATGTAATATCTCTCTCACACTCAAGAAATGGTCATACTCATGACCTATTCTCAATCCAAATGAAGCTTTTCATAAAGCTTTTTCTTAATCCAAGATTAATCTATACTTAAGACTAAATTAATGACGTTCCCTATGCTTTTAGTTTATGTATTTCATGAATATTGATGATTCAATCCATTATGGGTTAATGATCCAATTAGGGATCATTCTAATCATTCCCTTAATGTTAGCTTTATCTTTTAAGATAATTGAGATTTTTCAGTCATAGCAGCGGAGCTATGGCAAAATTTTTTATAAAAATTACACATAAAATAATTTCATTGAAAGCATGAAAAAGGGACTTCCTACCGTATTCTAGGAACTATCATCTTAGATTAATTAAAAGAATTTTATTATGCATGGAGATGTGGATGTATGCATGTAGATGTAGATGTATGGATGTGAGTGTGAATGTGGATGTGGATGTATGCATGGAGATGTGGATGTATGCATGTAGATGTAGATGTATAGATGTGGATGTGAATGGATGGAGATATGGATGTATGCATGTAGATGTAGATGTATAGATATGGATGTGAATGGAGATGTGGATGTATGCATGTAGATGTAGATGTATAGATGTGGATGTGAATGGAGGTATGGATGTATGCATGTAGATGTAGATGTATAGATGTGGATGTGAATGGAGATGTGGATGTATGCATTTAGATGTATAGATGTGGATGTGAATGGAGATGTGGATGTATGCATGTAGATGTAGATGTATAGATGTGGATGTGGATGTATGCATGGAGATGTGGATGTATGCATGTAGATGTAGATGTATGGATGTGAGTGTGAATGTGGATGTGGATGTATGCATGGAGATGTGGATGTATGCATGTAGATGTAGATGTATAGATGTGGATGTGAATGTGGAGATGGATGTATGCATGTAGATGTAGATGTATGGATGTGAATGTGAATGTGGAGATGGATGTATGCATGTAGATGTATAGATGTGGATGTGAATGGAGATGTGGATGTATGCATGTAGATGTATAGATGTGGATGTGAATGGAGATGTGAATGTGAATGTGGAGATTGATGTATGCATGTAGATGTATAGATGTGGATGTGAATGGAGATGTGGATGTATGCATGTAGATGTAGATGTATAGATGTGGATGTGAATGGAGATGTGGATGTATGCATGTAGATGTAGATGTATAGATGTGGATGAGAATATGGAGGTTGGTGTATGCATGTAGACATAGATGTATGGATGTGAATGTGAATGTGGATGTGGATGTATGCATAAAAGTATGGATGTGAATGTGAATGTGGATGTGGATGTATGCATGGAGTTGTGGATGTATGCATATAGATATGAATGTATGCATACAGATGTGAATGTATGGATGAGAATGTGCATGTAGATGTGGATGTGAAAATGGATGCATGGATGTAGATATGGATGTATGGATGTAGATGTGGATATACGTATGGATGTGAATATATGATATGTGATGTGAAGGAATCTAAAGTGAGGAGATGGAAAATGATGTGATTGGATGAGTACACATATAAATGGAATGTGGAATAAGTAATGTGGGTTGATAAGGGATAATGTGAAAAAATGAGAGTTAATATAGAAACTGTATTTGTAAATTGTTTGTAAATGACTGTTTTATGTCAAGAATGCTGGGAAAGCATTTTGACCGTCTTGTGATTAAGGTCGTGGAGACCTAATTGATAAAGTTGCAACTGCTGATGGAGAGTCAATGGAGGACGTCTCGCGTAGCAAGGTCGACCGAGATCTTGACCAGCGATTAAAATGGTGAGCTTCCGGTATGGTGGATGAGGGACCAAGGAAGTGGCCTATGAGTGAAGCGCTAGGTCACCTGCGAAGGATCCTAGAGGGTGCTGACCATACGGTGCTCGGGCTCTGGGTCGCCTAGGATACCCACGCGTGCGTCGAGGAAGATTGGAACAAGGAGTAAGAGTTGTTTTGTGAAATCGGGCATGGATCTGGTTGATTGACCTTGCTGGTCTTCAATGGATGAGTCCATGGCTCTTTATATGGATCTATTGGTTGATCTTGCTGATCTTCAATGAGAGTCCATCTTGATTTTTATAAGTGATTATATTACCGAGTATTATGGGCTAGGAACTATTGAAAAGGCCCCTGAGTGGACAGGTGGTGAGCGTTCTGGTTGCCAATGATGCCATAGATACTCTGATGAAGGAATGATGGGAAATTAAGAATCAACCAGATAATTTGGAAGATTGTGATCAGTGATACTATGGTTCATTAAAGCATTGTTTTAAAACTGGTTGAATCTGTGAAAAGGCAATTTCATATTGGGTGTGTAAGTGATGTGACTAGTTTTATTTTTGCATGAACATCCGGCTAGGGGGCCTTGGAACTCTTTTCCTTGGTACCCGGGAAAAGGCAATTTCATATTGTGATGTGACTAGTTTTATTTTTGCATGAACATCCGGCTAGGGGGCCTTGGAACTCTTTTAAAACTGGTTGAATCTGTGAAAAGGCAATTTCATATTGGGTGTGTAAGTGATGTGACTAGTTTTATTTTTGCATGAACATCTGGCTAGGGGGCCTTGGAACTCTTTTCCTTGGTACCCGGGACAAAACCTAACCAAATTCTTAATTCGATCCCATCACTACAGTGGTTGGGCGGTTGGCTAACCCATGGGACTGGATGGGGTTAGGCTGGACTGATGGATCCGTAAATCGAGACTCAATTTTTGTTATTACGATAGATAAAGTAAATCCCGGATAGTAATTGTTCTATGGATAGGAATCAACGGCTATGCCTCCTTGATGGGGAAAAAAGCGTTGATCCCAATGATACAAGTGCAAGTTTCTTCCTTGATCTGATCGAGTATCTTTATAGGTGCAATCGGATCAGTTTGATCAGTAATGGTCTTGACTACATTAGAGTAAAAAGTTATCCTGGTGGAATCGCCCGTGCTTTCCGGGTAAGGGAAGTTTTTCCGAGTCCGGTTTCAGAAAAACCGATGGTATTTACCTTATAATTCCAAGGGCCGTGACTACCCGTATATACCGAGAGTATAACTGCAGCTCTTTACTAACAGTATATACGAGTAAATCTAAGACTTGAAATTATAAGTGTTAATGCTATCCAGATGATGATTTTGAATGTGGTTGATATGATTTTTAATTCTGTTTCAGAATTGATGAATTGATTTGGATTCTGATTGAAAATTCTGATTGAAAAATGATGATTTCTGAAATTTAGTTGAAATATAATAACCTGAACGAAACCACAATGAGGATGAATGGGACGAGTCCCTGTATTGATATTCATAACTGGAATGATGATAATGAATTCAGCAAATCACTATGAGATTAGTGGATTGTGCTGTCAGATTGCTACTGTTAGCACTTGACCGGTAGATCAAGTTAAGGGATGACAAATTGAGAACTTGCTTGACTGAAATTTCCGTGGAGGAATGCTCAGAAAGAAATTTTCGATCTAATGGACCATTATCGCATTAAAAATATGAATGTTATGATCTGAATGAATTATATTTAATGATGAGTTCTATATAAGGGATATTTATCCCAGTATTCTGTTGGGTTGACCAGAATATAAGGAACCCCAGAATAAATTGGATCTTAAGAAAAAGAGTTGTCCTCTACTTTGCGAGATGAGGACATCTCGCATTTTTAAGTGGGGTAGAATGTAAGATTCTTCTCCAGTCTTCGAGGTCTATAGGAGTAAGAATCTCCCTTATTGATCTTATAATTATTCCCTCTCAAAAAAAATAAGATTCTATTTTAAAAAAGGAAGACCCTTTTCCTGGAATACTTCTCAGGAGTCCCACCTGTTTTAAGGATTCAGAACATGAGTTTAGAAGTGAAAATCGGTGTTTAGGATACCAAGGTTTTGGTCTTCATTCGAGTACGACCCAAAAGAAGTTCTTTATCTCTTGGGGAGTATAAGAAGTTATTCCCCAGATATTGTGAACCTTATCTGAATTCAAAGAAAGTGACTTAGCTTACGAGTTTCTTTTACTCCTCATCTTAAAGTTCATAATGTATTTCATGTAAACCTTCTATAGAAATATGTGCCAAACCCAAATCATGGAAAGACGATAAAACTTCAGTGGCAAGATACCGTTGGCTTCTAGGTTACGCTAGCTCCTTCCTTTATATAAAGTCATAACTTTTACTTGTCGCTCACAGTAATCTTACTTCCATCGATCCCCTTTCTTTCTTAATCTCCTTCATGGCTTGGCAGCAAGAATTGGTTTTATCCATGATGATTTCTCACCTTCAAGACACAAGTGAGTTTGTGAAGAAAGATTTTATAGAACTGTATGAGCGCTCCCTTTTCCCTCACTTGGGAACTTCTGTAGCTCAGACCAAATGGCAGACCTGTCGAGATATAACTAGGGTAACACCGTGGGGGCGACAGCACTTCTGTAACAATGTCTGCTTGGCTATGGTTATTGAAGCCTTGGGTTTGGGTCCCTGATACTACTACGTGATGAGATCAAGGCATGGTGGATTTTCTGAGCGGGTCTTCTTACTAGCGTGCTTTCTTCCTCACCAGAAGATATGCCTTTATTCCGTTTTTGGCTTTCCTCTTAGAGGTCCTTTTGTTAGATCACCTCATACCACTGAGGTAGGTGCTGCAATAACCAGCCGAATTATTCCCATAAATGAGTTACCTTATACGTGTGCAGCTTGTGAGTGCTGCTTTTGTGACCATATGATGGACGGGCTTATGGAAGTGTAAAAAGTTCTTCTATCTTTACTGTATATGTTTCCAAGAATGAATAAAGTTGAAATCATGTTCTTGTCTTGAGTCTTGCTCTCTTTGAGACTTTTCTTGGTGGTTAATCTTAATTAAATTTTCTCTCAGTCTCTTATTCGTGCATCTTACGAAATTACTCCCAGTTTGTGAGATGAGGGCATCTCGCGTTTTTCAAGTGGGAGAGAATGTAAGATTCCTCCCCAGCCTCTCAAGATATATAGCATCTTCCCCCTGTAATTGATTCCCTCTTCAAAAATATAAGAGATCTCATCTCTGCCTGTTTTGACATAGAGAGAGAAAATATTCTAGAGAGAGAATATTCAAAAATTGAATATTTTTAGATAGAAAAATATCTCATCTTATTAAAATGAATTCCCCTGAAACAGAAATTCAAAAAGAACTTTACAATATGCAATTGGAATTAATTGGAAATGGGTATAAATAACCTTAGCCTAAGGGTCTAGATTTTCAGAAATTTTTGGATTATGGTCCAATTAAGGTTCCTATGGGCCAATAGCATCAATCCATGTGTAGGGAGGAGATAAATCCAATTTGTAAAAGAAGATACCCAAAAATGAGTAAATGCTCACATAAGATGAAGAGTTGACTATGTACAAGGTTTATTAGTAAGAAACTATGAGTAATATCAAAAAATGAGATAATTTGGGTATCCAAAAATGAGTAAATGCTCACATAAGATGAAGAGGTGAAAATGTACAAGGTTTATTAGTAAAAAACTATGAGCAATATTAAAAATATGAGATATTTTGGGTATCCAAAAT
Source organism: Cibotium barometz (assembly GCF_041138505.1). NCBI lineage: Eukaryota > Viridiplantae > Streptophyta > Polypodiopsida > Cyatheales > Cibotiaceae > Cibotium > Cibotium barometz. The sequence goes on from NC_141085.1 coordinate 6,090,412, forward strand.
GAGTAAATTCTCACATAAGATGAAGAGTTGAAAATGTACAAGGTTTATTAGTAAAAAAACTATGAGCAATATTAAAAATATGAGATATTTTGGGTATAATGATTCCATTTTGATACATATGTAAGGAAGGGGAGTCCATTAAAGGAGGTGCATATTTCACATGCTTGAATGAGTTTTAAACTCAAAAATAATGTGATATTTTTATCTCTCCTCTCTCTTGAACCAAACCAAATAAAAAAGGAACCAAACCGAATCAAAAAGGAACCAAACTAGATCCAAATCTAGTCCAAATTCAACCAAACTGAAATTGGAAAATTCTAGAAATCAGTTAGCTTTGGTTAGAGCATCCCTCTCCTATAAATAGAACATGAATCCTTTGAAAAAAACGAGGAGAATTTTACTATTCTAGAACTATGCTGAAATAATGCTAATATTTACTATTCTCTAAAATTCTCTCCAATTTGTAAGAAATTGGAGCTTCCCTCTTTCTTCAATCCCCATTGGTGGCTCCATCAACATACTAAACCAATTGATTGGTTTGGGGCCTCTACCGTGAACAAAGAATCAAGCAATTTGTAAGGTAAGTGGTGAATTTTGAGCTTTCTATAATCTCTCAATGTTTCTCTCTTCTCAACCCCTCTCAAGCTTGAGAAGCTTAATTGAAATGGTTTTTTTTCAATGCTATTGAAGTAATTAATGAATGATAGTAAAGAATTACATAAATTTCCATTTATGCTTAATTCTAATGGTTTTTATGTAATATCTCTCTCACACTCAAGAAATGGTCATACTCATGACCTATTCTCAATCCAAATGAAGCTTTTCATAAAGCTTTTTCTTAATCCAAGATTAATCTATACTTAAGACTAAATTAATGACTTTTCCTATGCTTTTAGTTTATGTATTTCATGAATATTGATGATTCAATCCATTATGGGTTAATGATCCAATTAGGGATCATTCTAATCATTCCCTTAATGTTAGCTTTATCTTTTAAGATAATTGAGATTTTTCAGTCATAGCAGCGAAGCTATGGCAAAATTTTTTATAAAAATTACACATAAAATAATTTCATTGAAAGCATGAAAAGAGGACTTCCTACCGTATTCTAGGAACTATTATCCTAGATTAATTAAAAGAATTTTATTATGCATGGAGATGTGGATGTATGCATGTAGATGTAGATGTATGGATGTGAGTGTGAATGTGGATGTGGATGTATGCATGGAGATGTGGATGTATGCATGTAGATGTAGATGTATAGATGTGGATGTGAATGGAGATATGGATGTATGTATGTAGATGTAGATGTATAGATATGGATGTGAATGGAGATGTGGATGTATGCATGTAGATGTAGATGTATAGATGTGGATGTGAATGGAGGTATGGATGTATGCATGTAGATGTAGATGTATAGATGTGGATGTGAATGGAGATGTGGATGTATGCATTTAGATATATAGATGTGGATGTGAATGGAGATGTGGATGTATGCATATAGATGTAGATGTATAGATGTGGATGTGGATGTATGCATGGAGATGTGGATGTATGCATGTAGATGTAGATGTATGGATGTGAGTGTGAATGTGGATGTGGATGTATGCATGGAGATGTGGATGTATGCATGTAGATATGAATATATGCATACAGATGTGGATGTATGGATGAGAATGTGCATGTAGATGTGGATGTGAAAATGGATGCATGGATGTAGATGTGGATGTATGGATGTGAATGTGGATGTAGATGTGGATATATGTATGGATGTGAATATATGATATGTGATGTGAAGGAATCTAAAGTGAGGAGATGGAAAATGATGTGATTGGATGAGTACACATATAAATGGAATGTGGAATAAGTAATGTGGGTTGATGAGGGATAATGTGAAAAAATGAGAGTTAATATAGAAACTGTATTTGTAAACTGTTTGTAAATGCTGTTTGTAAATGACTGTTTTATGTCAAGAATGCTGGGAAAGCATTTTGACCGTCTTATGATTAAGGTCGTGGAGACCTAATTGATAAAGTTGCAACTGCTGACGGAGAGTCAATGGAGGACGTCTCGCGTAGCAAGGTCGACCGAGGTCTTGACCAGCCTCGGGTCGATTAAAATGGTGAGCTTCTGGTACGGTGGATGAGGGACTACGGAAGCGGCCTATGAGTGAAGCACTAGGTCACCTGCGAAGGATCCTAGAGGGTGCTGACCATACGGTGCTCGGGCTCTGGGTCGCCTAGGATACCCACGCGTGCGTCGAGAAAGATATTGGAACAAGGAGTAAGAGTTGTTTTGTGAAACCGGGCATGGATCTGGTTGATTGACCTTGCTGGTCTTCAATGGATGAGTCCATGGCTCTTTATATGGATCTGTTGGTTGATCTTGCTGGTCTTCAAGGAGAGTTCATCTTGATTTTTATAAGTGATTATATTACCGAGTATTATGGGCTAGGAACTATTGAAAAGGCCCCTGAGTGGACAGGTGGTGAGGTTGCCAATGATGCCATAGATACTCTGATGAAGGAATGATGGGAAATTAAGAATCAACCGGATAATTTGGAAGATTGTGATCAGTGATACTATGGTTCATTAAAGGATTGTTTTAAAACTGGTTAAATCTGTGAAAAGGCAATTTCATATTGGGTGTGTAAGTGATGTGACTAGTTTTATTTTTGCATGAACATCCGGCTAGGGGGCCTTGGAACTCTTTTCCTTGGTACCTGGGACAAAACCTAACCAAATTCTTAATTGGATCCCATCACTACAGTGGTTGGGCAGTTGGCTAACCCATGGGACTGGATGGGGTTAGGCTGGACTGATGGATCCGTAAATCGAGACTCAATTTTTGTTATTACGATAGATAAAGTAAATCCCGGATAGTAATTATTCTATGGATAGGAATCAACGGCTGTGCCTCCTTGATGGGGAAAAAAGCGTTGATCCCAATGATCCAAGTGCAAGTTTCTTCCTTGATCTGACCGAGTATCTTTATAGGTGCAATCGGATCAGTTTGATCAGTAAAGGTCTTGACTACGTTAGAGAAAAAAGTTATCCTGGTGGAATCGCCCGTGCTTTCTGGGTAAGGGAAGTTTTTCCGAGTCCGGTTTTGGAAAAACGGACGAATTAGTCTCTTGTCCGGATATCCGTGGACGAGGCCCCGAATGTGGGACCCCTGTCCCACACGAGAAGTGCTACTTCTGCTGCTAGTACCCCGAATCTGTTGCTCGTTGAGAAGTGCTACTTCTGCTGCTAGTACCCCGAATCTGTTGCTCGTTGGGAACACGGATCTCACAACAAATATATGCTGGATACAAAAAATAAGTACACACCTCAAAATGAGTAATAAGAGGGTGTACATATGCAAGGAGGAAAAAACCTCCTAGAGTGAGGAAAAAAGTGCCACGACGGTCCTAAGTGTGTTCACATACATCATGCTACAATAAGAAGTTTTTTAAATTATTGCTCTCGACAAAGAAGATGGGATTCTCGTCGTGATGCTCAGGCTTTGGCACTGATTACCTTGTCGGTTAAAAAGTCTATTATTATGCACATTCACTCTTGTAGTAGATTTACGCTTGCTTGGAACACTCTAGAATCTATGTATCAGGCAAAAAATGATGTAAGGAGTGCCTATCTTAGAAGGCAACTTGATAATAAAAGCATGCAAGAGAAGGGGTCCATGAATAACATTTAACAAATTTACAAGTCTTGAGAGAGTAACTTCTCAATAATGATGAAGTTATTCCTGAAAAGGACATAATTAACATCACCCTTAATTATTTGCCTAAATCTTATCTGAGTTTCAATACTTTCCTTCAACGTTTTTATTGAGAGGCACTCCCTCTTACCTATCAAGAGCTTGTTGGCTTACTATTACAAGAGGAACTGCTCTAACAAATATGTTTATGTGAGTTCTAATAGTGATTAAGATTCAGCAAAACCAAGAATAAGGACAAGAAATTCCAGCAAAAGATCGATTCCAACAAGACTTATGAGGCTAAGGGTGATTCCAAACAGCCAAAGAAGGTTAGTACTACAAAAAACCCAGCCATGCGATTGAAAATTGCTTTAAACTTCAAAACAAAAAAGAAGAAGAAGAAGGAATCCAACAAAGATTCTAGTAGGTCTACCTCCAAGAGTTCAAATAAAAACCACTCAGCTAATGTCGTTTTTCATCAAGAATTCTCACTTATGGTTATTTGCAGTTTTATAACTCTAAACAAGAACTTGCATGTTTGAATGCAATTGTTCGCTAACAGTTGGTTTCTTGACAGTGGTGATTCTAAGCACATAACTTCTTAAAGAAGTTTGGTCAAACATCTAGAGAAAGCACAAAATGGTCATACTACTACATGTGTCAACAATGCCCTGTTCTTTACCCTATTAAAGGAGATATTTCTCACTACTATAAATTTTTGTTCCAAATATCTATAAAATTTTCTTTGTGTTCACTATAGCAAGGGGTGTTCTAATGTTGGATTTGTAGATGATAAATGCATTATCCATGATAATAAAGAACATAACAAATAGATTATGCTTAATGAATCTTTGACCCCAAGTGGTGTGAACAAATTGGACATATATGACAAGTGTGATATTGCTTACATGGCACAGACACGACTAATGTAATAAAAGATGCCAAGTTGTGGCATGCTAGATTTAGCTATACTTTGTATACAACACCCTGCAGTATATACCTTCTTCTCCTAGTAAGATATCTCAATCAAAGATAGAAAAACAGGGTCATAAGAGGAGGGAGGCACACTACTAAATCAAGTGTCAAGGAAGCTAGCTCTGGTACCAATTAGTGGAATAAGGGTTAGGGTTGCAACAATAATGCACACACACAAGATAGAGAAGCTTGAGAGCACACAAACTCACTAGATTAGAATGAACAAATGTGTGCCAGTAAAAAAGATAAGTACACAGCCCTTACGGAGTAGATAAGAGGGTGTACATACGCATGGGTGGAAAAAACCTCCTAGTGAGGGGAAAAGTGCCCCGGCGGTCCTAAGTGTGTTCACACACATCACTACCATATAATGCTACAATAAGAATTTTCTCAAATTATTGCTCAACAAAGAAGATGGGATTCTCCTGATGCTCAGGCTTTCGCTTTGATTGCCTTGTTGGTTAAAAGGTCTAGTATTATGCACATTCACTCTTGTAGATCATCCACGCTTGCTTGGAACACTCTAGAATTTATGTATCAGGCTAAAAATGATGTAACGATTGCCTATCTTAGAAGGTAACTTGATAATAAAAACATGCAAGAGAAGGTGTCCATGAATGAACATTTAACAAATTTACAAGTCTTGAGAGAGCAACTTCTCAATATTGATGAAGTTATTCCTGAAAAGGATATGATTAACGTCACCCTTAATTCTTTGACTAAATCTTAACTGAGTTTGAATCCTTCATCTTTTATTGAGAGACACTCCCTCCTCTCACCTATCAAGAGCTTGTTGGCTTACTATTACAAAGGGAACAGCTCCAAAAAAAATGTTTCTTTTAGTTCGAATAGTGATTAAGATCTAGCATAAGGGGACAAGAGATTCCAATAGAAGATGGATTCCAACAAAACTTATGAGGCTAAGGGTGATTCCAAATAGCCAAAAAAGGTTAGTATTACAAACAACCCGGCAATACGATTGAAAATTGCTTTTAACTTCAAAACAAAAAAAAGAAGAAGAAGGAATGCAACAAGGATTCTAGTAGGTCTACCTCTCTGAGAGTTCAAAAAAAGAAGAAGAAGGAATGCAACAAGGATTCTAGTAGGTCTACCTCTCTGAGAGTTCAAAAAAAGAGCATCCAGCTAATGTTGTTGTTCATCAAGAATTCTCACTTATGGTTATCTGCAATTATAACTCTAAACAAGAAGTAGGTCTACCTCTCTGAGAGTTCAAAAAAAGAGCATCCAGCTAATGTTGTTGTTCATCAAGAATTCTCACTTATGGTTATCTGCAATTATAACTCTAAACAAGAAGTTGCATGTCTCAGTGCAATTGTTTGCTTACAATTGGCTTCTTGATAGTGGTGCTTCTAAGCACATAAGTTCTTAAAGAAGTTTGGTCAAACATCTAGAGAAAACACAAAGTGGTCATACTATTACATGTGCCAACAACAATGCCCTGTCCTTTACCCTGTTACAGTAGATCTTTCTCATCACTACTGTAAACTTTTGTTTCAAATATTTATAAAATTTTCTTTCTATGCCCACTCTAGCAAGGGTGTCTTAATGTTGGATTTGTAGACGATACATCCACAAGTGGTGTGAACAAATTGGACATATATGACAAGTGTGATATTCCTTGCATGGTAGACACGACTAATGCAATAAAAGATGCCCAGTTGTGGCATGCTAGATTTAGCCATACTTTGTATACAGCACACTACAGTATATACCTTCTTATCCTAAGAGGGTATCTCAATCGGAGACAGAAAAACATGGTCGAGAGGCACACTACTAGCACTACAAGGGATCGGGCTCATACCCGTGCTCCTAGGCCGCTAAAAATGACTTGTGAAAAAAAGTAGCGGGCCCGTGTATCAGCGCGTGTATAATCACGGCCAGAGACATGCGTGTAAAAGTACGTGTATAGGAATGTTCTTCAGATGCGCTGATACATGGGTGTATACACGCATTTTGTCAGTTTAGCTGCGCTCAGACGAGCTGATAGACGTGGCCAGAGACATGCGTGTATAATCGCGGCCAGAGACATGCATGTAAAAGCGTGTGTATAGGAATGTTCAGATGCGCTGATACACGAGCGTATACACGCGTTGTGTCAGTTTAGCTGTGCTTAGACGCGCTGATAGATGCATCTATACACGCGTTTTGTCAGTTTAGCTGTGCTTATACATGCGTATTTCACAGATTTGATGCGTCTATACACGCGTGTTTTATAGATTATCTGCGTATATACACGCGACTTTTTGCAGAGTTGACGCGTTTATACACGCAAATAGAGAGCCAAAAAAAAAATCCAGAGAGTGCTATTTGGTACTACCTGAATGCTGTTCCAGCATTCCAGCACCCAATAACACTCTTTGGATTTTTTTTTTGGGGTGCATTGGACCATCCACGAGAAAGATATCCACAAGGAAGATTTAAGACAAGAACAACATGAATGCATACATTGTCAATACACGATTCAAGACAGACATGAATGCAATACTATCGATTCACGATTCAATATTACTATCAAAATTTTATGTGTACACATATATACAAGGGAGTCCATATGTCAAAGTAGCCAATGGCTTCAATTACAAAAATATATGTACAACCACATCCTCAATATGGAATGTGATACTATAAGTCTGAGTATTACTCAGACCCAGATGATGACTCGCTGCTCCCTCCATTCTTAGATGAGCTCACATCGGTCGGAATGTCCGATGAGTAGTGCTCACATCCACCCTCTGCAGTGGCGGCGAGTGGATCATCAGCAACTTGTGCCTGTTCAAGTAATATATAGTATATAAGTATATATATATGTAATTAAATAAACCAAAATCATTCGTTTAGAGTTTTCAAGTACCTGTTGATCGTATGGTCTCATGGCCATCTCAAACTGCGCCTCCGTTAATACGTCCCTCGACTCTAAAGAGGGCCCACGTGTCACGTCTACTATGCCGGCGAGCATACCCAGTATCGTGGGCTGTGGGCTTCCTCCCCATAACCCGTCACACTGTATCATAATCAACACAATTTGTAAGATTAAAACAATCATAGAATCAATGAATTAAGTAAACAATCAAATAAAGTGGCAAGATACTTACGAACTCTGCCTCCCATGACTCGACGTCGCCAGATCCGAAATGCAAAGATCCAATGGTCTCCATCTAGATCCATCGTGCCTCCACATGCTGCCTACTCTTCACGCCACCCTCTGCTCATTTCTTTGCCTCCTTCCACTCGCGTTTGTTGCACTGGCAGGTTTCTTGGCAAGATAGCCACCCGCAACTACACTTAGCCCATCATCATACGCGAGTTTTTTAAGGCGAGATCTTTTATTACTTAAGATCTCCCTTATTCACATCCTTCCCCATACATCCGAGAATGTAGCATGTGGGGGATTGGGGTACGGACTATGTACAGCCTCTATCACCTCCCCAACTAATCGGCTATTTTGATCTTTAAATCTAATAAAACAATTTCTATACAAGTTTGATACTACCCCACGCATGTACTCCATTACCTCGTTCCCCCTCACATCCATCACTATCCCGCCCCTATCCGTCACATCATAGCAGATCACTCCCTCCATCACTATCCCCCTCACATCCATCACTATCCCGCCCCTATCCGTCACATCATAGCAGATCACTCCCTCCACCTCTCTCATCTCCTCCTCATCCTCACTGTCTCCTCTAACTCTTCTCCCTCTATCTCCTCTCTCACCGCGTGCCCTACTACCTCCCCCACCAAAGCACCCGCCGCATCCTCCACTCCCACTCTTCCTACTGCTGTGCAGGTGGAGTCACGACTAGGGGATTGTCTACGTGACGGTGGCTGTGAGCCCTGACGTGACAGTGGCTCTGAGGGAGTACGTGATGGTGGCTGTGAGCCCCTGACGTGACGGTGCTTGGGAGGGTGTGCGTGAGTGTGTCTGGGACGAGGTATGTCTCCTCAGTGGGCGTGGAAGAGGAGAAGCTGCATGTCGTCTCGTCAGACTCATAGGCATAGACGGCAGTGGAGTGCCCTAGATACTCACGGTAGGGGTATAGACACCAGGCATGGAAGGAGGGGGATGGGCATACATGTACTCTGTAAGCTCAACTGGACTAGGATGGTGCCCAAAATGATTTAGCATCTCCATCAGCCAATTACTGTACGCAAATGGATCGCATGAAGAACCTGGGTCCATAAAGAATCTACAAAAATAAAAGTATATACATGATTGCATCAAAGCACAAATGCAAGCTAGCACATATGATTTTCCACCATCAAACTGACATCACTATCTAGAGAATTCACATCTTCAACAACACTCAGAACTATAGAGTTATCCTCCTACAACTCTTCAAAAACTACATCACTATCACCACAACATCCATCTTGTGTGGTTATCTTCAAAGGTTGCACACACATTATTGCATGCATGACTATCACCATCCTCATGTACATCATGGGCTGTCTCTTGACTCACATTGAGAGATAAGTCATCATGATAGTATACTTGTATTCATCACATAAGCCATAGTTCACCTCCACATTAGTACCAAGTGAATCAGCACAAACACAAATACCATCATCCAAGCCACCTATCAGCTCTAAGACCATAGTATGGGGTAAACACAGTCGTGTGTATACACCTGTCCAAAAACGCGTGTATACACCCGTCCAAAGACAGGATACATGAACCGTCTGTGCAGACAGGATACATGAACCGTCTGTGCAGATAGGATACACCCGTCCAAAAATGCGTGTATGCATGAACCGTCTGTGCAGACAGGATACATGCAGATATACATGCATTCCTACACGCGACCTGCAAAAATTTTTTTTTGAAAGCGACCGACCTCCGACAAATCGTCCTTATAAAAGGCCCACTGTCGCCCCCTGTCACAATCGTTCACTGGATGGCAGAGAAGGAGAAGGATGGAGACAAACCCATAAAGGAAAGAGACAATAGCATAAACAAATGGAAGGAAAGAGACAGGGCAAAGGACAAACTGACTCACCTCTGAAAAAGTGAGTCTTCTTTTTGGTCGGTTTCCTTCACCCGTGTGTGCTCCTTGCACTTAGGTTTAGTGCTCTGTTGGAAGAGGCGACGACGAAGGAGAGCAGATCTATATTTTAAAAATGTTTATTTGGGGAAGGCAGGTTATTTTTAAGTTGAACAGGTCGTCGCATGTAAAAGCGCGTGTATTGTCGCATTTATAATAAATCAGCCACGTTTATACACGTAATTTTTAGGATGTAGCCGTGTTAATACACGTGATCTTCAGGATGTAGCCGCGTTAATACACGTGATTTTTAGGATGTAGCCACGTTAATACACGTGATTTTTATACTTTTATTAAAAACTGATTATGATTTTGTGTTTTCTGGTTTGTACATAGGATGTCATCAACCTCCTCAAGCAGTTCTGGTGAGGATGAGACAATGCGTCATCGTAATCGCGATGTGTGGTTGGGACAAAGGATCAAGTGCATGTGTAATCGATGTCAAGGATGCATTGTACGAGCACGTCGAATTACCTTGAATCACATCTCCATGTATGGAGAATGGAATCAAACAGGTTTAGAGGTAAGTAGATGTAAATTGATAGTATTCAAATGACTCATGGTATCCAAATTAAATTAATGGAGTTGTAATATATATACTCTAATTGAAGCAAGATGCAGTACCACACCCTAACATGGTGCCCTACATGCGGCGAGAGCACGCAAAGCGTCGACGAGATGATGCTGGAGCTTTGGAATCTATTGTCAGAGATGAGTGGGAAAGGAATGACAATAGCCCTGCACCCCACAAAGTTGTGGAAGAGGAAGTGTTTAATGATATGGTGCGGTATCTTTTTAAGGATGATCCCAAAGGTATGGACGACAATGATATGGAACAAGAGCATCTTTACAAGGCTTCATCGACACCGGTTTTTGAAGGGTGCACATTCTCTATTTTACGTGCTTCACTTGAACTCCAGTATACAAACAGTTTATGGATGGAGCAATGCAAGTCTTGACGCATTATTGAAGTAAGCATTCTAACTTGCAAATTTGAATTAGTAATTTTAGAGTATAAGGTTTAGGACTAATTGATAATATTGGATGCAGGCTATTATCAAACATGCTTCCAAAGGGAAATAGACTACCCACCTCAAGAGACATAGCCAGGCGCTATGTGACATCTCTTGGAGGATTGGATTATGATCGCATACATGCATGCGTCAATGATTGCATTCTCTTTCGTGGGATGCATAAGGAGGCTCGACATTGTCCCACTTGTGATAAAGCAAGGTATAGAACAGATGTGAAGAGTTTTGATGTACCTCGTAAAGTCTTGCGACACTTTCTTATAATTCCTCGCATCAAAACACATGTTCAAGTGCAAATCCATAGCAGAGCTCATGTCATGGCATTCCTCACATCGATCGGATGATGGCATGTGGAGAATTCCCGCAGACACTCTTGCTTGGAAGCATATTGAAGATGAGTGGCCCAGCTTTAAAACAGAGCCCAGAAACTTGAGACTTGGCCTAGGTATGGATGGAGTGAATCCATTTGGTTTCAAAAGCACCGCATATACAGCGTGTGGCCAGTTGTGTTGGTGAATTACAACCTTCCACCATCAATGGTGATTAAGAAGGGACATCTTATGTTATCCCTTCTAATTCCAGGGAAACATAAAGTCAAGCATATGGATGTTTATCTCAAACCGTTGATTGATGAGTTGGAGGAACTATGGAGAGGTGTTGCGGTGACACTTCGACTTAAAAGTAGTGTTGATGTGGACAATGCATGACTTTCCAGGATACAGCGATTGTTCTGGTAAGAATTCTAATTACCTCCCTACTCTAATACTATTGGCTATATAAATTATAAATATTGACTTTATTATTCTAACTTTTATTTATATTTTAATAGGTTTGAAAACATCGGGTAAACATGCATGTCTTGTTTGTGGCCCTTCGTTAGTACATGAGTATGCTGACGGTTTGTGTAAGACCATATTTGATAATCATCATCGATTTCTCCCGTCAGATCATCCTAAATATGTTGCTAGTAAGAGTAACATTCCTCCACAAACACTTTGTGCAAAAGATTGGAAGTGTATTTGGGAGTCTACAAATATTCTTCCTCCAGATGGCATGAACAGGTATAGTAATGTTTTTCAATCTTGTTTTGTGTAGTCTCTAATTGGATTAAAGGTCAAATAGAGCAATCCCTTGTGTAGGTACTCCATTTTTTTTCAGCTACCATATTGGACCCATCTTAAGATCAACCATCTTCTTGATCCCATGCACATCTTCAAGAATGTGGGATCTGGTATTTGGGAACATGTTATTGGTAAACAAGACAATGTTAGCATACGGGAGGACTTGCGGGTCACATGACATATGCGTCAAGCTTGGCCACGAGAGGAGGGTGGGCACGTTTGTCTTCCGCCTGCACCATGGATTATATCAAAAGAAAGAGGAGAAGCAGGTAAAACAGGCCATCACCACTTTGCGTACTCCCACTGGATGCATGAGATCATTGAAGGGAGCCTTTACAACCACTAAGAAAAGAGGCATTGAGCAATTATATGGGTTGAAGTCCCACGATTGGCACAAGATGCTCCAAGTAAGTGTTTTCCAAGTCTTGTACGTTGAAATTAAATTTTGTAATGCCATAAACCATACATACATGTGCTCTTATGTGCGTAGTTCATACTACCTACTAGCATCGACCATTGTGTAAATAAGAGTTTGAAAAAATATATTTATAAGATGGGCGAGCTTGTGAGGTATGTAAAACCCATGTCAGACCACCCTTCATTATACCTTGCAAAATGAACGTTCATGAGGTATAACGTACTATTCATTTATTTTTCAGATATATTAGTTCCAAAGCAATTGATCCAGCCGCGTTGGATGATGCACGTGTTATGGCAGTGGAGGTGGTTTTTTTGGTAGAGGAGACTTTTCCGCGAACCATTCTCACAAGTCAACTACATCTCATTGTGCATTTAGTGGACAAAATTGCTTTATGTGGCACTGTGCATGCACGTTGGATGTTCTTCCTAAAGCGCTTCATGAAGACCTTAAAAGACTTTGTGAGGCAAAGTGCAAGGCCCGAAGGAAGCATGGCCGAGAGTCTCTTGTATATATTTCAGAATTTCTTGGTCAGGTGGACAGCTCTTTGCCACGACTATGGAGCAATGAAGAGGACTTGAGGATGACCTCTATTGTGCCTCAGGGAAAAGGACAGAGTAAAGTAATTGACAGAACATTGATTGATGATCTCAATTTTACTTGAATCCTTAATAGTGATGTGATGAGCAGATGGGTTACAAGATATGAGGATGCAAAGACAAAAAGGCAAGCAAAAAGAGTTCTCTTTCGGAGGCAACATGGCTCTCGTAAGGCGTACCCTAAGCATCTAGCAACACTTCTGAATGATATCCATGTTGATTGGTTGCATGAGGAAATGGAGAGAGCAGAGAGCGACAAGGGGTTGCATATCACGACAGAAGAATGGGAGTATGCACGAGGATGCATGTTAAAGGTACATACAACTGATGTTTTGCATTAGTTGTAAAAGTGATTTGCTTTTAATATTTATTCACATTGCTTACACAAATATTGCTTCTATTTTGGTCCAGTGCACTATGTTCAATGCTATATGGTGTGAAGGCAAGCATTTTCGAACACAAAGAATTGATGAAAAGAGGAATACACAAGATTGCGGTGTCATTAGTAGCTTTGAGAGAGCTAATGGAAAAATGGATGATTATTGTGGCACAATCCAAGACATATTTAGGCTTGACTTTCGTCACTTCTTTGTGTATGTTTTGGATGTCAAATGGCAAATGAATGTGGTGGAAAAAGGGCCTAATGCAATGATAAAACGCCATGCACATGGCTATGTAACTATTGACTCTACAAAGTTTTGGAAAACAAAGTAAGATAGGCTCGTATTGCCACAACAATGTGAGCAGGTATGCATTTTTTTACTAATGTGTTTCATGTACATATATATCTAAGCTCGCATACCCCTTGACTTTTGATATGCTAATTAATTACTACAGTATGTGTATTTGAGTAGGTTATCTATCTGCCAATGGTGCATGACATTAAATGGTGGTACGTCATCCCTATTGCACCACGTTCCAAAGTGATGTATAATACATTCATTGGTATGGAGCATATGGAGGATGTAACAAGCCGCAATGAAGATGATGTCGAACATGCCAATGAAGATGTTGTGATCGATGATCAAGAAATAAGAGATGATCATGATAATGAGGATGAGCGTGCCATTTCTCATGATCATGAGAATGACCCTACCATTGAGGATGATGGTGATGTTGATGAGGATGATCAGGACATCGATACCATTATCAATGGACAGAATATCGAGTGGAATAAATTTAATCGTAGCCTTACAAATTGATCAAGATGACCCTACCATTGAGGATGATGAGGACATCGATACCATTATCAATGGACAGAATATCGATAGTGGAATAAATTTAATCATAGCCTTACAAATTGATGAAATGGATATTGATATTTATCGTTTGGCAAGGATGGATCTTATTGAAGATGAGATCGAACCCTAACCAATCCATCACTGTATCGTTCTAAATTGATGACATTTCTATTGTATATGTTGTCTTTTAATTATCTCATGATTTATTTTTGAATATATTTCATTGTTGTAAATGCATGTAGTGGGATTGTGTAATGATATATATTGTAATGTACTATGAGATGGTTTAAAGAAAATAGTTTTTAATTTTGTAAAGAAATTTAGTTTTTCTTAATAAAGCGTGTATTGATGCGTGTATATACACGCGCTTATACACGCGTTTATGAAACCAATATACACGCGAATTCAAATGCCAATATACACGTGCTGGTAGATGCCAATATACACGCGCTCGATACTATTCAAATACATGCGCGACCATACACGCGCCTGTAATTTATCGCGTGTATGGAACGCGTGTATGGCAGCATTGTCTTGTAGTGTAGATCAAGTGTCAAGAAAGCTAGATTTGATACCAATTGTTGGAATCAAGGTTAGGGTTGCAACAATTCACACACACAAGATAGAGAAGCTTAAGAGCAAACAAACTCATTATATTAGAATGAACAAATATATACGAGATACAAAAAATAAGTACACACCCCACAATGAGTAGATAAGAGGGTGTACATATGCAAGGAGGAAAAAAATCTCCTAGTGAGGAAAAAAGTGCCACGACGGTCCTAAGTGTGTTCACACACATCATGCTACAATAAGAAGTTTCTCAAATTATTACTCGACAAAGAAGATGGGATTCTCGTGATGCTCAGGCTTTGGCACTGATTACCTTATCAGTTAAAAGGTCTATTATTATGCACATTCACTCATGTGGAAGATCCACGCTTGCTTGGAACACTCTAGAATTCATGTATCAGGAAAAAAATGATGTAAGGAGTTCCTATCTTAGAAGGCAACTTGATAATAAAAACAAGCAAGAGAAGGGGTCCATGAATGAACATTTAACAAAGTTACAAGTCTTGAGAGAGCAAATTCTCAATATTGATGAAGTTATTCCTGAAAAGGACATGATTAACATCACCCTAAATCATTTGCCTAAATCTTATCTGAGTTTCAATACTTTCCTTGATCCTTTATTGAGGGGCACTCCCTCTTACCTATCAAGAGCTTGTTGGCTTACTATTACAAGAGAAACTGCTCTAACAAATATGTTTATGTGTGTTCTAATAGTGATTAAGATTCAGCAACCAAGAATAAGGACAAGAAATTCCAGTAGAAGATCGATTCCAACAAAACTCATGAGACTAAGGTTGATTCTAAATAGCCAAAGAAGGTTAGTACTACAAAAAACCCGGCCATGCGATTGAAAATTGCTTTAAACTTCAAAACAAAGAAAAAAAGAAGAAGGAATCCAACAAAAATTCTAGTAGGTCTACCTCCAAGAGTTCAAAGAAAAAGCACTCAGCTAATGTCATTTTTATCAAGAATTCTCACTTATGGTGGTTATTTGTAGTTTTATAACTCTAAACAAGATGTTGCATGTCTGAATGCAACTGTTTGCTAACAGTTGGTTTCTTGACAGTGGTGCTACTAAGCACATAACTTCTTAAAGAAGTTTGGTCAAACATCCAGAGAAAGCACAAAATGGTCATACTATTACATGTGCCAACAATGCCCTGTCCTTTACCCTGTTAAAGGAGATATTTCTCACTACTATAAATTTTTGTTCCAAATATCTATAAAATTTGCTTTCAGTGTTCACTCTAGCAAGGGGTGTTCTAATGTTGAGTTTGTAGATGATAAATGCATTATCCATGATAATAAAGAACATAACAAACAGATTATGCTTAATGAATCTTTGACCGACATATATTACAAGTGTGATATTGCTTGCGTGGCACAGACATGACTAATGCAATAAAAGATGCCAAGTTGTGGCATGCTAGATTTAGCTATACTTTGTATACAACACCCTACAGTATATACCTTCTTCTCCTAGTAAGGTATCTCAATCAAAGATAGAAAAACAGGGTCATAAGGAGGGAGGCACACTACTAAATCAAGTGTCAAAGGAAGCTAGCTCTGATACCAATTATTGGAATAAGGGTTAGGGTTGCAACAATAATGCACACACACACAAGATAGAGAAGCTTGAGAGCACACAAACTCATTAGATTAGAATGAACAAATGTGTGCCAGTGTAAAAAGGATAAGTACACAGCCCTTAATGAGTAGATAAGAGGGTGAACATACGCATGGGTGGAAAAAACCTCCTAGTGAGGGGAAAAGTGCCCCGACGGTCCTAAGTGTGTTCACACACATCACTACCATATAATGCTACAATAAGAATTTTCTCAAATTATTGCTCAACAAAGAAGATGGGATTCCCGTGATGCTCAGGCTTTCGCTTCTTTGATTGCCTTGTCAGTTAAAAGGTCTAGTATTATGCACATTCACTCTTGTAGACCATCCACGCTTGCTTGGAGCACTCTAGAATTTATGTATCAGGCTAAAAATGATGTAACAATTGCCTATCTTAGAAGGTAACTTGATAATAATAACATGCAAGAGAAGGTGTCCATGAATGAACATTTAACAAATTTACAAGTCTTGAGAGAGCAACTTCTCAATATTGATGAAGTTATTCCTGAATAGGATATGATTAACGTCACCCTTAATTCTTTGCCTAAATCTTATGTGAGTTTGAACCCTTCATCTTTTATTGAGAGGCATGCCCTCTCACCTATCAAGAGCTTGTTGGCTTACTATTACAAGGAGAATAGCTCCAAAAAAAATGTTTCTTTTAGTTCGAATAGTGATTAAGATTTAGCAACCAAGAATAAGGACAAGAAATTCCAGCAGAGGATGGATTCCAACAAAACTTATGAGGCTAAGGGTGGTTCCAAATAGTTCGAATAGTGATGAAGATTTAGCAACCAAGAATAAGGACAAGAAATTCCAACAGAGGATGGATTCCAATAAAACTTATGAGGCTAAGGGTGATTCCAAATAGCCAAAGAAGGTTAGTATTACAAACAACCCGGCCATGCGATTAAAAATTGCTTTTAGCTTCAAAACAAAAAAAAGAAGCAGAAGGAATGCAACAAGGATTCTAGTAGGTCTACCTCTCTGAAAGTTCAAAGAAAGAGCACTCAGCGAATGTCGTTGTTCATCAAGAATTCTTACTTATTGCAGTTATAACTCTAAACAAGAAGTTGCATGTCTTAGTGCAATTGTTTGTTGCTGCCAGTTGGTTTCTCGACAGTGGTGCTTCTAAGAACATAACGTCTTAAAGAAGTTTGGTCAAACATCTAGAAAAAACACAAAGTGGTCATACTATTACATGTGCCAACAATGCCTTGTCCTTTACCCTATTAAAGGAGATCTTTCTCACTACTGTAAACTTTTGTTTCAAATATTTATAAAATTTGCTTTTTGTGCCCACTCTAGCAATGGGGGTCTTAATGTTGGATTTGTAGACGATACATGTATTATCCATGATAATAAAGAACATAACAAATAGATTATGCTTACTAGATATTTGACCACAAGTGGTGTGAACAAATTGGACATATATGACAAGTGTGATATTCCTTGCATGGCAGACATGACTAATGCAATAAAAAATGTCCAGTTGTGGCATGCTAGATTTAGTTATACTTTGTATACAACACACTACAGTATATACCCTCTTATACTAAGAGGGTATCTCAATTGGAGACAGTAAAACATGGTCGTGTGAGGAGGGAGGCACACTACTAGATCAAGTGTCAAGGAAGCTAGCTCTGATACCAATTGTTGGAATCAAGGTTAGGGTTGCAACAATGCACACACACAAGATAGAGAAGCTTGAGAGTATACAAACTCATTATATTAGAATGAACAAATATATGCCGGGGATACAAAAAATAAGTATACACCCCAAAATGCGTAGATAAGAGGGTGTACATATGCAAGGAGGAAAAAACCTCCTAGTGAGGAAAAAAGTGCCACGACGGTCCTAAGTGTGTTCACACACATTATGCTATAACAAGAAGTTTCTCAAATTATTGCTCGACAAAGAAGATGGGATTCTCGTGATGCTCAAGCTTTGGCACTGATTACCTTGTCGGTTAAAAGGTCTATTATTATGCACATTCACTCATGTGGAAGATCCACGCTTGCTTGGAACACTCTAGAATTCATGTATCAGGAAAAAAATGATGTAAGGAGTTCCTATCTTAGAAGGTAACTTAATAAAAAAACATGCAAGAGAAGGGGTCCATGAATGAACATTTAACAAATTTACAAGTCTTGAGAGAGAAACTTCTCAATATTGATGAAGTTATTCCTGAAAAGGACATGCTTAACTTCACCCTTAATTATTTGCCTAAATCTTATCTGAGTTTCAATACTTTCCTTCATCGTTTATTGAGAGGCACTCCCTCTTACCTATCAGGCTTACTCTATTACAAGAGGAACTACTCTAAAAAATATGTTTATGTGAGTTCTAATAGTGATTAAGATTCAGCAACCAAGAATAAAGATAGAAAATTCCAGTAGAAGTTCCATTCCAACAAAACTTATGAGGCTAAGGGTGATTCCAAATAGCCAAAGAAGGTTAGTATTACAAAAAACCCGGCCATGTGATTGAAAATTGCTTTAAACTTCAAAACAAAGAAAAGAAGAAGAAGGAATCCAACAAAGATTCTAGTAGGTCTACCTCCAAGAGTTCAAAGAAAGAGCACTCGGCTAATGTCGTTTCTCATCAAGCATTCTCACTTATGGTTATTTGCAGTTTTATAACTCTAAAAACAAGAAGTTGCATGTTTGAGTGCAACTCTTTATTGACAATTTGGTTTCTTGACAGTGGTGCTTCTAAGCACATAACTTCTTAAAGAAGTTTGGTCAAACATCTAGAGAAAGCACAAAGTGGTCATACTATTACATGTGCCAACAATGCCCTGTCCTTTACCCTATTAAAGGAGATTTTTACTATAAACTTATGTTTCAAATATTTATAAAATTTTCTTTTTGTGTTCACTCTTGCAAGGTGTGAGATCCCTGTTCCCACCGAGCAACAGATTCGGGGTACTAGCAGCGGAAGTAGCACTTCTCGCGCGGGATAGGGATCCCACATTTGGGGCCTCGTCCACAGATATCCGAACAAGAGACTAATCCGTCGATTTTTTCAAAATCGAACCCGAAAAAACTTCCTTCACCCGAAAAGCACGGGCGATTCCACCAGGATAACTCTTACTCTAACGTAGTCAAGACCATTACTGATCAAGCTGATCCACCGATTGCACCTATAAAGATACTCGGTCAGATCAAGGAAGAAACTTGCACTTGGATCATTGGGATCAATGCATTTTTTCCCATTAAGAGGCACAGCCGTTGATTCCTATCCATAGAACAATTGCTATCCGGGATTTACTTTATCTATCGTAAACAGAAATTGAGTCTCGATTTACGGATCCATCAGTCTAGCCTAACCCCATCCGATCCCATGGGTTAGCCAACCGCCCAACCACTGTAGTGATGGGATCCAATTTGGAATTTGGTTAGGTTTTGTCCTAGGTACCAAGGAAAAGAGTTCCAAGGCCCCCTAGCCGGAAGTTCGTGCAAACATAAAACTAGCCACACCACTTACACACCCAATATGAAATTGCCTTTTTCTTAGCATCAGCTAACTTTAAAACAATCCTTTAATCAAACCATAGTATCACTGATCACAATCTTTCAAATTATCCGGTTGATTCTTAATTTCCCATCATTCCTTCATCAGAGTGTCTATGGCATCATTGGCAACCAGAACGCTCACCACCTGTCCACTCAGGGGCCTTTTCAATGGTTCCTAGCCCATAATACTTGGCAATATAATCACTTATAAAAATTAAGATGGACTCTCGTTGAAGATCAGCAAGATCAACCAACAAATCCATATAAAGAGCCATGGACTCATCCATTGAAGACTAGCAAGGTCAATCAACCAGATCCATGCCCGGTTTCACAAAACAACTCTTACTCCTTGTTCCAATATCTTCCTCGACGCATGCGTGGGTATCCTAGCGACCCAGAGCCCGAGCACCGTATGGTCAGCATCCTCTAGGATCCTTCGTAGGTGACCTAGCGCTTCACTCATAGGCCGCTTCCTTGGTCCCTCATCCACCGTACCGGAAGCTCACCATTTTAATCGAACCGAGGCTGGTCAAGACCTCGGCCGACTTTGCTACGCGAGACATCCTCCATTGACTCTCTGTCATCAGCAGTTGTAACTTTATCAATTAGGTCTCCACGACCTTAATCACAAGACGGTCAAAATGCTTCCCCAGCATTCTTGACATAAAATAGCCATTTACAACAGCATTTACAAACAGTTTACAAATACAATTTCTATATTAACTCTCATTTTTCCACATTATCCCTCATCAATCCACATTACTTATTCCACATTCCAGTTATATGTGTGCTCATCCCATCACATCATTTTCCATCTCATCACTTCAGATTCCTTCACATCACATATCATATATTCACATCCATAAATATATCCACATCCACATCCACATCCACATTCACATCCATACATCCACATCTACATCCATGCATCTATTTTCACATCCACATCTACATGCACATTCATGCATCCTCATCCATACATCCACATCTACATGCACATTCACATCCATACATCCACATCTATATACATACATTCACATCTACATGCATACATCCACATCCACATTCGTACATCTACATCTACATGCATACATCCACATCTCCATGCATACATCCACATCCACATTCACATTCACATCCATACATCTACATCTACATGCATACATCTACCTCCACATTCACATCCACGTCTATACATCTACATCTACATGCATACATCCACATCCACATTCATATCCACATCTATACATCTACATCTACATGCATACATCCACATCTCCATGCATACATCCACATCCACATTCACATTCACATCCATACATCTATATCTACATGCATACATCCACATCTCCATGCATACATCCATATCCACATTCACATTCACATCCATACATCTATATCTACATGCATACATCCACATCTACATCCATACATCCATATCCACATTCATATTCACATCCATACATCTACATCTACATGCATACATCCACATTTACATCCATGCATCTACATCCACATCCTCATTCACATCCATACATCCACATTCACATTCACATCTACATGCATACATCCATACATACACATCCACATTTACATCCATGCATCCACATCCACATCCTCTTTCACATCCATACATCCACATTCATGCATCCACATCTACATGCATACATCCATACATACCCATCCACATTCACATCCATATTCTCACCCTATCACAACCCATATACATCTTATCCCATCACATACACTTCTTACCTCATCCCATACACATCCTATCACTTCTTAACTCATCTTATCACATCCTAACTCATCTCATATGCATCTTATCACATCTTATCACTTCCCATATCTTTTATGCATACCTCTATGCATGAAATTCAATTACGCAAAAAGTAACACTTTTATAATAAAATAATCATCTTTTATGCATACCTCTATGCATGAAATTCAATTATGCTAAAAGTAACTCTTTTATAATAAAATATTCATCTCTTATGCATATCTCTATGCATGAAATTCAATTATGCTAAAAGTAACACTTTTATAATAAAATATTCATCTCAATTTCAATTATGCTAAAAGTAACTCTTTTAAAATAAAATATTCATCTTTTATGCATACCTCTATGCATGAAATTCAATTATGCTAAAAGTAACTCTTTTATAATATAATATTCATCTTTTATGCATACCTCGATGCATGAAATTCAATTATGCTAAAAGTAACACTTTTATAATAAAATATTCATCTTTTATGCATATCTCTATGCATGAAATTCAATTATGCTAAAAGTAACACTTTTATAATAAAATATTCATCTCTTATGCATACCCCTATGCATGAAATTCAATTATGCTTTATAATAAAATATTCATCTTTTATGCATACCTCTATGCATGAAATTCAATAAATCTAAAAGTAACACTTTTATAATAAAATATTCATCTTTTATGCATAGCTCTATGCATGAAATTCAATTATGCTAAAAGTAACTCTTTTATAATAAAAAAAAAGATGAATTTTCTTTTACTAATTTCTAAAAATTTTGCCATAACCTCCTTTGTATGGTTGACCATTTTTTAATTTTCTACGTCATTAAAACTAATTAAAAGTACACCCATATTGAAATTATCCTAAAGTAAATATTTTTTTCCACTTAATTGAGATAAACATAATAAAAATTTGACATTAATCACTTAACCATTCACCTAGGATAGAGAATGGTTGGTTTTGTTAGAGAAGAGAGGGGAATGCCTTTTGTAATGAGGCCTAACATTATAGAGAAGACATAAAGCATAAAAACCATTTAAAATCATAAAAATCCATAAAATAATTGAAAGAAAGAAGAATCACCAACTTATTAATGACTTTGATAGCTTTCCTTTGGCTTGATGGTTTGAGGGTTCAACTCTTGTTTGGACAAGAGTGGCCACCAATCTTTGGAAGAGGGAAATGTCAAAAACTAATGAATTATTAACAAATTCATAGTTCTTGGCTTGGGTGGAGTGGGAGAGTAGCTTCAAATCCCAGCAAGGAAACAGAATATATATCTCTTCAAGGGGCACCACCAGCAGAAGCTGGAACCATAATATTTACATACCAAATCTCAGCAAGACATATGAGTTGTACCAAAAACCATCATAAGCATCATGGTTCAAACCAAAATCCAAGGTTGATAACATTATAACCTGTCATAAAACTCAAAACATCAAACCCCAGAAAAACATCTCATAGGTAATCTTTGACCCCAAGTGGTGTGAACAAATTGGACATATATGACAAGTGTGATATTGCTTGCCTGGCAGACACGACTAATGCAATAAAAGATGCCCAGTTGTGGCATGCTAGATTCAGCTATACTTTGTATACACCACACTATAGTATATATCTTCTTCTCCTAGTAAGGTATCTCAATCAAAGATAGAGAAACAGGGTCATGAGGACGGAGGCACACTACTAAATTAAGTGTCAAGGAAGCTAGCTCTGATACCAATTATTGGAATAAGGGTTAGGGTTGCAATAATGAACACACACAAGATAGAGAAGCTTGAGAGCACACAACTCACTAGATTAGAATGAACAAATGTGTACCAGATAAAAAGATAAGTACACAGCCATTGGCTGGAGCTTATCCACACACTTCGAGGTCAATTTGACAGACTTCAGGGGACTTCAGATTCCATGATCCTTTGTAGGCTTGCCTTCCTTCAACTATGGAAGAGAGGCCCGTTCTTTAATGAGCAACAAGGCACTATGCACTGGAGCTATAGGCCACCTGTGTGGCTATTCCCCCCTCCACCTCATACTTGAGATAGCTTCAGAGAGTTTGGGTGTGTGAGTGGGAGAGCCTCCCTTTGTCTATACTGTGATCCTGCTTGATTAGGAGTTTTTAGCCCATGGGGTAGTTCCGTTGATAACTAATGGAAGGATCTTTTTGTGGAAAAAAAAAAGATAAGTACATAGCCCAAAATGAGTAGTAAGAGGGTGTACACACATATGCAAGGAGGAAAAAACCTCCTAGCGAGGGAAAATTACCATGGCTGTCCTAGGTGTGTTCACACACATCACTACCATATAATTCTACAATAAGAATTTTCTCAAATTATTGCTCAACAAAGAAGATGGGATTCTCATGATGCTAAAGCTGATGATTTGATTGCCTTGTCAGTTAAAAGGTCTAGTATTATGCACATTCACTCTTGTAAAACATCCACGCTTGCTTGGAACACTCTAGAATATATGTATTAGGCTAAAAATGATGTAAGGATTGCCTATCTTAGAAGGCAAATTGATAATTAAAACATGCAAGATAAGGGGTCCATAAATGAACATTTAACAAATTTACAAGTCTTGAGAGAGCAACTTAATATTGATGAAGTTATTCCTAAAAAGGACATGATTAACAGTTGCAAAAAAAAATTCTGTGAGTTCTAAAAAGACATGATTAACGTCAAACTTAATTCTTTGCCTAAATCTTATTTGAGTTTCAATACTTTCCTTTATATTTTATTGTGAGGCAGTCCCTCTTACCTACTATCAAGAGCTTGTTAGCTAACTATTACAAGAGCAGCCTGCAAAAAAAATGTTTCTGTGAGTTCTAATAGTGATTAAGATTTAGCAACCAAGAATAAGGGCCAGAATTTCCAGCAAAAGATCAATTCCAAGAAAAATTATGAGGCTAAGGGTGATTCCAAATAGCTAAAGAAGGTTAGTCTTACAAAAAACATGGCCATGCGATTGAAAATTGCTTTAAAATTCAAAACACAAAAAAGAAGAAGAAGGAATCCAACTAAGATTCTAGTCGGTTTACCGCCCAGAGTTCAAAGAAAGAGCTTTAAGTTAAAGTCATTGTTCATCGAGAATTCTCACTTATGGTTATTTACAGCTATAACCCTAAACAAGAAGTTGCATGTCTCAGTGCAACTATTTGCTGATAGTTGGTTTCTTGGCAGTGGTGCTTCTAAGCATATAACTTCTTGAAGAAGTTTGGCCAAACATCTAGAGAAAGCACAAACTGGTCATACTATTACATGTGCCAACAATGCCCTGTCCTTTACCCTGTTGTTAAAGGAGATTTTTCTCACTACTATAAACTTTTGTTGCAAATATTTATAAAATTTGCTTTCTGTATTCACTCTAGCAAGGGGTGTCTTAATGTTGGATTTTTAGATGATAAATGCATTATACATGATAATAAAGAACATAACAAATAGATTATGCTTATATTGAATCTTTGACCCCAAGTGGTGTGAACAAATTGGACATATATGACAAGTGTGATATTGTTTGCCTAGCAGACACGACTAATGCAATAAAAGATGCCAAGTTGTGGCATGCTAGATTTAACTATACTTTGTATAGCAAGTATTTTCTCACTACTATAAACTTTTGTTGCAAATATTTATAAAATTTGCCTTTTGTATTCACTCTAGCAAGGGGTGTCGTAATGTTGGATGCATTATCCATAATAATAAAGAACATAACAAATATATTGTGCTTACTGAATCTTAGACCCCAAGTGGTGTAACAAATTGGACATATATGACAAGTGTGATATTGCTTGCCTGGCAGACATGACTAATGCAATAAAAGATGCCCAGTTGTGGCATGCTAGATTTAACTATACTTTGTATACAACACACTACAGTATATACCTTCTTCTCCTAAGAGGGTATCTTAATCAGAGATAAAAAAACAGGGTCATGAGAGGGGGAAGGCACACTACTAAATCAAGTGTCAAGCAAGCTAGCTCTGATACCAATTATTGGAATTAGGGTTAGGATTGCAATAATGCACACACACAAGATAGAGAAGCTTGAGAGCACACAAACTCACTAGATTAGAATGAACAAATGTGCGCCAAATAAAAAAGATAACTACACAGCCCAGAATGAGTAGATAAGAGGGTGTACATACGCATGTGGAAAAGACCTCCTAGTGAGGGAAAAAGTGCCCCGGTAGTCCTAAGTGTGTTCACACACATCACTACCATATAATGCTACAATAAGAATTTTCTTAAATTATTGCTCAACAAAGAAGATGGGATTATCGTGATGCTCAGGCTTTTGCTTTGATTGCCTTGTCGGTTAAAAGGTCTAGTATTATGCACATTCACTCTTGTAGAACATCCACGCTTGCTTGTAACACTCTAGAATTTATGTATCAGGCTAAACATGATGTAAGGATTACCTATCTTAGAAGGCAAATCGATAATAAAAACATGGAAGAGAAGGGGTCCATGAATGAACATTTAACAAATTTACAAGTCTGAGTTTCAATCCTTCATCTTTTATTGAGAGGCACTCCCTCTTACCTTTCAAGAGCTTGTTGGCTGACTATTACAAGAGGAACAGCTCCAAAAAAAATGTTTCTGTGAGCTCTGAATAAGGATAAGAAATTCCAAGAGAAGATTGATTCCAACAAAAATTATAAGGCTAACGGTGATTCCAAATAGCCAAAATAGGTTGGTATTACAAGAAACACGGCCATGCGATTGAAAATTGCTTTAAACTTCAAAACAAAGAAAAGAAGAAGAAGGAATCCAACAAAGATTCTAGTAGGTCTACCTCTCCCAGAGTTTAAAGAAAGAGCACTCAGCTACTAGTGTCATTTTTCTTTCAAGAGTTCTCACTTTTGGTTATTTGCAGTTATATCTCTAAACAAAAAGTTACATGTCTGAGTGCAATTGTTTGCTAACAGTTGGTTTCTTGATAGTGGTGCTTCTAAGCACATAACTTCTTAAAGAAGTTTGGTCAAACATCTAGAGAAAACACAAAGTGGTCATACTATTACATGTGCCAACAATGCCCTGTCCTTTACCCTGTTAAAGGAGATCTTTCTCAAAAATTCCCTATCCTTTACCCTGTTAAAGGAGATCTTTCTCAACTGTAAACTTTTGTTTCAAATATTTTTAAAATTTACTTTCTATGTTCACTCTAGCAAGGAGGGGTCTTAATGTTGGATTTGTAGATGATAAATGCATTATCCATGATAATAAAGAACATAACAAACAGATTATGCTTACTGGATCTTTGACCCCAAGTGGTGTGAACAACTTGAACATATATGACAAGTGTGATATTGCTTGCCTGGCAGACACGACTAATGCCCAGTTGTGGCATGCCAAATTTAGCCATACTTTGTATACAACACACTACAGTATATACCTTCTTGTCCTAAGAGGGTATCTCAATTAGAGATAGAAAAACATGGTCATGAGGAGGGAGGCACACTACTAGATCAAGTGTCAAGGAAGCTATCTCTGATACCAATTGTTGGAATCAGGGTTAGGGTTTCAACAATGCACACACAGAAGATAGAGAAGCTTGAGAGCACACAAACTCATTATATTAGAATGAACAAATATATGCCGGATACAAAAAATAAGTACACACCCCAAAATGAGTAGATAAGAGGGTGTACATATGCAATGAGAAAAAAACCCCCTAGTGAGGGAAAAAGTGCCACGACGGTCCTAAGTGTGTTCACACACATCACTACCATATAATGCTACAATAAGAATTTTCTCAAATTATTGCTCAACAAAAAAGATGGGATTCTCGTGATGCTCAGGCTTTGGCAAGCACTGATTGCCTTGTCGGTTAAAAGGTCTATTATTATGCACATTCACTCTTGTAGAAGATCCACCCTTGCTTGGAACACTCTAGAATTCATGTATCAGGTAAAAAATGATGTAAGGAGTGCCTATCTTAGAAGGCAACTTGATAATAAAAACATGCAAGAGAAGGGGTCCATGAATAAACATTTAACAAAGTTATAAGTCTTGAGAGAGCAACTTCTCATCTCCAGATGGTGTCATGCTAGTGGCACACTCTTTAGCCTCTAGGCATTTTTGGGATTTATAGCATTCATTTCTATTTTTTCCTATTTACACACATTTGTGGGTGGAGGAAAGGGTGGAGGAACTTTCCTATATATATGAGGCATTGTAGTTCATTTCTAATCAAGTTGGCTAGTGGTTCATTAATGAGTTCTTGAGTACATTGTCTCTTCTCTCATCTCTTCTCTCTCACATGGTATCAGAGCAAGGTGGTGGCGCACATAGAGCCTCCTTATCCTTCTTCCTCTCTACCTCTAGTCCTCTTCAACAACCCCGCTTTTAATTGCGTTTTTTCATTCTTTGATTTTTTGCTAAACGAATGCGTTTTTTAGGATTGTGCTCGTGTGTCCTACTTGAATCATCGTGGTCTACAACTTTGCAGAAAAAAGTTTTCGCACATTCCTCACCGTTTTTGAGTTATTCTTCGCAGACTGCCTGCATGCAGAATTTCTGCTTGCGTTTTTTGCAGAAGCCCTTACTCATCATGCTTGCACTCATTCAATGATGCAAGAGGCTTCAAACTAGCCCCTTACCATCCTCTACAAGTGTGTTTTTAAAGCACTTCAATCCAAGTCCTACAACTCTACTTGCGGTGAAAACATTGCCAAACTAGTTTTCTCTACATGCGGTAGCATTTTTTTGGAGGCTTCTTGTGGAGAGATTTCTTGGCTGCGTTTTCATCATCAACTTCAGCCCTCTTTATGGTGTTTTGAGGTACATATTCATCCTCTTTTCTACACCTTTCTACCGGCTGAAAATTTCACTTTGCTACACACTTTGTGTTTGTGTTTTTGTGGACAATCAACTCCTCCATACTCCTTCTACCTAAGGCTACATTCTCAGTCCTCTTTTGGTGGTTTCTACGGAGTCTATTGGTTCATATATCGGCTGCATTTTGTGGCTGTGTTTTTGCCCTATCTTTGTACATATTTTGGAGGTACTTCCTTGGTGGACAGCCCATCTATTGGCTACATTTTTGGAGGTACGACACTTCTTCCCTTGTGTTTTCCCACCCTCCTCTCCCTATGGGATCTCGGAAGTCCTCTACTCCAAAAGACAAAGGAAAACTTGAAGATACTATGGATCCTACATCTCCTACGCGACGGTTGGACCGGCAACTACTACAACGGAAGTTGGTGCATCTAAGAAGGTAAGAAGGCGGCATCCAAGAAGGTAAAAGCTGAACTTGAATCCAAATCTAAGGGTTCTTCTACATCAACATCTTCTCACGACAAAAACAAAGACAAGACGGAAGACGGTAACGCCAAGATTGCATATGTTGCTATGTCTTCTACTTCTTCATGTGACACATCACTTGTGGTAATCAAAGCTCTTGATACGCATACTGCAGATGAGTAGATTGCCGACAGTGGTGCTACCTCTCACATGACGAATAGTTCTTCCTGATTGGAAAACTATAAGTCTATCTCTTCATCAGTACACATTGGTGATGCTTCGTCTCTCCCTGTGATTGGTATTGGTGATGTTTCTTTTGGAGATGCTATCTTACTTGATGTTTTGCATGTGCCTAAGATGTCTGCCAACTTATTTTCTATCTCTAAGGCTACTTCTAAAGGTCTTGGGGTTTACTTTGATGATGAAGTGATTGAAATCATTGATAGACAGTCACTTTCTTGTGTGGCACATGGTTATCAAAATGCTGGGCTTTATCATATAAGCTCTTTTACAGCATAGTTGCCCCCACATGAGTCTCATCTTCATTAATTATTTGCTTCTCCTAAAGCACTTGTTTCTAATGAAGATAGTGATCTATGGCATTTCCGCTTTGGCCATGTTCCTCTTGCTACTTTGCAACATCTTGTCTCACATGACATGGTTACAAGTCTACCAAAGCTTCAGAAACCTCGACATCATATTTGTTCTTCTTGTGCTCAAGGAAAGCAACATCGGGCTTCTTTTCCAGAGGAGACTACTCATAGGGCCACACGCATACTTGAGCTTATTCATGTTGATCTTGCAGGACCTATGGAAGTACAATCGCTTGGTGGATCCAAGTATTATATGCTTCTTGTGGATGACTTCTCTTGCAAATCATGGGTTTATTTCTTACCTAAGAAGTCTGATGCTCTTTCTCAAATTCTGAATCACCTTGGATGTTCATCTACTCCGACACTCATCTACTCAGATTCATAGAGTGCTATTGCTTTAGCCAAAAATCCAGTTATTCGAGGACGATCCAAACACATTGACGTTCATTTTCATTTTGTTCGTGATTGGATTTCTGAAGGTCGCATTCAGCTTGAGTATTGTCCTACCAAAGATAATGTTGCTGATTTGTTTACTAAGCCTCTTCCTCGACCTACCTTGGATTATCTTCTTCAGTGCGTTGGTGTTGGTCCTCCCATCTGGACCTGAAGAGGAGGTGTTGGATAGGTGTCATCTTTAAATGGTGTCACGCTAGTGGCACACTCTTTAGCCTCTAGGCATTTTTGGGATTTATAGCAATCATTTTTATTTTTTCCTATTTATACACATTTTTGGGTGGAGGAAAGGGTGGAGGAACTTTCCTATATATATGAGGCATTGTAGTTCATTTCTAATCAAATTGGCTAGTGGCTCATTGATGAGTTCTTGAGTACATTGTCTCTTCTCTCATCTCTTCTTTCTCACATTAATGAAGTTATTCCTGAAAAGGACATGATTGACATCACCCTCAATTATTTTCCTAAATCTTCTGTGAGTTTCAATACTTTCCTTCATCGTTTATTGAGAGGCACTCCCTCTTACCTATCAAGAGCTTGTTGGCTTACTATTACAAGAGGAACCGCTCTAAAAAATATGTTTATGTGAGTTCTAATAGTGATTAAGATTTAGCAACCAAGAATAAGGACAAGAAATTCCAGCAGAAGATTGATTCCAATAAAACTTATGAGGCTAAGGGTGATTCCAAATAGCCAAAGAAGGTTATTATTACAAAAAGCCCGGCCATGTAATTGAAAATTGCTAACTTCAAAACAGGGAAAAGAAGAAGAAGGAATCCAACAAAGATTCTAGTAGGTCTACCTCCGGAGTTCAAAGAAAGAGCACTCAGCTAATGTCGTTGTTCATCAAGAATTCTCACTTATGGTTATTTGCTGTTTTAACTCTAAACAAGAAGTTGCATGACTGAGTGCAATTGCTCGCCTAACAGTTGGTTTCTTTATTACAGTGGTGCTTCTAAGCACATAACTTCTTAAAGAAGTTTGGTCAAACATCTAGAGAAAGCACAAAGTGCTCATACTATTACATGTGTCAACAATGCCCTATCCTTTACCCTGTTAAAGGAGATTTTTTTCACTACTATAAACTCTTGTTCCAAATATCTATAAAACTTGCTTTCTGTGTTCACTCTAGCAAGTGGTGTTCTAATGATGGATTTGTAGATGATAAATGCATTATCCATGATAATAAAGAACATAACAAATAGATTATGCTAACTGAATCTTTGACCCCAAGTGGTGTGAACAAATTGGACATATATGACAAGTGTGATATTGCTTGCCTGGTAGACACCACGACTAATGCAATAAAAGTGGCATGCTAGATTTAGTTATACTTTGTATACAGCACACTACAATATATACCTTCTTCTCCTAGTAAGGTATCTCAATCAGAGATAGAAAAACACGGTCATGAGAAGGGAGACACACTACTAAATCAAGTTTCAAGGAAGCTAGCTCTGATACCAATTATTGGAATAAGGGTTAGGGTTGCAATAATGCACACACACAAGATAGAGAAGCTTGAGAGCACACAAACTCACTAGATTAGAATGAACAAATGTGTGCCAGATAAAAAAAATAAGTACACAGTCCAAAATGAGTAGATAAGAGGGTGTACATACGCAAGGGAGAAAAAAGCTCCTAGTAGCGAGGGAAAATTGCCATGGCAGTCACACAAGTGTGTTCACACACATCACTACCATATAATGCTACAATAAGAATTTTCTCAAATTATTGCTTAACAAAGAAGATGGGATCTCGTGATGTGCAAGCTTTTGATTTGATTGCCTTGTCGGTTAAAAGGTCTAGTATTATGCACATTCACTCTCTTGTAGAACATCCATGCTTGCTTGGAACACTCTAGAATTTATGTATCATGCTAAACATGATGTAAAGATTGCCAATCTTAGAAGGCAAATTGATAATAAAAACATGGAAGAGAAGGGGTCCATGAATGAACATTTAACAAATTTACAAGTCTTGCGAGAGCAACTTCTCAATATTGATGAAGTTATTTCTAACTATTTGCCTAAATCTTATCTGAGTTTCAATCCTTCATCTTTTATTGAGAGGCACTCTATCTTACCTTTCCAAGAGCTTGTTGGCTTACTATTACAAGAGGAAGAGCTCCAAAAAAATGTTTCTGTGAGTTCTGATAGTGATTGAGATTTAGCAACCAAGAATAAGGATAAGAAATTCCAACAAAAGATTGAATTCAACAAAACTTATGAGGCTAATGGCAGTGATTCCAAATAGCCAAAGAAGGTTAGTATTACAAAAAACACGGCCATGCGATTAAAAAATTACTTCAAACTTCAAAACAAAGAAAAGAAGCAGAAGGAATCCAACAAAGATTCTAGTAGGTCTACCTCCCAGAGTTCAAAGAAAGAGTACTCAGCTAATGTCGTTGCTCATCAAGAATTCTCACTTATGGTTATCTGCAGTTATAACTCTAAACAAGAAGTTGCATGTCTTAGTGCAATTGTTTGCTGACAGTTGGTTTCTTGACAGTGGTGCTTCTAAGTCCATAACTTCTTAAATAAGTTTTGTCAAACATCTAGAGAAAGCACAAAGTGGTCATACTATTACATGTGCCAACAGTGCCATGTCCTTTACCCTATTAAAGGAGATCTTTCTCAACTGTAAACTTTTGTTTCAAATATTTATAAAATTTGCTTTCTATGTTCACTCTAGCAAGGGGGGTCTTAATGTTGAATTTGTAGATGATAAATGCATTATCCATGATAATAAAGAACATAACAAACAGATTATGCTTACAGGATCTTTGACCCCAAGTGGTGTGAACAAATTGAACATATATGACAAGTGTGATATTGCTTGCCTGGTAGACACGACTAATGCAATAAAAGATGCCCAGTTGTGGCATGCTAGATTTAGCTACACTTTAGATACAACACACTACAGTATATACCTTCTTGTCCTAAGAGGGTATCTCAATCACAGATAGAAAAATAGGGTCATGAGGAGGGATGCACACTACTAAATCAAGTGTCAAGGAAGCTAGCTTTGATACCAATTATTAGAATTAGGGTTAGGTTGCAATAATGCACACACACAAGATAGAGAAGCTTGAGAGCACACAAACTCACTAGATTAGAATGAACAAATGTGTGCCAGATAAAAAAGATATGTACACATCCCAGAATGAGTAGATAAGAGGGTGTACAAACGCATGGGTGGAAAAAACCTCCTAGTGAGGGAAAAAGTGGCCCAGCAGTCCTAAGTGTGTTCACACACATCACTACCATATAATGCTACAATAAGACATTTCTCAAATTATTTCTCAACAAAGAAGATGGGATTCTCATGATGCTCAAGCTTTCGCTTTAATTGCCTTGTCGGTTAAAGGTCTAGTATTATGCACACACTCTTGTAGAACATCCATGCTTGCTTGGAAGACTCTAAAATTTCTGTATGAGGCTAAAAATAATTTAAGGATTGCCTATGTTAGAATGCAAATTGATAATAAAAACATGCAAGAGAAGGGGTTCATAAATGAACATTTAACAAATTCACAAGTCTTGAGAGAGTAACTTCTGAATATTGATGAAGTTATTCCTGAAAAGGACATGATTAGCAGCCTGCAAAAAAAATGTTTCTGTGAGTTAATAGTGATTAAGATTTAGCAACCAATAATAAGGGCCAAAATTTCCAGCGGAAGATCGATTCCAAGAAAAATTATGAGGCTAAGGGTGATTCCAAATAGCTAAAGAAGGTTAGTCTTACAAATTACCTGGCCATGCGAATAAAAATTGCTTTAAATTCAAAACAAAGAAAAGAAGAAGAAGGAATCCAACAAAGATTCTAGTAGGTATACCTCCCAGAGTTCAAAGAAAGAGCACTAAGCTAATGTTGTTGTTCATCAAGAATTCTCACTTATGGTTCTTTACAGTTATAACCATAAACAAGAAGTTGCATGTCTCAGTGCAACTGTTTGCTGACAGTTGGTTTCTTGACAGTGGTGCTTCTAAGCACATAACTTCTTAAAGAAGTTTGGTCAAACATCTAGAGAAAGCACAAACTGGTTATACTATTACATGTGCCAACAATGCCCTATCCTTTACCCTATTTTAAAGGAGATTTTTCTCACTACTATAAACATTCCAAATATTTATAAAATTTGCTTTCTGTGTTCACTCTATCAAGGGGTGTCTTAATGTTGGATTTGTAGATGATAAATGCATTATCCATGATAATAAAGAACATAACAAATAGATTATGCTTACTGAATCTTTGACCCCAAGTCGTGTGAACAAATTGGATATATATGAGAAGTGTAATATTGCTTGCCTGGCAGACACGACTAATGCAATAAAAGATGCCCAGTTGTGGCATGCTAGATTTAACTATACTTTGTATACAACACACTACAGTATATACCTTCTTCTCCTAAGAGGGTATCTTAATCAGAGATTAAAAAACAAGGTCATGAGAGGGGGGAGGCACACTACTAAATCAAGTGTCAAGGAAGCTAGCTCTGATACCAATTATTGGAATTAGGGTTAGGATTGCAATAATGCACACACACAAGATAGAGAAGCTTGAGAGCACACAAACTCACTAGATTAGAATAACAAATGTGTGCCAGATAAAAAAGATAATTACATAGCCCAGAATGAGTAGATAAGAGGGCTAGATGTTTGACCAAACTTCTTTGAGAAGTTATGTGTTTTTTAGAAGCACCACTGTCAAAAAACCAACCATCAGTAAAAACAGTTGCACACTGAGACATGCAACTTCTTGTTTAGGGTTATAACTGTAAATAACCATGAGTGAGAATTCTTGATGAATAACAACATTAGCTTAGTGCTCTTTCTTTGAGCTCTGGGAGGTAGTGTAAGATTTCTGCTCAGCCTGAATAATTGATAAGCCTTTACTTCATTACATTATAATCATTCCATGTTTCTGAATACAAGGAAATATTATTTTTCCTTGTTTTTCCTAGTGAGATAAAATTTTTTAGAGAGTGGTAAATCAATATTGAGATATTTTTAGATATATAAGTTCTACAAATATCAAAAAAATGTTTCCCTAAAAGAGAAAATCAAAATAAATTTTCCAAGGTACAATTGGAATTAATTAAAAATTATTTAGAAGACAGCCTAAGGGTCAAGATTTTTTGAAAATTTTGGATTATGGTCCAATTAAGGCTCCTATGGACCAATAAGATTAATCCAAGTGTTGGGATGAGATAAATCCAATGAATAAAAGAAAATACCCAAAAATTGAGTAAATGCCCACATAAGATGAAGAGTTGACTGAGTACAAGATTTATTAGTTAAAGATTATGAAATATTACTAAAAAAATGAGATATTTTGGAGTAATCATTCATTTTTGACACCTTGGTAAGAAAAGGGGGTGCCTTCAAGGAGGCACCTATTTCACATGTGTGGAGGAGTTTTAAACTAAAAAATAATAAGATATTTTTCTCTCCTCTCTCCTGGATCAAACCAAATAAAAAAGGGAGCCAAACTGGTCCAAATTTAGCCCAACTGAAGCTGGAAAATTCTAGAACTTAGTTGGACTCAGTTAGTGGCCTCCCTCACCTATAAATAGACCCTCATTCTTTTGTATTCTCATCTGTGAATGAAACTATGCCGGTATTACTCTAAAATAAGCATATTTTCTATTATCCTCTAATAATCCTCTATAAATTGATGAGATTGGAGCTTCTCTCTCTCTTCAACCTTCCTTGGAGTCTTCATCAACATACTAAACCAATTGATTGGTTGGGGGCCTCTCCTTAGACTAAAGAATCAAGTGAAATAAGAGGTAAAGTGTGATTTATGGTTTTTTTTCTTAATCTCTAAATGTTTCTCACTTCTCAACCCCTCTCAGGCTTGAGAAGCATTCAATTAAATGGCTCTTTAATGCAATTGAAGCTCTCCAATGAATTTTAGTGATAAATCTTATAAAGTTTTCATTTATGCTTAAATTAAAATGTTTTTTAAGCATATCTCTCTCTCTCCCAAAAATGGTCATTCCTATGACCTATTCTATGTTGAGATGGTGAAGAATTTCCTCATTATAAGCTTCGGAATGATCTACTATGGCACAAGGATAAGGTGTATTTGGTTCCAACCTCATCCTACATTCCCAAGGTGCTTCTTCATGAGATGCATTCTTCACCGCTTTCGGGTCATCTTGGTGTTCTCAAGACATTTGACAAAGTGAGCAAAAGCTTCTATTGGAAAGGCATGTGGAGGGATGTCAAGAAGTTTGTTTTGGAATGTGTGTCATGCCAAAGGAATAAGGATAGTCACCAATTTCCAAGTGGTTTACTTCATCCTTTGCCTATTCCGGATGGAAAATGGACTCACATTTCCATGGACTTCATCATGGGCTTGCCAAAGACGAAGCATGGATGGGATCAAGTATTTGTGGTGGTGGATAGACTCACCAAATCAGCTCATTTTATTGCTTCCAAGACTACTTATGGGGCCTCTCACATTGCCAAGCAATTTATGGAGCATGTATTCAAGATACATGGTTTGCCACTCAACATAGTTTGTGATAGAGATACCAAGTTCATGGGCACTTTTTGGAGGACATTGTATGAGAACTTGGGAACTCAAATCACTCCTTCTACAGCCTATCACCCTCAAACGGATGGGCAAACGGAGTGCACAAAAACATGGCTCGAAGTGTACTTGAGGCACTATTGTCATGACATGCAAGCATCATGGGATGAATGGCTTTACCTTGCTGAATTTGAGTAGTGGGATGTCACCTTTCGAGGCTCTTTATGGGTATCAAGTGCATGTGCCATCTATTTCCTTCCATGAGGATAAAATGGTTAATCCTTTAGCCAAGGAAGAGTTGGAAAGGATGAGACAGCTTCTTCAATTATGCAAGGATAATATGAAGAAGGCACAAGAAGTCATGAAGGCAAATGCAGATGAGCATAGACACAAAATGGAGTTCAAGGAAGGTGATTATGTCTCAAGCTTCCTAAGAGCCGTCACAATATTCTCAAAGGTTCTTCCAATTCCAAGTTGGCACATAGATACTATGGACCATATTTGGTAGTCAAGAAAGTGGGTGATTTGGCTTATAAGCTTGACCTACCTCCTTCTACAAGGATTCATAATGTGTTTCATGTATCCAACCTTAAGAGGTTTGTGGGCTCTCTTCCTCAAGAGGTTGAAGAGTTACCACCGATGGATGAAGAAGGAGAGATTATCTATGAGCCGGAGAGGATTGTGGACAAGAGGACAAGGGTTTTGAGGAACCGGAACATTGATGAATTCCTTGTGAAATGGAAGCGCTTGCCCATAGATGAGGCTACTTGGCAATCAATGGAGTATGTTCAACAACATGGTTTACTTGATGGAAGTATTCCTTGATCAAGTGGCATGATTATTATGTGAAGAATGGGCATATCATGAGGTTTTATATGTGTTGTAATTTCTGGACAGCTTTGGTTGGATATATTGTTGGGGTTACCAATCTACTCACACTTGGAAGATCATTTGGTTCGATGACAAATATGTGGGACCCTTTTGGGTGCGGCTACGCATCATTTGCAGCTCATTTTTATGGAGGTTTCATGAAGAATTTCAAGGGAAGCTTCATCGACAACATGGCTACCATAACAGTCCTACATGCTATTTTTGGAGAAGGAGTTTGTCGGCTTCACTACATTTGGTTTCCCTATTCCAAATGTATTCGAGGTGCATTTTTGAAGACCTCTCTACTTCCCATGGGTTTACATTGAGATTGCGATTTAATTGTAAATATCTTGTATGATTTTGAGGACAAAATCTTTGGGGAAGGGATGGTTTGTCATGAACCATAGAGCTTGGTTTCCACATGTACATAGGGGCCCATGGGCAAAAGGAGAAAGTGACTATAAATAGGGCTTGGGGTACATTGGTAGGATCTTTTGACATCTTTTGACACTTTCACTAATTTTGGTCATCTTATACCTTTGGGCTCCATCTATGGAGATATGGCCTTCCATGGTCATCCTCTTGGTGAGAGGTTAAACACACTTAGGCTATTTGTGCATCTTCTTTTGCTACATGCACTTATAGATTCTCTCTCTCTTTTGTATATTCATGTGATGAGCCATTTGATCACTAATCTCATGATTAATGGATGCTAGATTCTTGCTTTGATGTGTTTGATTCCATATTTTTCTCTAGATCCATTTCAAAATCTTTATGAAGGAATCCCACCAATCCAGTGGTCGGGTGGTTGGCTAACCCATGGGCCGGATGGGGTTAGGCTTGATGGGAGGATTCCTGTGAAACAACTAGATACAATTAGTTACGTTAATTAAATTAAATCTTGAGAAGACCCTGTTCTATGGGAGGGGATCAGCGGCAACGATGGCTGCGCCTCGTAAATGAGAAAAAAAGCGGTGATTCCATGGACCAAGTGCAAGTCTCTTCTTGATCTGACCATGTGACTTCAGGTTCGGTCAAATCAGTTTAACTAGGACTTTGACTCGTTAGAGTAATTCCCCCATTAGAAGATTTTCCCATGGTGGAATTGCTCGTGCCTTCTGGGGGAGTATTTTCGCGCTCGGGTTTTGGAGGAACCGCCGAGCTAACCTCTCGTCCGAACATCCGCAGGCGATGCCTCGAGTGTGGATCTCTACCCTGCGCGAGAGGCCGATGGTGCTTCCGTCTCATCAGGGAACCGCAGAGGGGGCAGGGATCTCAAGTAGACCTACTAGAATCTTTGTTGGACTCCTTCTTCTTCTTTTCTTTGTTTTGAATTTTAAAGCAATTTTCAATCGCATGGCCAGGTTTTTTGTAAGACTAACCTTCTTTAGCTATTTGGAATCACCCTTAGCCTCATAATTTTTCTTGGAATCGATATTCTATTGAAATTTCCTGCCCTTATTCTTCTTCATCACTAGTAGAACTCATAGAAATATTTTTTTTGGAGTTGCTACTCTTGTAATAGTAAGCTAACAAGCTCTTGATAGGTAAGAGGGACTGCCTCTCAATAAAAGATGAAGGAAAGTATTGAAACTCAAATAAGATTTAGGCAAAGAATTAAGGGTGGCGTTAATAATGTCCTTTTCAGAAATAACTTCATCAATATTGAGAAATTGCTCTCTCAAGACTTGCAACTTTGTTAAATGTTCATTCATGGACCCCTTCGCTTGCATGTTTTTATTATCAAGTTGTCTTCTAAGATAGGCAATCCTTACATCATTTTTAGCTTGATACATAAAGTCTAGAGTGTTCCAAGCAAGCATGGATGTTCTACAAGAGTGAATGTGCATAATAATAGACCTTCTAACAGATAAAGCAATCAAGCGAAAGCCTGAGCATCATGAGAATCCCATCTTCTTTGTTGAGCAATAATTTGAGAAACTTCTTATTGTAATATTATATGGTAGGGTTGTCTGTGAGCACACTTAGGACCGCCGAGGCATTTTTTCCCTCACTAGGAGGTCTTTTCCCCCCGTGCATATAAACACCCTCTTATCTACTCATTCTCGGCTATGTACTTATCTTTTTTGTTCGGCACACATTTGTTCATTCTAATCTAGTGAGTCTATGTGCTCTCAAGCTTCTCAATCTTGTGTGTGTGCATTATTGCAACCCTAACCCTAATTCCAATAATTGGTATCAAAGCTAGCTTCCTTGATACTTGATTTAGGAGTGTGCCTCCCTCCATGACCCTGTTTTTCTATCTCTGATTGGGATACTCTCTTAGGAGAAGAAGGTATATATTGTAGTGTGATGTATACAAAGTACAGCTAAATTTAGCATGTCACAAACTAGGCATCTTTTATTGCATTAGTCATGTCTGTCCCAGCAGAGGCAATTGTTCACACCACTTGGGGTCAAAGATTCAGTAAGCATAATCTATTTATTATGTTCTTTATTATCATGGGTAATGCATTTATCATCTACAAATCCAACATTAAGACACCCGTTGCTAGAGTGAACATAGAAAGCAAATTTTATAAATATTTGAAACAAAAGTTTATAGTAATGAGAAAATTCTCCTTTAACAAGGTAAAGGACAGGGCATTGTTGGCACATGTAATAGTATGACCACTTTGTGCTTTCTCTAGATGTTTGACCAAACTTCTTTAAGAAGTTATGTGTTTAGAAGCACCATTGTCAGAAACTAACTGTCAGCAAAAACAGTTGCACTCAGACATGCAACTTCTTAGGGTTATAACTGTAAATAACTATAAGTGAGAATTCTTGATGAACAACGACATTAGCTTAGTGCTCTTTCTTTGAACTCTGGGAGGTAGACCTACTAAAATCTTTGTTGGATTCCTTCTTCTTCTATCCTTTGTTTTCAATTTTAAAGTAATTTTCCATCGCATGGCCAGGTTTTTTGTAAGACTAACCTTCTTTAGCTATTTGGAATCACCCTTAGCCTCATATTTTTTTCTTGGAATCGATCTTCCGTTGGAATTTCTTGCCCTTATTCTTGGTTGCCAAATTTTAATCACTATTAGAACTCACAGAAACATATTTTTTAGAGCAGTTTCTCTTGTAATAGTAAGCCAACAAGTTCTTGATAGGTAAGAGGGAGTGCCTCTCAATAAACGATGAAGGAAAGTATTGAAACTCAGATAAGATTTAGGCAAATAATTAAGGGTAACGTTAATCATGTCCTTTTCAAGAATAACTTCATCAATATTGAGAAGTTGCTCTGTCAAGACTTGTAACTTTGTTAAATGTTCATTCATGGACCCTTCTCTTGCGTGTTTTTATTATCAAGTTGCCTTCTAAGATAGGCACTCCTTACATCATTTTTAGCCTGATACATGAATTCTAGAATGTTCCAAGCAAGTGTGGATCTTCTACAAGAGTGAAT
Organism: Cibotium barometz; assembly: GCF_041138505.1. NCBI lineage: Eukaryota > Viridiplantae > Streptophyta > Polypodiopsida > Cyatheales > Cibotiaceae > Cibotium > Cibotium barometz. Next base: position 6,131,164 of record NC_141085.1, read on the forward strand.
GTACATAATAATAAACCTTTTAACCGACATTGCAATCAGTGCCAAAGCCTGAGCATCACGAGAATCCCATCTTCTTTGTTGAGCAATAATTTGAGAAACTTCTTATTGTAGCATTATATGGTAGTGATGTGTGTGAACACACTTAGGACCGTCGTGGCACTTTTTCCCTCACTAGGAGGTTTTTTTCCCTTGTGTATGTACACCCTCTTATCTACTCATTTTGGGGTGTGTACTTATTTTTTGTATCCGCGGCACACATTTGTTCATTCTAATCTAATGAGTTTGTGTGATCTCAAGCTTTTCTATCTTGTGTGTATGCATTGTTGCAACCCACTATGCCAAAAGTCAAGGTCTTTCTATTTTTTTGGTCTAACTTCACATGCACCTTTATGGTGACAGGGGTTTCTAGCATCTCATAAATCTTTGTGTGAGGGTTTAGATACTACCCTTTAGCTTCCAAAGCCAAGGGATAAGACCTACCCAAGATAATGGCCAACTCAATTTAACTTAACAAATTTGAAGGCTATGGTATACTTGACAGACCAAAATTAAATTTACCCTTATGAGGAAAGAGTTGTGGGGTTTTACAAAAGGGAAGGATGAAATGCCAAAATTAAATTTACCCTTATGAGGAAAGGGTTGTGGGGTTTTACAAAAGGGAAGGATGAAATGCCAAAAACTAGGGAAGAATGGCCCTGTGGATCAACAAATATGAAATTTTTTTGGCTATCATTCCTTTGGAACTAAGTGATATATATATCCATCAAATAGTTGGAAAAGATCCATCTAATAGGCATTGAATACTCTAGATACCTTATTTGAGGCACAATCCAAAAATTCTAAAATTAGTCCAAAAATTCTAAAATTAGCCTCTTAATTAAACTTTTTGAGCTTAAGTTGAACCCAAGAGAGTTATTTTTGAATTATCTCAACTATATGAAAAGTATTCTCACCCACCAGCTTTTAGGGATTAAAAAGACTATTTTGAAGAAGATGCGATCATAGCATGCTCTTGAAGAGCCTACCCCAAGAGGAGTTTGGTAACATTGTTACAACACTTAAACTTGCTAGCACCAAAATTGATGGATGTGGAAGAATCCCTTCTAGATTAAGACACCAAAGTCAAGTAAAGGCAAGCGAACTTGAAAGGAGCTTTCTTCAACAAAGGAGGCTACAAAAAGTTTGGTAAAGCATCCTTCAAGGGAATAAATTAGAAAAAGGATTTTCCTAAGAAGCCATGTAACTTATGTGGGAAACTAGGACATGAAGAAAAAGATTATTTCTTTAGAAAAAAAGTACAAAAGGATTTTCTTTGCAGGTGACAAATAGCGCAAAGAAGAAGCAAAAGAGAAAGAAGAAGGTGCCTCAGTCAAGGCTAGCTTTCTAGACCAAGTAGAACTTGCCCACCTGTAGTCATTCCACTATCCTATAAGTGAAATGTAATCATAACTAGTTGTTTAGTATCTATCATCATAAGTAGCATTGTAAACCTCCCCACATGTGAAATCCCTATAAGAATTATCTATCATAAGAAACTCAAGCCTACCCTCGTGTGTATCTCGTGACTCCACATGCGAAGTAACACTATACTTGTATGTGCTTAAGGACTCATCACTAATGGATACCCCATGACTCCACATGTGAAGTAACACTAATCTCATATGTGCTAATTTATGCATCACTATAATGGATGCATCATGTATATCCCATGACTCCACATGCAAAGTAACACTACCCTCATATGTGCTAATGGATGTATCACTAATCAAGTGTTGACCCACGAGATCATCTAATGCCAAACTATCATCTCTTGTGTCGACACTTGTAATGCTAGATGCCATCCTTGCCCTCAAGATTATACCCACATGATCAGGCTCTCACATGCATCATCATGTGCATATGTGTCCATGTCATCATGTGCACATGTATCACTACCATCATGTGCACATGTATGCAATACATCAATATCATCATATGTGTGTGTATGATACAACAACATGTTTATGAGTATAAGATACATCATCATCATCATCAAACTTTGTGTCAGTGTCGTCTACATCCTCAGGGACATAATCATGACTACACAAGAGTGTAGGGAACTCAATCAAATTTCCATGTGTATAATCTCATGCAAAGAATGCTAAACCATCCGTATTGAGGTAGCCAAGCAATGACTCTCGTGATAAAGTTGCCCTGTGAGGACCATCTGGCACATATATCCACCTCAGTGAAGCCTAAGTCTCGAAGTGCCAAAGGTATGCATGAATTCGGCAAAGGATATGCAATCCATGACACCAACAAATGGTAATCAAAGATAGAAAGTGAAAAGACATGACAATAATGCATGAATAGATCTCACATGATCAGGACTCAAAATAGCATCAAAGCAATGTTAATAATGATGATGGCAATGAAGGATAGTAGTAGCAATAATAGCCCATCGTGAAGTGTGTGAACACACCTCACAAAACACAAGGCATATAAGGCGTGTGAACCACGATGTGTGAACAAGCCCAAACAATGCACCAAATATACCACTGCATATGAACAAGGCTTTGTAACACACTAGTATGCCCAAATAGTGTGAACACTCCTTAAATGGGCAAGGATAGTTGGGAGTGCGGGCGGATAAAAGGTGTGAAAGATAAACAAAACCCTAAGATTTCAAAATTCTACCAAAAAGAATGAAACCGTTCACTTTTGTTTTTTTCTCTCATGCTGGCATTCTTCTGACTTCCCTTCTTGTCACCTTCACCTCTCTCTCTTTCTCTCTCTCTCTCTCTCTCTCTCTCTCTCTCAGTTGAGGCTTGAAAAAGGTGATGAAGCCTTGGCTTTAACGGCTCTGTGTTGAGCCTTGAAGAAGGCAATGCTATTATTATTTTTTTGGTTAAAAAAAAGAGAGAGTATTCCCCTCTCTCTCTCTCTCTCTCTCTCTCTCTCTCTATTTTGTTGTCTATGAAGCTACAGAGAGGATTACAAAAAGGAAAAAAGAAAGGCTGCTCTTGGGGTTCACCTCCTCCTTCTTCCAAGCAGAGCTTAGAGCTATCTCAAGCCACTAGAATTGTTGGAATAGAATGTCGTTTGTACCTCCTCCACAGAGCAAAAGAGAGAGCGATCTTTTGAATACAGTTATGTTTCAAACAGGGTGATGGCGGCTTGGCTACCGTTTCTTTGAATGCCCCCCAGACATACATGCAGACCACCAAGGCTAAGAAGAAGGCCACTGCTGTTTCTGCTGGGAAGAAGCCTACTCTGCTAGTAGCTCAAAACCTGTACTTGAAGGCGTTAAGGTTGTACATGTTGTTAGGCTTGTTGTTGTTGTTGACCAATTTGCCTTGAACTTTTTAGAACCCTACAAGTCAATGGGTTCTAAGACCACAAGTCAATTTTGTGTTAGCTGCCTAACAAATCTTAAAACCTATATTTTCCTTAAGATCTACATCTATCACACAATTCTCTACAAGAGTCAATTTTGTGTTAGCTGCCTAGCAAATCTTAAAATCTATATTTTCCTACATCTATCACACAATTCTCTACAATCTGCAAAGTCTCCACCAAGATTTGTAAATTCTGCACCAAGTCTTGTAAATTCTGCATCAACTTGCATTTATGACATGAAGTTAAGAGTGTGAATCTAGTCTTGTCATTTGTTGCCTTACTTATGTCTTTCTTGATTATTGTTGTTTGCAAATCATAAACTTCTCAATGGTGTATGCAAAGGTCTTGTAGTGTAGATGGAAACACACTGAACTCATTCCATAATTTTGGGTTTAATTCCTAGTAGGACCATGATCATATTTGATCAATATTCTTATGAGATTAGGAAGACCTTAATCATGCTATTAATTCCTCCACTTTGCCAAGAAACTATCTCCTAGGCTTTTAATCAACAATCTTTTCAAGATCCATGCATAAGAACCTCTTTTAATGACTCAAAAATTCTTGCTATCCAATTGTTTTGCTTCTTTCTCAACCAATCTTTACACTTCTACTTACCGTTCTTTTTACAACCAAATGATCAAGAAATAGAAGATAGACTAGATTTGAGCACTTACAATAATTTTGCACTCCAAATTTATTAAATTGAAGGTCTATAATAACCTACAAATAGGAATGTAATCTACATAATAACTCTGCTATAATCTACATAGAACTATAATATAATAATCTATATAGAAATGTAATCTACATAACAACTTTGCTATAATCTCCATAGAACTGTAATCTACATAGTAACTTTGCAATAATTTGTTTAGAAACGTAATCTACACAACAACTTTGCAAACTTATGTATCAATCCATAAAATTTTTGAAAGATATCAAATCAAAAGGTACAAATAATGGCCCATGAGCCCCTTTTATACTTGAGCCCATGAACATGATCCTAGATTTAATCTATAAAGTTGTTGCTTCATTGAACATTTTATACTTGAAAATGATGGCTGCACATGCCTCAAGTTGGTACTCCACCATATCTTTAGACAACTCCACTTTAATTTTCCTACATCCATTCCTTTTTCCATGCCCTCTCAACCACCTTACATGCATCCATCCATACATCTAGTAAACTAACACATCCATGTATGGCTATTAGTTCATTTTGCTTATCTCCACATAAATTTACCATTTTTCTTCCAAAAACTAACCCTAAGGTATTTACACTTACCTTTAACCTTAGACTTTAATAATTTATCCATTCAGCCTTGTATTTTAATTATATGTGCACACTATTGGCAGAGCCACTTACTGGAGGCCTTCCCTCACAATGTCTCACCAAGTGGATACCCCGAGGCCCCATTGGGAAAGTCTTCTCGTTGAGATGTGCAAGCGATTCTACCCGCCATAGAGACCGACCTAAGCAACTCCTAATAATAAGCAAATGAATTCCCTAGATTCCTTTTGTTGAGCCTAGACCCACCCACCTTGGGTCTAGACGTTCCCCACCATAAGGATCGAGTGTTCCGATTCAACGTTGATTTAACCTTGTTAGGTTGTGCCTAGGTACAAGGGGGGCCTACCACCTTAGCTAGCCGACACTTCGGTATGCACACATCATAAAATAGGCATAACAACAATGCTGACAGAGCCACCGCAGTGGATCTTAGATCAAGTATGCAAGGTCATAAAAGATGAGCAAAGTTTCAAACTTCTTGGGATCCTGATGGGATTTGGGGTTTCTATGCATCAAAGGTGGCTATGGATTCTAGACAAAGTGCACGGTAAGTTCAAGCAATGGTTTGGTATGCAGCACAATTTTGCAAAAAGAATCGTTGTTCTCAAGCACATCCTTTTTCTTACAACCATATACTTTCTCTATACTAGTGTCCTTTAAATGCCAATCTTAAACAACTTGACAAAATATGCAAGAATTTCCTTTGGTCTAGAAATGCAACGAATCAAAAATCCCCAAAGTGGCATGGAATGTCTATGCAAGGCCCAAAAGGAACGGTGGGTTGGGCATACCAAACATTCTTGATGTTGCACATCGGATGGCTACTAAATGGATAGTTAGAAGCTTCCTAGTTCCACAAGAAGACTCGGCAATCCTTCTCAATCAGAATTTGGAAAATTATTGGTTGACGAACTTCCATCAATGGAAAAAGCCCCCTAAAATTATGCTCTTCTTCAGTTCGATGAAAATCACAGTGCAAGGCAGCCCTCTTGTCAAATCTATATGGCAAGCCTAGAATAGATGTAAGCGTGAACTCAAACTGCACTATAAAATCAAGAAACATGCGCATATTCTACACTTGGATTCTATTATGGGAACACCCTATGAACAAATGAGCTATCGTCTTCGGTTCCCTTTGCATCTTAGGCAAAGACCATCCCCATACCCTATTTGATGTGTTCGCTCATTAGTCCATACTGCTTTATGCATAATCAGCCAGAGCAGGCGGGATACCAATTTTTTAAAAATTCAAACCCCCAGTATTTTCTCTCCCATAACAGATTCCATATGTTATTGAGTTTGTAGTGAAGAGGAGGGCCTTGATATGGGAGGGGAGGGATTGGCAAAAGATTGTGTTTGGTTTACTAAGAAAAGGCTTTATGTGTTAGAGGTCTCTTTAGCTGGATCAGAGCCACTCTATCAGGGCCATAGATTCCATCATGTCAAGGATTAGTTAAAGGTCCTCCTCAAACAATAAGTACCTAGCTCTAAGATCCTGAGCAGACCTCCAATTGTGATTAGTCCAGTACCATACATCATCCCATGTTCTGATTCCCTTTTTGTGCAATTTATGTGCATGTTTATATAAGTCTGCTGAGACATTATTTTCCACTACTGTGGAAAATTAGATGGATACTTGTGGGTTGTTTGGATACATAGAAATAATTGCCTATTTAGACATGCAAATACCAACTTGCTACATGGTCTAAGAGTTTGAGCTGTATTTGCAGATGAGGGTACTGCACAAAGCAAGCTTCAAAGCGTGTAAGCTCAATATACAAAGAATGCTATGGAAGAAATGTTGTAGATGGATAAGGCCAAAGAGAAGTTCCAGGAAAGATTAGCCAAATTCAGAAGAAGCATTTGGAACAAGATGGACAAGTGGCTAGTGAAGAAGTGGAGATAATGTGTAAGGATTCTGACTTGAAAAATTACATCCATAACGGAATGAGCTTGCCTAAAGGGAAAGTTATGCTTCTTGGATAAAAGACATATTTTGTAATCAAATGTATTTTACCTTTCTAGTATTATTTTGCACTCTTTAAAATTTTAAAAAAGGCATAACCACTTCCCAAAAACAAAACATTACATTAACTCATCTTTATCCTTTAAAAAGGACCATCCTTAATATTGTTTCAATTTAACATTGTTAGGTTGTGACCAAGTACAAGGGGGGCCTAACATTGACCTTGCTGGTCCTCAACGGATGAGTCCATGGCTCTTTTATATGGATCTGTTAGTTGACCTTGCTGATCTTCCTAGGTCCAAGGGCATGGGAAAATTTATTATTAACACACTTAGGGTAAAATAAACAATTTTAGCCTAAATGTGTGTACCCTTAAATAAAGTAATTAGTCTAAGGTTTAAAGGCTTGGGTAAAAACCATGGTTTAATGAAACCAAGGTAGATTAGAGGGGATTTATAAGTGGAAAGTGGATTGGGCACACATGGTTTTTTAGATAAATGGTAAGTTTACATGGTTTTATTTAGTGGTTTGGTACATGGGTGGTGTCAAAACTCCTTCAACTTGAGTTATATTAGTGCATGGTGGGCTTATAGTTTATTAAGACTTATTCTAGCCCATTTCTATGGAGTTAACTTAGTGGATGTAGAGTGCATGGTGAGTAGAACTCCTACATATCATATATGGTGGATTTCATGTATTGGAGATGGGCGAGCACTACATAAAGGGCTCCCATTTCCTCAATTTCTCCAATTTCTAGTAATTTTATCCTATTAATGCTCTTACATACCTATTTACTAGTCTTACATACCGTAGTACTAGTCTAGGTTATCATGTTTGTCATCTATATCACCTAGAAGCTAGTGTGGAGGCACTGAAATCAAGGGAAAAAACTGGGGACTTATTGGAGTCTTTGGAGGTTGTTTTCTCACCCTGTAGCATATGCATATCAAGATTTATCCTATTTACAAGTAGGTTATCAAACCTTACATTCAAATTTTTAAATTTATGCAAGTATAGTCCTTTTTTGAGCTTTGAAGTGTTTGTCTTTCCATTTTTCATTATTTCTAGCTCTCTCTTAAATTAAGCAGTAAATAGAGGTTGTATTTAAATAGAGGTTGTATTTAAATCTATTAGACATGTACTTTATGACCTAGAGACCATTAAATAAAAATATCGATTTCTTTGTAATTATACACAAAAAACCTTAGGACAGGGGATTGATTAAACCATAAGGGATAACCTTAGTAAATGATGTTTCACATTAGGCTTCACCAACACGCCTCACCACCTTGTATGGCCCATAGCAGCGATGAGCTAGCTTGGTATTTGTCATGCCCTCCTTGAGAGAACCATATCCTGTCTTGGGAATCCTCAAGAATACGCAATCACCTTCCATGAATTCCAATGGCCTCCGATGAGCATTAGCATAATGCCTCATCCTTTCTTGAGCTTGCTTCATATTAGCTTTGCATTGTTGCAAGAGTGCATCCAACTTTTCCATGTCCTCTTTTTTGCATTAGGATTCACCCCTTCTTGCTTTTGAACCATCATTGCCATATTCACTTTGTACCCATAAAGTGCTTCAAAAGGTGACATGCTAATGCTCTCATGATATGTGCTATTTATGAGCAAACTCATCGGCAAGTAGCAACCACTCATCCCAAACACCTTGCGTATCATGGCAATAGTGCCTTATGTAAGTTTCCACCCACTTGTACACCCTCTCGATTTTCCCATTGGTTTCGAGGTGATAGACAGTGCTGCTAGGTGTCAAAACATTCCCCATGATCTCAAACAATGTCCTCCAAAATGAACTCATAAACTTCACATCTTAGTCACTAACAATTTGTTGTGGCACTCCATGCAACTTGAACACATGATCCACAAACTGTTTTGCAACCGTAGATGCTGAAAATTTGACCTTGGAAGGAATAAAATGCGCCACTTTTGTAAAGCGGTCTACCACCACATATATACTATCCCATCCCCTCCTTGTATGAGGAAGCCCCGTGATAAAATCCATGGATATTTATGTTCATTTGCCATTGGGAGGAATAGGCAAAGGCTGAAGCAAACCATTGGTCTTATGTGTGGGATCCTTGTTTTGTTGACAAGAAGGCAAACAACTTGTCACAAAAGTATACACATATTTCCACATTCCCTTCTAATAAAACTCTTATGCACATTCTCAAAGGTCTTAAATAGCCCCATGTTCCCTGACAATGGAGAAGAATGCATCTCTTCTAACACCCTCGTCTTGTAGCTTGATGTAGGCACAAGGTAGATTTTGCCTTTGTAGTAGATAAGTCCATTACAAAGTTCAAAATGTAGCAAATCATCATGGGATCCTTGTTGCAATTTATCCCACAAATGGTGCCACTTCCTCATCCTACTCTTCTTGGATATCCAAAATCCAATCTTTATGTACCTCTAAAATTGCAATGCATCTATATGCCCATATGCATGACAATGCATTGCCACAACATCTCTTTCCCCTTCATGTAAGAGATCTCAAAGTCATAATTTTTCAATGTAGCCACCCACCTTCTTTGCTTAGGAGAGAGTGTAGGTTGAGACAAGAAGTATTGAAGCACTCTATGATCACTCTTTGCAAAGAAATGTCTCCCATACAAGTAATGATACCACTTCTTTATTGCATGAAGTATTGCCAACATCTCTTGATCATAGACATGCATAACCATTTCCTTCTCATCAAGCTTTCAACTCTCAAACGCGATCACTCCATGTTCTTGGAACAAAATAGCCCCAATGCCTCTTCCACATGCATCGGCTTGAACCATAAATGGCTTTGAGAAGTCCATGCATACAAGTATAGCAGCTAATGTGAGCATCTTCTTGAGCTCTTGAAAGCTCTTATAGGCTATAGCATCCCAAAAGAAATCCTCTTTCTTAAGCTTGTCCGGTGTGAGAGGTGTGACAATATGAGCATACCTCTTAAAATGATGACAAGCCCAAGAACCTCCTATAAAATGATGATAAGCCCAAGAATCTCCTTAATTGAGTGGTATTTGTTGGCGTGGGCCAATTCTAAATACACTCAACCTTCTTAGGGTCCACCATAATGCATTCTTTGCTCACTTTGTGTCCAAGATACTCAACCTTTTATGCCATAAATGTACATTTGCTCTCCTTTGCATATAAGTGGTTGGCACTTAAAGTATCCAAAAAATCCCTTACATGCATCAAGTGCTCCTTCTCCCCTTTGCTATATATCAAGATATCATCAAATAATACAAGCACCCATTTGTAGAGGAAAGGTCCAAGCACCTTGTTCATTAAAGCTTGAAATGTTGTCGGTGCATTGCACAACCCAAACAGCATAACCAAATAGTGGTAGAGACCTCTCTCGGTTTAAAATTCCATTTTGTACTCATCACCTTCCTTGATTCTCAATTGGTGATATCCCAACCTCAAATCAATCTTAGAGAAGAAACATGCACCCTTCAACTCATCAAGTCATCAATTCGTGGAATGGGGAATCTATTCTTGGTTGTAGATTTGTTCAAGTCCCTACAATCCATGCACATGCGAAAAGTGCTATGCTTCTCTTGACCAAGAGTACGGGTGATGCAAAAGGTGATTGGCTAGGAGTAAACCATCCCATGTTCATAAGCTCTTGCACTTACTTTGCCACTTCATCCTTCTTCACTTTTGACAATCTATAAGGTGGCTTCTTGAGACGGGCTGGGTATGTGGCTTAAGCTCTATCCCATGATCCACCTCCCTTTTTAGAGGCAAGTACTTTGGCATTTGGAACACATCCTCATACTCCCTCAACAATTCCTTCATACCTTTATGCATAACTTCACCCTTTTGTTCATTGCCTTCTTCTTTGTAAAGCTGTAAAACATATATGCATCCCATCTTCTTTAGCTCCACCTTGAATGGTGTGGCATTGATCATCTTGATACTTGGCACATGAGTTCTGGTCAATGTAACCTCATGGTTTCCATGCATATATCTCATATACCCTTGCTATAAATTCACGTGAAACAACCCAAGAGTTGCTAACCAATCGCATCCCAAAACAATGTCAATGGGACCCATATCCAATACAAGCAAATCAGCCTTGCAAGTATAATCATTTGTGAGAATCAACCTCAGATTCTTGCATACCATTATGCAATCCATCTTTGCCCCCCATAAGCCACTTGAACCTCATGCCACAACTATGGGCTGTAATTTAAGACTACACATGGATTTGGTGTTGATAAAGCTATGTGTGCTTCCACTATCAATCAAAACATGTGCCACCTTTCCATTAATGCATGCCTTCAACCTTAATTATTGGCTCCTTTGCAACCATCATAGGCATCACTTGAGATATTACATGTTGAGATATCGAGCTCTAGTGAGGCGGTGGACACTGATGACCCGCCTGGGGGATAGGCCCCGCACTTACACCACTGGCATGGTTGGTGAGATCTTGGGTGATATGCGGCCAGTGGGATGACAGGCTATGTGACAGCCATTCTAGAGACTGGCATAGTTATAGCGCCAGCTCATTTAGTCGGGTTCACACTATAGAGAACCCGTGTATGTATTGGTTGAGTACCTTTCATATTGTGTGTACTCTTATTCTAGTATATGGTGTGTTGAGTAGAGGAGGAGAAGATTTTCAGCCTCTCACCTTGTGTGTTCTCTATTAGGGTTTTGTGAGTGTGTGTGTGTGCTTGCAAGAGCTCAAGCTCTCTTCCCCCCTGCATCTTTTCATGGTATCAGAGCCTGGTTCGTGCTAAGGGCTGAGCTGCAAGCAAGAGAACCACAGGAAGCGGTACGAGGGTAAGAGCTTCAACTACTCTTCCCTATTGTGTTGGTGACTACACCCTTGTCGGGAGCTCCACGGGAGGCACCGGCAAACGATCTCCAATTGAGGAGCTTTCTTCGCGGGAGTGAAGCTATAGGGCAACTATGCAATCCTATGGACTGCAATTTTCGGGCCGAAAACGCGTTTCGGGCGCGTCTGGACCTCCGTTTTTCAGAAAGCAGGCGATTTCGAACACTGCGGGTAAGTCATCGATTCTCTGCAGAACTCTGTTTTAAGAACTGCAGGAAGACAGATTGACTGTGCAGACACTGTGGGTGCTGCAAAGAGGTCTACAGTTGCCATTGGGTGTATGTATGTGCATTGAGGTCACTGGTTGTGACATTTGAGTGGATTGCAGTACCGCTGTGCAGAAAATACAGCAGTTGTGCAGGAAAAACCAGAGTGCAGTTTCTGGTAAAATTGTGTGTTTGGCAAGATGTCTAATGATGGCATAACACAGATTGTGGCTGAAAAGCTTGACAAGAATAACTTCCATGCTTGGAGGTTCAGGTTGACGAATTTCCTGATGGGAAAAGGCTATTGGGACTACATAGAAGGTGAGCATGAAGAGGCACCGGAGATACTGGATATAAATCCGACTGCTGCAGATGTGAAAGAGTTTAAAGACTGGAACCAAGGAGCCAGGAAGGTCATGTATTGGCTTTCCATTAGTATACAGGACACCATGATTGGGCACATTCAGGATGCCAAGTCCCCCAAGGAGGCGTGGGACACCTTGGTAAAGCTTTATGAAACAAATACCAAGGCACGTAAGATACAGTTGAAGAATGAACTTCATACTGTGGAGAAAAAGAGCATGTCTGTGAATGACTATGCGTTGAAGATAAAGGGTATTGTGGAATCCCTTGCATCTATTGGTGTGTCAGTAGATGATGATGACAAGGTGGAAGTCTGTCTACGTGGTCTCGGGCCACAATACAAGGCGTTTAAGACGTCTATTCAGACTCGGGAAAACATTCCCAACTTTACAGATTTGGTGTCTATGCTGATTATCGAAGAGAAGAACTTGGGTGAAGACCAACAGTCTTCACAAAGCAAAAACAGTTCAGAGCAACAGGCCTTCTATAGGAGTTCAGGAAGAGGACGAGGTAGAGGAGGCCGTGGACGCGGTCAAGGAGGTGGCCGAACAGGTAATCAGAATTATGGCCAGCAGCAGCAGCAACAACAACAGTCCCAGAATCAACAACAACAACACGCAGGTGGAAGAGGCAAATTCAGAGGCAGGGGGAGTCAAAGAGGCCGTGGAAATTGGCAAAGGCAATATAATGATACACGTGAATGCTATTATTGTGGTAAGCCTGGACATGTGCAGTCAGAATGTTATAAGAAGCAGGCTGACATGCAAAATGGGAAAGTGCAGTAAAACAACTATGCATCCTCAAGAAGAAATAATGAGGATAATGAAAGGTTGTTTGTTATGCAGCATGTTGTGAATGCCATGTCTGAAAATGTTGATGCAGCACAAAAAGATAATGTATGGTATGTGGATTCAGGCGCTTCGAACCACATGACGAGTCATCGGGAGTGGTTTAAGGAGATGAAAAACCCGGAAAGACCAAGTTTTGTGGAAACAGGGGATGACACTGCTCATCCAATTGCCCACATTGGAGATGTGCCATTGTCTATGCAGGATGGCAAAGTGAAGTACCTTGCAGATGTACTTCATGTACCGAACATAACAAAGAATCTGGTTTCAGTTGGCCAGATGATTGAGCAGGGTTTGCAGGTTAGGTTTAACCCTGATGGATGTTATGTCGAAGACTTTAAAGACAAGTGCAGGTTGGTTGCAAAAGGCAACAAAGTGGGCAGAATGTTTACGTTGGATGTAGACATGCCTGAAATGAGTGCTGCGATGTTTGCAAATGGTTCAGGAATTGTTGCAGACACAGACATATGGCATAAAAGAATTGGACACGTGAATGTGCAGAGATTGAAGTCTATGTAGACAAAAGGAATTGTGACAGGGCTGCCAAAATTTAAAGTGGAAGGTATGCAGAAAATATGTGAAGCATGCCAATTTGGGAAGCAAACAAAGCATGTGTTTCCACGTAACAGATATGTGAGCAGAAATGCACTAGATGTTGTGCATTCAGATGTATGGGGTCCTACGAAGACCATATCTATGGGAGGCTGCAGGTATTATGTGACTTTCATTGATGACAATATTTCATGAAGGAGAAGAGTGAGGTGTTCACTCACTTTCAGAATTTCAGAGTTTTGGTTGAAAAGCAAACAGGGAAATATGTAAAGTGCCTAAGGTCGGATGGAGGGGGAGAGTACTTCTCCAATGAGTTCTCTGAATATTTGAAGAAGAATGGTATTCGGAGACAGTATACATGCAGATACACTCCGCAGCAAAATGGAGTTGCTGAGCGAAAAAACAGGCACATTGCTGAGATTGCGCGAGCATTGATGGAAGAGAAGAATATGCCGCATTGCTATTGGGCTGAGGCTGTTTCTACAGCAGTATACATTATGAACAGGACTCCAACTGCAGCCATACATGATGTAACTCCAGAGGAGAGGTTTACTGGCAGAAAACCAGATTTGTCTCATCTGAAAGTCTTTGGATGCATTGCATATGTGCATGTGCCAGATGAGCTGAGAACTAAGCTGGATCCGAAAGCTGAAAAATGTGTGTTTATTGGATATTCCCTTGAGCAAAAGGGATACAGGTGTTATAACCCTGCTACACGTGAGTTGAGGGTAAGCAGGGATGTTGTATTTGATGAGATGAGCAGCTGGTATGCTGCTGAAAAAGAAGCTGTTGGGGCTGATGTGAGTGGAAGTGTGGTTGCACAGAATGCAGGTCAGCAATCACAGTCTTTGAGTGGACCAGGAGAGTCCTCATCTAGTGGGTCTGTTGATAGACCATGGAGTGGCAGGCTGCGTCATAATACCAGCCCTGCAAATGTGATTAGTACATCACGTAAAGGAAAAGAGAAAGTGGTTGAGCCCCTTGGTATGCCTGACATTTCTGCAGGGCATTCTCATGTTGATGGAGAGTCTAGTGGCTCAGATATGAGCCTTGATGAGGAGCTTGGGATCCCAGCTATGAGAACACCTGGTGTAAAGAAGGCTATGGAAGCCATGAATGAAAAGCTGCGAAGATCAGGAAGAGTGAAGAACCCTGTGCAGAGATTTACATATGATGGTTATGTGGCACATCACTATGCATATATGGCAAAGGTTGTGCAGGTTGTTGAGCCCACATGCATTGATGAGGCTATTGGAAATGTGTGTTGGGAGAAAGCTATGGATGAGGAGATGGATGCACTATATGGAAATGAAACTTGGGATTTAGTGCAATTGCCAGAAGGCAAGAAAGCCATTGGATGCAAGTGGGTGTACAAAGTTAAACATAACAGTGATGGAAGCATAAACAGGTACAAGGCTAGATTGGTAGCCAAAGGATATGCGCAGAAATATGGGATTGATTATGAGGAAACTTTCAGCCCAGTTGCCAAGATGGCAACGGTGAGAGTTGTGATAGCACTGGCTGCGTCAAACCAATGGTCTTTACATCAGCAGATGGATGTAAAGAATGCATTCTTGCATGGGGATTTGCAAGAAGAGGTGTATATGTTGCAGCCACCTGCTGGTTATGAGGATGTGGGTCACCCCGAGCATGTTTGCAGGTTGAAGAAAGCCTTGTATGGCTTAAAGCAAGCACCAAGAGCATGGTCTGACAAGATTTCTGACTATCTTGTCACTATTGGCTTTCATGTAGCCAATGCAGATTTCTCATTGTATGTGAGACATGGTGATAGAGGGGTTGTGCTTGTTGTCATCTATGTAGATGACTTGATCATTACGGGGGACCATGATGCAGAGATCTTTGATGTAAAGATCTTGCTTAGACAGAAGTTCGAGATGAAGGATCTGGGGGAGCTCAGATATTTCTTGGGCATTGAGGTGATTAGGTCACCACATGGCATTGGATTACTGCAGAGACAGTATGGCTTGGACATGTTGTCCAAGTATGGTATGACAGGCTGTAAGCCTATTTCTGTGCCATTGGATCAAAATGGCAAGTTGAGTGCAGATTCAGGAGAGATCTTGGAGGATCCTACTATGTACAGGAGCATAGTAGGAAGTTTGATCTACATGACGATCACCAGACCAGATTTGAGCTATGCTGTTGGGTTGGTGAGTCAGTTTATGCAGGTTCCACAAAAACCGCATTTGGATGCTGTGAGACGCATACTGAGGTATGTGAAGTCTACTTTACATTGTGGACTATTCTATGAGACTGGGACAGAGATATGTGTACATGGGTACACAAATGCTGATTGGGCTGGTAGTATCTCAGATAGAAGATCTACCAGTGGATTCATGTTTTCTTTGGGGAGTGCTGCTGTGACTTGGAGCAGCAAGAAGCAGCCTACGGCTGCTCTGTCGAGTACGGAGGCCGAGTACAGAGGAGCTGCTATGGCAGCATGTGAGGTAGCTTGGTTGAGAAAGCTACTTGCAGATTTGGGTCTATCAGTGGATAGACAAGTTGTCATTTTCTGTGACAACATTAGCAGTATACAGTTGGCCAGGAACCCAGTCTTTCATGCTTGTACGAAGCACATAGAGGTCCACTACCACTTCGTCAGAGAGAAGGTCTTGGCAGGAGACCTTGACCTTGTTTATGTCAGCACAGAGGATCAGGTAGCTGACATCTTCACCAAAGCATTGGGTACAGAGAAGCTCCGCAGATTCAGGGCTTCGCTTGGTGTACATGAGATGGAGTTGAGCTCGAGGGGGAGTGTTGAGATATCGAGCTCTAGTGAGGCGGTGGACACTGATGACCCGCCTGGGGGATAGGCCCCGCACTTACACCACTGGCATGGTTGGTGAGATCTTGGGTGATATGCGGCCAGTGGGATGACAGGCTATGTGACAGCCATTCTAGAGACTGGCATAGTTATAGCGCCAGCTCATTTAGTCGGGTTCACACTATAGAGAACCCGTGTATGTATTGGTTGAGTACCTTTCATATTGTGTGTACTCTTATTCTAGTATATGGTGTGTTGAGTGTTGAGTAGAGAAGGAGAAGATTTTCAGCCTCTCACCTTGTGTGTTCTCTATTAGGGTTTTGTGAGTGTGTGTGTGTGCTTGCAAGAGCTCAAGCTCTCTTCCCCCCTGCATCTTTTCATTACATAGGGTAACAATATTGTCTTTGTCATGATAAGCACACATAGGCATTGGTAACCCATCATCATAGTCCACATCTCCCTCCTTTAATCCACCTGGATCAGAGGGAAATTCACCATGATAAGCACACATAGGCATTGGTAACCCATCGTCATAGTCAACATCTCCCTCCTTTAATCCACCCGGATCAAAGGGAAATTCACCATCCTTCTCTACATCCTCAACTTTGTTGTTGGCATCTTCAAAGTACTCCTCATACTCATCCACATCCTCCTTAATGTCTTCATGGCAAGGTTCAGTGAGAATCATGCTTAGGGTCATCTTCTTGGCCTTAAAAACCTTCCAATGATCCTTGTTCCATTTGTCACCACACACTTGTTGCATAAATCCTGTTTCTTCAAGTCATTAATACAATCTTCTCCCAAAACCTTGCTCTTGTTAGATGCTTTTACATCAACTTGCTTCTCATCACCATGTGAAGGTCGAGAGAAAGAATTACCAAATCTAAAGTTTTCTCTTCCACCTCTTCCATAAACGGTTGGAAATATAGGAGGACCTGTGTGATAAGAAACTCCACTTGAAGATTTGCCCAAAGTTGAAGTGCCAATATTAGCCCTAAATCCATGCCTTGATCCACTAGCATGTGTATATTTTGCCTCTCAGATCTCCACAAGAAGCATGGCCTCCTTGATGGTGTCGAGCCTTTGAGTATCCACATCAACCTTGATGTTGTTTTGCATCCCTTTGATAAACTTCCTCAATTTGCACTCCTCACTCAAACCTTCCACATGAAGTGAAAACTTCATAAACTTGTACACATAGTCCTTGACATTGCCCGTTTGAGTGAGATCATCCCATTTCTCCACCATCCTTGATCTATTGAAGGGGCTGAAACAAAGGTTCTCCTCATCTCATTCTTGAAATCATCTCAAGTACTAATCAAATAGTTGAGCATTCAAGTGCCACCACCATGCATGGGCATAAATAACCTTCTAGATGCAAAGAAGCAAATAAGACTTTGGCCCTATCAATATACGAGGATTAAGTTCAAATTAAAGCTCCATCTTGTCAATCCATTCTTCAAACTCCTCATTTGTTGAGCCTTCTCCCTTAAACTTGGTAAAAGTCAACTTGTCCTTCACTCCCTTAAACTCATCTTCATCACCACCTCGATGATGAGCATACGGTCTATGCTCCCTTGGTCTAACATGATTTTTCCCAAACTCATTGAAGTGATGAGGTCTAACATGATTATGTTCCATCCCATTAAAATGATGACCCATCTCATCAAAGTGATGACTACCCATGTGTGAAGGATGATGACCCATCTCAACAAAGTGATGTCCACTCATGTGTGGATGATGATCCATCTCATCAAAGTGTTGTCTACTCATGTGTGGATGATTCCAACTTCCATTCACTCTTGATTCTTCCAAAACAATGCCTTTGCTTTTGTCCACATTTCTCCCTTGCATCGAAGAAACCCCATTCATAGGACCATGCATAGGCATACCGGGCATACTTGTTCCACCTTGATGCATCAATGACAGAGGCATCTTGTCCTTTCCAAGAATAGAACCATGATTCCCATCAACATGGTGCATACTAGCTTGAGGAGTGTGCAATGCATTTCCATGTGAAGGTCCTACAAAAGATCCATAATCTTGTGACCCTATTGGTGGAAAAGCATTTGGTGCATATGGATGCAACATAGGTCCATTGTAAGCTTCTTTTCCTTTATCCGTATCTTGCCTGAAGCTTGAGATCCCATTATGCAACTCCTTGCTCATAGAGTCAAACTTTTCCACTATGAACTAAAATCTCTGGTCCATTCTTTCAATCATGGTTTGCATGAGATTAAACATGTTATTCATGTTCATGTCTCCGCCTTCTGTAGGGATTTGTGGAACATTTACCTCTTGATTCATCCCTTCATTAGCGTTGCCACCAATTTCTTCTTGCAAAGCTCCTTAAGCAACCTGATTTACATCTTGTCTTGCCTGCTTCGTACTCAAGAGCTTCCTTGTAGTTCCCCTTGTTGAGTTTTCCCTTTCGACATCATCTCAATTTCTCCAAAGACCTTTGGAAGGGTTCCCAAACTCTAATTTACCGGCTCTTTAACTCTATAGAGAGGCAATGACGTGTAGAACCTCTCTTATGATCACTTTGACCAAGGTCAATGCACAAGTATTCTCTATTTTGACTTCTTTGGAAAGTCAAACGATGAGTAATTTGCCACTTTGACCAAGCAAACAGAGTCCGATTCTTAAAGTCTTTAGCTTGCCAGAATGAGGGAAGAGCATACTATCCAGCTATGATGTTAAAATTTGTTCAATCCAGAAACCCTACTTTCTATAATAGAAACAAGGTATCCAGTGGAAAAATGGGTGTAGTGGGGAGGATAGCTTGGGTGTCCGAATGGTGGGGTGTAAGGCTAGATGGGAAGATTAGGGTATGGGAAACCTAACCCTATGGGAAACCTAACCCTATGCTTACTTTGCCAAGATGAAGCGATGTTTTTGACTGGGCCCCCACTTTAACCTTTCCGTCCCCGCAAAATCTTCCAATTGGACAAGCAATCATTGTCGGAATTGAGTGCTTGATAGCTTGAATTTTAGCCCTTGTTACAAGCTTTCAAGCTATGTATAGCCCTTAAAATCATCTCCTTTGATTGTGGCTTGAATTAGGGTTTTCATATTGCACTTATGCATGAATTTTGACCAAATTTCGGCAGCATCTCATCTCCTTTGTTTGTACAACCAAATCTCAATCCCAACTTGATTGGAAATCAATTGCAACACTAAATCACATGCTTGTCAATCCTTTGACCAACAAATGCATCCTTCATAAGCACTTGATAGTCGATGTAGAGCATTGAAGCTTGCTAATCTCTCAGCCAAGCTTTTCCCACCCTTGTACCTAGGTCAAAACTAGGCACAAGTTGGGGCCATGTCTTCACCACCGATACCTAATCCTCCACCTTATCGCTTTTCCAAGGCACTCACTGCCTGCAAGGTGGATTCAAGACATACTCCCCCCCCCCCAAACCTCTCCTCTAAATGCTGAGATACCCTCACACACCACTTGTTTACTAAGAATTGAAATGTGAATACAAGTGTGTGTGAGTTGTATAGCATGAACTTGAAAGTATATATGAATTCACTTATAATTGGCACTTATAGTTGCATGCCCCATCATTAAAACTCATAAGCATAAGCTTTCAATGTATCCGGTATCAAATCCTTCACCAAAGTCTCAAGGAAACACATAAAAGCCAACCATGTGAATCATAGCATATCTCTCATGCACCATTATGCATACAATGTGCCATAATCAACTCTAATGTCACCACAATGAAATCAAATTTGACCATGTGGAACCAATATTGCCAAAACAAATCACCAATATGATGTAAACTCAAGTGCAAACCACTAATAAGCATATATGTGGCTTCCATGAGAATGACAAGAATGCTCAAATCTTGCTTAGGGCTCTCCTAATGCATCAATTAAAGACACATAGTTGCATATGGTCATCATGATAACCCCATATAATAAATAATAGCATGGAGGTTCCATTACTCATGTATCTTCACCACATGACTTGAAAATGCATTCAATGGGCTCAAATGGTGGAAGTGAAGCTTATCTTGAAAGAGAATGCTCTCTTGATTGGAAAATGTAGAAATTTCAATCCACTATAGACTAATTGCTCATCATTGCACTAATCCTTGCAAGATTTGAAGGCATCATGGAGAAATACCCCATTTAAGAGCCATTTATTTGAAAGCATGCCTTGGAGTCTTACTGTGAATTAATGGCGACCTTAAACGCAGTTTCAATAGTCCACATAGTGCACAACATAGCTGGGTAGACAAGGAAATGCCACGATCGCTATAAATCGCCAATAATCTCCTTGTAAATGGCCTCCAACAGCTTGCCTAGGCTTTGTCTAAGCTTAGGCAAGCCATAAGGCTCCTCTACAAAGAAAACTCCTAATGAATGGTCCTCCACATAGAGCGATCTTGGTGGAGAGCGACCAGCAAATCAAATCGTCCCATGGCCATCAAATGTAATAGCAGCAAGCTCTTTATGTTGATTAAGATGAAGCTAAAGAAAGCGGGTGTGGAAGTCTAAGCCTCAAAGTGCTAAAGGTGTGTGTGAATACAACAAAGGATACATGTACCAAGACATAAAGTGGTAGCTCAACGTAACGAGCATAGAGCCATGATAATAGTGCATGAGTACATTTCATATGATCAAGATTGAGATGGTAACAAAGTGATGTCAATGATGATGAGAACTCACACCCTGGCGATCATATGAAAGGTAGGAATAGTAAGAATAACCCATAACTAGCAATCACCCAAAGTGTGCAAATCAAGCCCGCAATGCACTAAGCTTGTGAATAAGGACTAACAATGCACATGGAACTCACACTGCATGTGAACAAGTCCAAACAATGTGCCACTGCATGTGAACATGCCCACAACAAATCCCAAAGCGTGTGAACACCCCACACAACACAAGGCATGTGAACAATCCCCAATAACCTATAAGAATGCACTCTTGTGCAAACAGACTCCAAGCATACTCCAAGCATGTGAAAATCTTGCATGTGAACACCACTAAAAACACCCAACTATTTGTAACCACACATGTGAACAAGCTCCAAAGAGTCGACTGAATGGAGACTTGAGTGGACAAGGTGTGGGAGAACCACAATTTTGGCAAGGGTACAAAAGGGGTGCTGTGAAAAGGAAATAATGAACCCTAACTTTAATGATGTGTGAAAGGATAAAATATAGGAAAAAGAACTTTTGCTGAACACCTACTTCCTCTTCTCGTTCATGGGAAGCCCTATATGCGTAGTAGCTAAGAGCTCCAAGATCCAAACCTTCTTTGCTGAACGTCCATTAGCTTCTACCAAGTTGGGTGTCACTGAAAACTTGAATGCTATGTGGTGTTGAAGGGCGATGAAGCTGCGCACTTGGTGATCAAAGTGTTGTGTTGAAAAGCACCTGCTTTGCTCTGTTGCACTAACAAACAAAGTTCATGCTAAAGTATACACGTTGGTTTTCACATACTATATCAAAACTCTGGAGCATTTTCTTTTCTGTTGTTGTTGTTGGTAGTGTAATAATTTTGAGCAAGTTCCAAAAAGCCTAGGACAATCGTGAACACTAGAGTCAAATCATTCCCAATGCTACTTGATTGATTTTAATTAAAGTAACCAGTGATGAACTGCTTAGACCTCTTTAAGCATCGATGATGCTAACACCTTTCTCCTCCTCACATTGGTGATGGGTTGAAGTTGTGCCCATGTGCAAGGCTTAGATCCGTAGTTTCACCGTTCATCTTAAGTTACACCATCTTATGTTGTTGATATGCCTTTCTTTTTATGCTTTGCCTTGTCCTCTCCATCTATTAACCCGTAGATTTATTTTGATCTATTTACCATTTATCTGCAAATAAGTCATGAGAATTCAATCGACATACTGAATGTATGTGTTGTTGCACTCTCGTCTTTGAAAACTTAAGAAGTCTACACTAAGATTCTTGAAATTTTACTTTACATAGTAAACTTTATCTAAATTTGTAACAAAACCACAAACATTTTTTCAACTTTCCTATGCACAATAAACTTTGTTTAAAATCTATTAGAACTATCAACTTTTGCTCGAATCTTCTACAAAACTATAATCTCGATACTTTCTTGATAAAATTTGCACCAAGATTTGGACTACAACCTTCAATATTCTCTAAACTGCCAAGATTTTCTTAGAAACTAGGCAAATATAGAAAGAAACTAAGGTTTATGAATAGATTTGATAGAAAGAAATACTAATCAAGAATATTGTGCACTAAAGTTAGAGAATAGGATAATCATCATGAATTCAAAAATGATTAACACTCAAACAAAGATAATGTTAATCTTGAAAAACTATGTAGAACTTAATCTAAATTTAATTAAGTCTTAATTTACTCTAATCAAAATACCAAGATCAAAGCCAAGGAATCTGATACCAAATATAATGAATTGAAATATGGGAAAAATTACAATGAAAGCTTGTATTAAAGCTTTGCATATCCATGATGCCTAAGTGGTTAACTCTCTCACCAAGAGGATGGAAATAGCCTTCCATAAGCCAAATGTAAGCAAAGAGAGTCAATATGATCAATACCATGAAAAGGTAACGAAAGGTTAGAAAAGGTATCAAAAAGCACAATATGCAAAGCACACGTGCCCTTTATAGTCCCAAGGCCCATGTGCCCTAAATGCCATATGTGTCCTAAATACCACGTGTCTAAAATGTGTCATAAACCCCATGTACCTAGGTCCTAGGTCTAACTAGTAAAGTTGTTGCTTCATTACATTGATTGATGCATTAAACATATTTGTTAATACTCACATGGGCTCACCATTAATTGGTATATTTTTAACTCTTAAAATTCACCTTGTGCTTAATTCTTGGTTTCTTGCTCTTGTTATAGAACTTGAAAGGACTTTGTTGTAAATGGGCTAAATAGTGATAGCAACATTCAAATCTAATGTAACTTTCTCCATCTCCGTGCTCACTTGGTTTTTACATAGAATTTTGAAAGCATGTATTTTTACGCTAGGCTATAGATTCACTAGTTTATATGCTAAAACTTGCATATGCATGTGATCTTATTTTAATCTAGGAAAAGAAATATCTAACAATTAGTCAATATTTTTATAGAAAACATAAAATTCCAAGGTAAGTCTATGTGTTTATCACTTGTTTACTATGGTGAACAAACTCTCTTTGAATTCTATCAATGTTTCTTACTAAATCATCTTGCAATCTTTGTCACTTTGTTTTAATGCTATTTTTTCCACCTCTCTGTCTCCTCTCTCTCTTCATGCAAAAATTATCTCACTCGCTTCGTGTTTTATGTTTCTTACTAAATCATCTTGCAATCTTTGTCACTTTGTTTTAATGCTATTTTTGCCACCTCTCTCTCTCTCTCTCTCTCTCTCTCTCTCTCTCTCTCTCTCTCTCTCTCTCTCTCTCTCTCTCTCTCTCTCTCTCTCTCTCTCTCTCTCTCTCTCTCTCTCTCTCTCCATGCAAAAATTATCTCACTCTCTTCATGTTTTTTTTAAAAATTCTTAAAGGGCTTTGTAGGTTCCTTAGATAATGGGATGATCTAACTATCACCAATAAATTGTGCCTGCAATATTGTGGCCTTATAAATTGATTCAAAATGTGGTTTATCATTGAACCATAATTACTTTTGTTGTTCTTCTTTTCTCAATGCCTATGTTTGCATGGTTTATTATATTTTCTTGTATTTTTTTCTTTGAAATGGGATGAATATTCGAATCACCTAACATGATATAATTATTTCTATTGATGGTAATTAAGTTATCCTTTTGTTTCAGTGATGTGCTAGATTTTAATGATTGGAGTGTGATGTATTATATACCAAATTGATGTACGATCGTACAATAATGAAAGACTTAGTAAACCTTACGTGCACAATGATTCAAGGTCACCATTCACATGGCTTATGTTGATAGATAAATTTGTGTGACTGTATAAAATAGACTTATTCTATACTTATCTCGTGAGTGTGAATTCAAAGGAACTATTTTTGCATTTAGATTTAATGTATTTTTTGTTTAAAGCCATGTAATTTTGAAAGCCATCAAGCTTTTATATGCTTTGATATAGCCTAGGTGTTTTAGTAGTGATAATGGATTAAAAGTGGATTAAAAGACTAAATGATGAATTTTGTACACACGCACAAATCCATGGCTATACTTTCCCACTTTGTCATTGGTTTTACTACTACTAATCATCTATCTCGTCATTTATAATTTTTTTGATCTAGCTTTATTTAACTATAATGTATTGGATTTATTTATAATTTTTTGATCTAGCTTTATTTAACTATTATGTATTGGATTTATTATGTAGATTTATTTAACTATTATGTATTGAAATTATTACGTAGCTCATTACAATAATTGTTTATGATAGTGTTGGATATTTCAAGCTGTTTTTGTTGATTCCTTTAGGTCTAAATGCTAATTTTTTCATTGTTCATTCTTATAAATAATATATTATTCATTTTGGTGATTGTATTGAGAATACACCCATCCACAATATTACAATATCATCACAGATCTTAATTTTCTTGTAACAAAAGTTTTACTTGCACCTCATGGAGTGATGTAGTCTTTTTATGGTCTTTTGGAAATCTTAAGCTCCTTGAAATTAAGGAAATCCCTTTTTTATTTTGAAATAATTTTGTGTCCTTTTCTTTGTTCGATGATGAAAACGCTTAGTAGATCATTGGGTGATGGTTTATCATAATAAATATTGAGGTATAAAATGTCATCATTGATGTTCTTAATTGTTACATGTGTATTATCTTTTTTGGAACTTTGAAGTGCAATTATGTTTCAAAAAACACACACACAAGCACAATATATATCTCTCATTTGTAATAAACCACCTAATTGAGTAGTTCAAACTTATGGCAACATGCTAGGTTTCTAAATACCCTCTCAATGCCACTAAAGTGTGTTATTTTATTTTTGTTTGCTATTGTTAAGAAAAAAATAGTGCTTCAAGCTTTAAAATAAGTAAATGGGATCACATTTTACTATCGAATTGAATGTTATTAATACCATCTTTCTTGCCTATCTAGATTTCTTCTACCCTCTACTAGGTTTTAAAAAATGTCATTGACTTAACTTATTGTCCCCCCATCAAAAAATTCCCATGGAGAAAAAGAGTGAAACAGAAGGCATACCACTGGTTGTCTAGCATGCCTCAAGTTGGCATGGGATAAAGTGTGCCTCCCAAAGGATATGGGGGGTTTGTGATTAACTCACTTACAAACACATGTAGTGGCTGGGGTCTCCACTATGCTCACAAACTACATACACAATAGGAAGAAGTCTGGGCTAGCATGGTTAAAGAGGTGGTGGTGGTGTGTAATGCTTCAGTGTGCTACCATGGGGGAAGTGGAAAGGGTCTCCCCTTGAAATTTGAACCTTAAGGCTTCCAAGAGGCTCAATATAATAATGGGTTGATTCATCTACTACTTATGGGATGGGCCTCTATTGGGTTGGAGAAATGTAACTCAATTATCTGTGATTTTTTGGGGTGGCTAAAGCTAACAAAGAGTCCTTGGCCCTCATTCTTGGGGAGTTCACTACATGTAAACCTAGTATATCACATGTATTCAAGGCCTATAACTTAATTATCTATGATTTTTGAGGTGGCCAATGCTGACAAAGAGTCCTTGGCCCTCATTCTCTCAAGGAGTTCACTACATGTGAACCTAGTATATCACATGTGTTCAAGGCCTATATCTAAAATCCCTTATCTGTAGCTTTTGCATATATAAAATTAACCCTTTTTTAATACAACTCTATAACTTTTTTAAAAAAACCTATTAATTAAATAAAATTCTCTCAAAACATTAAATAAAAAATGTCCCTTTGTTGAATGCAAGTGATAGGTTACATACTTTATAAGTGAATCCCCCAGAGCCCTCATTATGATCTAAGTACAATAACTACATGTGTTAGACAACTTTGTGCTCAATTATCTATAATGTTTGAGGTGGCTAAAGCCGACAAAGACTAATTGTCCCTCATTATGATCAGAGTGTAATAACCACACATGTCTACCTTTGTGCTCAATTATTTGTAATGTTTGGGGTGGTTGTAAGAGCTATCATGGCCCTCATTATGATCCAAGTATAATCATTGCATGCATCTAGATATCTTTATGAAACTTGTGTCCTGGATTAAAGATTGGTCTTGGTTAGGGTCTATCCCCTTACTGAGGCCTTAAACTAGATCCATGTACTAGGTATTGGTAAAGTCGAATGTCATATATGTAGATAATTAACACAATTTGAGGTGGGACCCTAGAATGTTCCAAGAGGTGGAGGGGTATGTGGGAGCTACCACTACCATTTAAAGTTCAAGTTTTTTTTTAAATGGAAAAAGATGATGGGGAATACATTTCATACCTAACGGAGTTGTCGTACACTCAGATATATGTGGACATAGATGGGGAGGTGGGCCATGTCAATATTGGGGGCCAAGATCACATGGGCATTGTAACATGATTTCCATGAGGCATACTTCATGGTATACGTGAACAAGATCCATGGGCCATGATTATGGACCACTTTTATATACATAGACATAATATGTGCTTAGCTCATAGCCTTGGGCATGGGCACTTATAAAAATGTGTGAAAAGGTGAGAAGTATACAAGACAATAAAAATGTGTGAAAAGGTGAGAAGTATACAAGATAATAAAAAGGAGGCTAATCACAATTAACACTTACTAATCATTTTGATAATACATCTTCTTCTTGCCAAGAGCAAGCTTCAATGGCAACCATGCCCATGTGGAACAGCATGTAAATGGGTTGATTCATCCTCTCTCCCTCCCTCCTTCCTTTCAGTGGTATTAGAGATCTTGTTTTTTATCCCTAATTTTTGTGGACATTTTTAAACCCTAGGCTCCTTGTAAGCTTTCCCAAGAATTAGCATGGCTATTTTGAGCATCTTTAAGGAATTTCATACAAGATCTAAACCCTACTAGACAAGGCAACCATGAGATCTTCTCATAGTGTTGATTTTCAAAGCGATGGCCTCTAAGATTTGCTTGATATTCAAGCGCTTTCATAAGATCTTGGAAGCTTTGCAAAAAAAAATCAAGCCATTTATTATTTTTTCCTTCGTTCTTGCATAAACCCTAGCTAGCCATGGTGCTTCTTGAGATTAGGAAAGATTCAAGCATTTACAAGAATTTACAAGTATTTTGCCTCTCCATTTGGTTTGTGTATGGCTTGGTAAGAGATATTCTTGGAGACATAGCCATGATGCTATAAAGCATTGATGAAAGGGGAGCAATGAATGTGAAAGGAAATGATGCAAATGACATGAGTTCATGCTTATTCATGTAAGAGGACTCACTCATACCTCTCCTTGTTGTGCAAGAAATTTCCATTTCTCTATTTTCATTGTTGCATGTGTGAGAGGTACCCTTGGCAAGAAAAGGTGGAAGAAGGGATCAAGGGGGAGTGCTTTCTTGAATTCCATTACCTTGGGGCTGTGGTAAACCAAGGAAGGGGAGGATTAGGTACCATGTCAAGGAGTGTCGAGGAGTGGTGGAAGATTCAAACTCACATATATTGACAAATGTATGGTAATGTATGCTACAAGTGATTGGCATTGAGAGGGCCTTGCACTGGCTCACATTATTGGCAACTAGTTAATTTAAATGTATCTAGTACATGCTTATGGGCAAATGACATGATGCCAAATTCATGCCAAAACGATGACAAGGATGTATGCACATTCTTGGGATTGATTATGCATGATATTGGGTGATTTAAAATCAAGAATTGGTCAAAAACTCCTCTCTAAAGTTTTTGGGCAGTAGACACTCTTTCTTGATTCGATCCTAGAACCTTGGGAGTTGTGAAAAAGTATCACACCACTAGAAAGTACACTTTATGAGCTTTGTCTTGAGAACTTGAACTCTTGATTTGGATACCATTTGCCTCATATAAACATTTGCAAATTCAGCCATGGGTAACACAAGTTGACAAACTTCCAAATATCAACTCCAATTGAAGATTTAAGAGGAGGTGGGGGGGAAGTAGACACGACTGATTTTCATGATGGCAATAATGGGAACGAGAATTTGGATGTCAACAATGAAGTACCTAATTCTTCACATGTTCATTTGGATGCCAATGGAGGACATATAAGTCAGGATCTCCATTCTCTTGACAGTAATCCCTTTGTGTGGAGAGTTACAACAAGCGTTTTGTATATGCCATCATCTTTATAAACACCATCATTTATCCTATTTTTGTAGATTGGTCTTTATTGCATAGATCTTGGTCCTGGTTTGTGAAACCAATCCATCAAGCGTTTTGTACATGCCATCATCTTTATAAAAACACCATTTTTTGGTTTATTTTTGTCTGGCATTGATTGGTCTAATCTATTATAAAGGGATGGACACTGCATTAGTTAAGAATTTGTGATTGCCCAGAGACCAAGAGCGACAATAAGTACACTGTATCATTGACTAATGGTCATGATAAGACTGCTTGGGACACAATCATCTTGGGAGTACCTTTGGCTATGCAGGGCTATGAGGCTAATTTGGATTTTCAGGTCATGCACTTGGCTATAGTCGATATATACCTACGTAGGGAGTGGTTGTATAACCTCAGCCCTACCCTGAGTCATATAGCTACCAAGATAATAGCCTAAAGTTTGTGCATGAGGGGAGAGAAGTGAGGCTACATGGTTAGAAAGAGATTCCAACACCCATGATTTCATCCCTAGAGTTATGCCATGCCATTGACATCGATGATATACAACAGGTATATATTTGTACTGTCTTGTATCAATTTATTTCCGTAGATGAAATAAATGTGATTGATAAAGTTTCTATAGTTAAAACTAATTTAAGTTGTGATAACTTAAATGGCCTTGGTTGATATCACTGTTTTCCAAAACTTGTTTTGTCTTCTTGTGGAACAAAATGTAAATATCAAGGCTAAAACTGAGATGATAAAATAAAAGTATGCAATTGCTTTGAGTGATTTATTGTGAGTTAGGGATGTGTTCCTGATTTATTGTGAGTTAGGGATGTGTTCCTGATTTATTGTGAGTTAGGGATGTGTTCCTGATGATCTTCCAAATGGTGTTCCACCATCTAGGGGGCTTGACCATGGCATTGATATGCTACGAGGGTCAAAACCTATAAGCAAACCTACTTATAGGTTAAGCCACTCCGAGAGAGGTAAAGGAAGTGGAATGGTAGTTAGCCAAGTATATGAAGAAAGGGTGTATACACCTGAGTTATTCACAACCATGGGAATCAACCATTCTTTTGCTATGTGGATGTGCATAGACTATTGTGTTCTTAATCAAGTTACAAACAAATACCCAATGCCACGCATTGATGAGTTGTTTGATCAACTTCACAATGTGAAGTATTTTTCTAAGATTGATCTTAGATTAGGGTATCATCAGGTTAGGATTATAGAACATGATTTTCCCAAGACTGCATTGAAGACTCATTTTGGACATTACAAGTTTCTAGTATGCCATTTAGTTTGACGAATGCTCCAGTGACATTTATGACACTGGCATACAAGGTTTTATGTCCATATTTTGAAAAATTCAAAGTTGTTTTCCTTGATGACACTTATAATTAGTAAGTCGAAAGAAGAACACTTACAACATTTGCGCTCAGTGTTCAAACTCCTTAGGAAAAATAAGCTATTTGGCAAGGAATCTAAGTGAATTTTTTGCTAAGGACATCCACTATTTAGGCCATATGTCTCCACAAATGGGTGGATCGTGACAAGGTGGAGGCCATGGTCAGATGGCCTGAACCTAGAAATCTCAAGGAATTGTCAATTTTTCTATGCATGTCAAGGTTCTACCGACTGTATGTTAAGGACTACGTGAAGATCACAGTCCCCTTAACTGATGAGTTGAGGAGAAAGGATAAAACTATTCATTGGGGAGATCCTCAATGAAGGAGTTTTGAGAAGCTTAAGGTGGCCATCGCGAGACGGCACCAATATTGAGCATTGTGGACTCCAATGAACCTTTCTTTTGGAGATAGATTCTAGTAGGGGGGAGGCCATTGGGGCAGTTTTATTGCAAAGGGGACACCTTGTTGCATTTGAAATCAATAAGCTTAACCGTGCCCAGCGTAACTACTCGACTTACAAGCGAGAGTTACTTGCTATTATTCATGCTCTAAAAAGTGGCAACATTATTTGTATGGTACTACATTTGAGATCTGGACGGATCATGAAAGTCTTAAATGGCTTCTCAATGGCTTTTATGTCAGAGTGAGTTAAAGGGTAGAAAAGCTCGATGGGCAGAGATCCGATAGGAGTATAACCTTATACTCCATTACCAGAGAGGTAAATTTAATGTAGTAGCGGATGTGCTGAGTGTGCATGCTGATGATGAATGAGTTGAGTTTCACCATAAACTCTTGGAGTCACTATGTGGTTTATATGAGCATGATTTATCTTTTTTAGACATATGGCACACTATACATGGTCGCACAAGAAGTACTAGTCCAGAGAGATTAGTGAAGGTTTCTGCACAGCAGGAAGAGGAGCGAGTGCTAGTTCGGAGCAACTAGATGAGTCTCTTGGGCTATGTACCAAGATGAAGAGCTCGAGGATGGAACCTTCACAACCATTTGACACTAGTTCAGTTGGGGGTAATAAAGTTCATCAGGGGAAAAATAAAGACACTATTCTAGTGACGATGAGTACCTTCTCTACAAAGGTCGAGTTTGCTTACCCCAGCTACTATTGGTGATTTTTAATCCCAATTTCTTTAGAAAGTCATGCAATAGTCTGAGTCCTAGTGTTAACCTATGACGGACATTGAGACGTACTATGTTTTATGTCATGTAATTAGTTTAACTATTCTAAGTCATGGGCCGGGCTTGTCGGCACCATATGCAAAGGATAAAGGGATTGGGTGATCGCCGATGAGAGGCGCACCTTGAATATCAATAGGATAAGGGTTAGGATCGGCCGGCCATGTATGGGTGCCCATGTGTGAACGGCCAAGTCACCTATAAGAGTCAAATGTAACCCTAAAACCCTCATTCTCGTGTATTGAATACAAGAGTGCTCTTACCTTATCTCCTTGGTTTCCTTCTCCTGCGCGTGTGTGTGTGTGTGTGTGTGTGTGTGTGAGAGAGAGAGAGAGAGAGAGAGTGATCGAGCACTGTGTAGCGGCACGACGGCGGCGAGGCGGTAGAGCCACGACAGTGGCTCCTCCTTCACTACTGCGACACGGGAATCCTTCACGGCGGCGGTTAGAGCGGTGAGTGACACACCCTTGCATTCTGTTTGAGCTTGCTTTCCTGGTTGTATGCTTGTAGCCATTCGTGGCTCGCATACGGTGTTCGGCAAGTCCCCAGCTACGACCTGTGCGGCAAAAGCACACATTTTTGGCGCCGCTGCCGGGGAGATGCCCTGCACTAAGCTCCAGTTTGCAGCTCGGGCTGCTGCGCGAAGTAAAATTTACACTATAGGAAAGGCGAATGTGTGTTTGTTGTCGAGGTGTTTTCGTGTTTTGTAATCTGTTTCTGTAATTTATCTTCTGCAACTCTGCGTCTTTTGTTATTTTTTCGTTCCGCGTGCGTTCTGTTCTTTGGTTTTCTGCGTGCGAGGGGGGATTTCTGAATCCCCAGGCCTGCGCTGTGTGTGAACTGCGCCGCGGCAAAGACTGAACCCTAGAAAGAAACCCTACAAAACTTATCCCAAACAAAAAAAAAGAAAAATTAATTTTGAAAAAAAAATATATAAAAATAAAAATAAAAAATTAAATTTTTCTAAAAGAAAAAAAACCAAACGTGTGAAGAGGAAAGATTTTTTATTTAGAGAAAAAAATTTTGAAAAGAAAAACCCCCAATTGACCCCGACCCCGACCTCGGTCTCGGTCTTTTGATATATATATATAGGAGAGTGAGCCTCCATAGCTTTCTTTCAAGTGAGAGCTTATGGGAAGTTGTGCCCTATATGTAGCCCACCCCCCAAGGAGTGAAGTGAGCATGTGGGATAAAGCCTTCACCCTTTCCTCCACAAGCAAATAGGCCTTCACCCCTTTCCCCACAAGAAAACAGACTGTTTTGAAGACCACAGGAGCTCTGGATAGGCGAACACGGTGCTGTAACGCACGCTAAGACCCTTTAAATGATACGCTCGTTTCGAGCTATCACACGTCCTAGTTCAGGTTTGACCATAAGTAAGGGGGTTAGAAACAGGTTAAAAACAATACAAAAATAAGTAAAAATGGGGTGTGAAACACCTAAGAAACCACTTGTGTGAACTTCAAGGGTAGTTACCAACGCCCATGGGGTACCCACGTCACATGCATCTATGCTCTGGTCAGGTACTAGAGCCTGAGCCACTAGAAAGCATTTCAGTTTATGCAGGCTCACACCATCCCTTCACGTTGGCATCTTGGCCTTCAGTTGGAACCCAGGGAAGTGCAACCCAAGATCCACGAATAGCGGATAGTGATTCGTCCTCTGACTCAGAAGCCATGGAAGGGCACCCTACCAAGAACCCTGAGGAGACAAGCCAAAACATGCCAGTTTGGGCCCCACAACCCGGATCTAGCATGTTTAGTCGTCTAATAGAGACCTTTAGTACAGCTACAGGCTCTGAACATGCGACAAGCGAAGTAAATGAAGAAGGAGGGATAGTGGATTCGCCATTCACATCTCATGTAGACCCTACCCTCCCAAAGAGTGTCCATGTGGATATTCTACCCACTTCGTTTAATGAGGGCCCTATTGAGCTACCACCTTCCGACGCGCCTCCTAAAGTAGAGGTCCCTAGAAGCCAATCCATAAGAAGTGACATTGCGGCCACTTCAAGAGAACCGTTTGGCACACCAAGTCTGGATGGGATATTTCTCAATGAAAATTGGGAATATGATCTACACACAGAGACTCTAACTGACCTATACACATGCTACACATACCATGTAGGTTGGTTAGAAGTCCTACGATCTACATCTAGCGCCACTAATCTAGAGGAGCAACAACAAATGATATGTGAGGTTATTCATAGAATTATCCAAATTTAGAGGCAAAATAGGGGAGTGAACTTAGGTTCCACTGGCCCTATGAGATTTTTTGGATACAGGCAAGGCCAAACAACCAACCCTATCACAATTGGAGACTCCCTCTCGGTGAGTCCCATAGACCCTTCATATGTTGTTTCGCTTGGAGTCTCAATGCAGGTTAAGCCCACGAGTAGTAACTTTAGCTTTCCAACCTTGGCTCAACTTTCCATTAAGGAATCCACAATGCCTACCCCAATGATGAGCATAACGAAAAGTGCACATGTATTACCACTGTAGTTAGTACGACACCGCTACCTAGTGGAACAGTACCTACAACAGTGCGTGCCAGTGCCTATCGACCATATGTACCTATCGCTACTCATGCTCATGTAGCTCCTATGCCTCTTAGTATGCCAATGGCATATGCTCCAGCACTGCTTTACCATAACCATTATCCAAGAGGAGCTAGGCCTAGTCACATGTCATATCCTACGTCATTTGCCAACATACCCAGACCAACGCCAACTCCTATCAGCCAGGCTATCCCAGAAGTGCCTCCACCAGCTATGCCTGCTCACCTAGGTGATCTCGCAGCGTTTGCTCAGACGATCGGATGATCTATTACGAAAAACATGCGGGCATGCCTGAGAGAGAACCTAGACGCAAGGCAGTACAAGTGGCTAAGCTCACTCAGAACTTCAGTGGTAACGAAGATGTGAGGAAGCACATTGAAGTTTTTGAACACGTGTGTGATTCCTTGGAAGAGCACAATGAGCTGCATAAGTGTAAAGCCTTAGGCTTAACCTTGAGTGGGAAGGCCGAAGATTGGTATCGAACCTTAAGGGTTGAAGAGCGCACTCACTACCCCACTCTCAAGAGATTGTTCTTGAAAGAATACATACGTGAGGGTGTTGTAACGTACCCATCTTCACTAATAAAGAAATGTCCATGTAATTATGAGTTTTTTATGGTATAAATATCAATGATTTTATTATTTGAGTCATTTCTACTTAGAATCTTCAAATTCTGAGTCCAAATTTGGAATCTGCGTGCGATTTTACCCTAATATAGGATTTTACAGCATCCAAAACGGACACCGGATCAAGCCTATACGCTAATTTCTCCCATTTTAGTTAAAAAACGGCGACCTTTAAACCTTAATAAATGCACGACCGCACGTCCGATTGACGAACGGTCTGAACCCCTGCGCCCAGGAGAACCTCCTGGACAAAAGAAATTTTGGGCGGTCCGGCACGCAAATCGAGACGGGCGTCCCAAATTTGGGTACCCCGCTCCAAAATTTGGTCCGTACACACTTACTAGGGCGCCCGTACAATGGCCGCCCAAGAACCAAAGGACGGCCGTCCACTGTATGGTCCACGCGCAGACCAGATAAGGTACATGCGTACCACTCCTTTTCCAGACAACCGACACCGTACCTTTCCCCTGGACCCATGCAGGCCACTGATCCATAGCCTTTGAAGGTACACCGTCCTTTCGTCCTTGCTTTGCGCAGCGCCCATACCCTCACCCCTCAGCTATATAAACCCCCGAGGTGCTCCACAGACGGCACGCATTTCTGTGTAGCGTATGCCCTGTTGTGCCGCCGTCCGTACTGCCGTCCGTCCCTGTGTAGCGTACTTGCTGCAAGTACAGCCGCCCTTGCAGCCACCCCTCTCACACCCCTGCGCCCAATGCGGCTCCAGTCCTTCCTTTTCAAACCCCTCAAGGAAACGGTGGCCAGGTTAGCTTGGTTAATTTTCAAAAGAAGAGATTTTTTCTTAAATTAGTATTAATAAATGGTGTCTTTTTCTTTTAAAATGAGGACATAAAAATTATATGAAGTTACGAATTATGTGATGTTGTATTCGGTAAATTGCATTGAAGTTGTTATCTTTAGAATTCAAGATTTTTTTTTGGCTTCAACGCTAACTCCGTTCCGTGCTTGTGTAGCCGGGTGGCGTCGTTAGCAAAGCCCGAGAATGGCCCAAGGTATCCCTCATACCTTTGGGAGAATAAGGATCGCCGATTGAGGCGAGAGATTATGCGGCTGCCTAGTTCTGAGGGCCCAGGCTAGTGCGGTAAATAAGCCCACCCTAGTGCGCAGACATCCCTCTGAGGGGCGGGAGGATCGAGCGATGGAGCCTGAGAGGGCGACAGGCCGGCTTGAGTCCTCGCCAGCGGCCGACGATGAGGTGTATGGTCCCGTAGGGTTTTGCCCAGCATGTAGAGGCTGGAAGGCCGAATTCTAGATCATCGGCAGAATAAGAATAAGAGAGCCGGTTTGGCTTGTATGGAAATGGATTCATGTATAAACTTTTTATATAATTACATCTTGTCTTTGGTATGATTGTATTGTGTAAGAAGGCTGTTTTAACGAACCTTGTGAAGAAGGGCCCTAATTAAGGAATATGTTTATTTATGTTAAACAGTGTGGTAGTATTAATTAGAAAACAAATTGATGCGTGAGTAGGGTGGAAAGTGGGAGGATGGAATGCCCTGACGGCACCATCCTACGGACAGGTGGACCCGATTAGTCGGGTAGCTTTCCAACAGATGAAGTGAAAGCCCTACGTTAGATAGTTAGGTTCTTGGGCAACTCTATTCTAGAAGACTAGGCCAGCGGCTGTGCCTTGTATAAGATGAGGAAAAAAGCGTTGTCTCTAGAAATCAAGTCTAGTAGTTGCCCAATTTATGATCAATTGCCCTATGGGTGATTTGATGTTTAGAAAATCACGCTCCCCCTGCGAGATAGAGCTAGGTCATACCTATGAATCGTATCCTTGAATCTCTACAGGGTCAAGGTGTCGATGAATAGGAAATTTTTCCCAAGATAAGACTTAGCAGACTATCTTAAGTGTTTCTCCCAATTTTAAAGAGAGGAATCTTACAATTGGTATCAGAGCCAGGTTTGGCTCCTAGGAATTGCAGTTTAAGGACTGTTTTGTAATAAATGTTTTACCTAACGTAATGCTAATTAGTAAAGATATCCTACTAAAACAAATAAGTTAAATTGATGTTTGAATGATTGTAGGAAGAGGAAGATGCCTACTCCAAATTTCTAGTTTTCCAATGCATCTTCGAGACTGCTAGTCACTCCTCGAATTTCGAGTTCTGCAACACCATGGTGCAGATATTAGAGAAGATATCCCTCCCTCATTTCTCTCGTATTCAGAGAGGATGGGGTAGAGATTTCTGGAGTCGTGGGCCGAGATACTTCTTCATCCGAGCAGATCAGACTGGGAACCTCACCACCGACCTTAAGCAGATTCGTTGGATTGAGAAGCTGAAGATGATCCGCTTATTTTGGTTTGTCGGTACCCCCAGGGCCGACACCTCGGTGACTATAGATGGGGTTCGCATACCTCAGGATCGTTGGGTGTATGACAAAGTGATGTAGGTCTTACCTGCTGATAGAGTAGCAGTGTTGGGATCTACCCCAATCTAGAGTTTACCACCCTTACCATCAGTTTTTAGAGTCTTAGAAACTACTTCGGAACCCCCATATTTCACATATGTGGACCGCTCTACCCTTATGTCATAGTCAAGCCTAGGAATTTCCCTTGATGTCAAATAAGACTAATTATATTAGTCTCAGATCTTTGTAATAAAACTTGTCCTTGTAAATATTTGGAAATAAAATAATTTCAATGTTTTACTCTCCAAAAATAAGCATTGTGCAAATATGAATCTTGTAATCTTAAAATTGTTTTTACAATGATGGCCAGGACGACCGCCCTCCACTTCCCAATGCGCTTTACACCGATACCCAGGAAAAGAAGCTTCTGCTCAAGCAAATGCAACCTCCCTCCTTTAAAGGAGAAGGTTCAAAGGTTGAGAAGGATGCTGAAGTCTGGATTGAGGCGATGGATGATTATTTCTCTGCTGCCGGTACTGGAGTAGCAAATCAGTCTATGCTCGCACGGTTTCGCCTCACTGGAGATGCTAAACTCTGGTGGAAACAGTGGTGCCGTGACAAGGAAGTCACCGAGCATTCTCAAACGTGGGAAGACATCAAGCAGGCAGTGAAGGAAAGATATCTTCCTCCATCCCATGAATCCATAAAGATGAATGAGTTTTTCAGTCTTAGACAGTGCAGCTTAACTCTTGAGGACTACTATTCCAAATTTTTTAGTGTTAGACAGTGCAGCTTAACTCTTGAGGACTACTATTCCAAATTTATTACCCTTCGAAAGTATGCCCCAGCTATGACTACTTCCTAGCAAGTGGCTCGTTTCTGCCAAGGGCTAAATGAACCCCTAGATTCCCGCCTTGAAGCAATGAGGCCAAGCACATTACAGGATGCTCTCATACGAGCTAAGCCCCTTGTGAAAGAAATGAAGGCTAACAAACCGAAGAATCAAAAGAGATCTTACCCTGAGGCAAACCTTAAAGATCAACCTTACAAGAAACCTCAACAGAATTTCCCCTACTACAACAGAGGGCGACAAGGCAACTCTTTTGCCCCCCGCTCGTATGCTGCTTCTTCCAGAGAAGGCCCTCTTTGTTTTGAGTGCAATGAGCCGGGACACTTTAGAGCCAACTGTCCCAAGATGGCAACATCATTTCCCCAAGGTAATAGAGGAAATCAAGGCCGTGGAACCCCTACCCACCAAGGTGCAAGAGGCAGTGGCCGTGGCCGCGGAGGAACAGTTGCTAGAACTGCCTGTGTTATAAGTGAAGAACCGACCTTGGAGATGGCTGAAGAAGAGCGCGCCGCCGTCCATGCGGTAGTAGAACACCAAGGTCCGAATAAACAATTTGGTGTAATCCAAACCCCCGCCACTCATCATGGTAAGCCATTTCAGCTTTTGATTGATTGTGGCAGTACCCATTCATTCCTTTCTCCTAGGTGCTTGCAAAAATTAAACTTGAGCCAAAAAACAGCTAGAAAAATGATTGTAGAGTTAGCCAGTGGGAAAGAAGTAGTATCTCGCCACTCTATAGGAAACCTTGATTTTGAGCTGGGTAATGAGCAAACTCATAGTCACTTTAGAGTCTTGCCACTAGGAATTTATGATGGAATCCTTGGGATGGATTGGTTAATTGCAAACAAGGCTAGCATTCATTGTAACCGGGGGAGTATCACTTTTGAAAATGAGCATGGCCAGGTAATATCTGTTCAGGGGATCACAGGAAAACCTAAGTCTAGGGTAGTCAAGGCAAAACATCTTCTCAAGGGAACACGTAAGGGGCAGCAAGTTTTCTTAGTCAAACTCAACAAAGTCATTGAACCTAGTATGGAGACAGAACCCTCTTGGCTCCAAGAATTCTCTGACATCTTCCCGGACGAGCTTACAGGGTTACCGCCTCCTCGAGAAGTCGACCATGAAATTGAGGTGATCCCTGGAGCTCAACCCATCTCAAAAACTCCCTATAAAATGTCTCTTCCTGAAGCCATTGAACTTAAGGAGCAACTTTCCCAACTCATTGAGCAAGGATTTGTACGCCCCAGTAGCTCTCCGTGGGGAGCACCTGTTCTTTTCCAAAAAAAGAAGGACGGGACTCTCCGCCTCTGCATAGATTATCGAGGGCTAAATCAAGTCACTGTCAAGATTAAGTATCCTATCCCTCGCATCGATGAACTTCTTGACAGGCTTCATGGGGCCAAAGTCTTCTCAAAAATAGATTTGAGGTCTGGTTACTATCAGATCAAAGTCAAGGAAGCAGATATACCCAAAACAGCCTTCAATACTCGTTATGGCCACTATGAGTTTACTATAATGTCATTCGGGTTGACCAATGCTCCTGCAACCTTCAACCGCCTAATGCAAGATATATTCCGCCCGTACTTGGATGAGTTTGTGCTTATTTTCTTTGATGACATCTTAATCTACTCAAAATCAATGGAAGAGCATGAGGAGCATGTGCGTAGAGTTCTACAATTGCTGCGCAGACACAAACTCTATGCCAAGAAGAGCAAATGTACCTTCTTTACTCATCAAATTGAGTATCTTGGATTCATCGTCTCCAAAGATGGCATCTCAGTAGACCCTGCCAAGGTCA
The DNA here is from genome assembly GCF_041138505.1 of Cibotium barometz. Classification (NCBI taxonomy): domain Eukaryota; kingdom Viridiplantae; phylum Streptophyta; class Polypodiopsida; order Cyatheales; family Cibotiaceae; genus Cibotium; species Cibotium barometz. Next base: position 6,170,444 of record NC_141085.1, read on the forward strand.
AGGATATTCTAGAATGGCCACCCCCTAAATCAGTTCGTGAAGTTCGTGGATTCTTGGGAATCACGGGTTGGTATAGGATTTTTATCAAAGATTATGCCTTGGTAGCTGCACCCTTGACAGATCTTCTTAAGAAGGATTGCAAAATAGTGTGGCGCCAATTCATCAAAACAGCTTTGATCAGCTGAAAGTCATTATTACTTCTGCCCCAGTCTTAAAGCTTCCTGATTTCTCCAAGGAATTTGAAGTGGTTACCGATGCTAGTAGTCTAGCACTTGGTGGTGTCTTAGGCCAAGAAGGCAGACCAGTCGCTTATACTTCCCGCAAACTGAAGCAATATGAAGCAAACTATGCCACCCATGATTTGGAACTCTTAGCAGTTGTTCATTGCCTCAAATTATGGAGACATTATCTCTTGGGAGGCAAATTCCAGCTTGTAACTGACCACAAAAGTCTAAAGTGGATCTTCACCCAGCCTAACCTCAACATGCGGCAAAGGAGATGGATTGAAATTCTACAAGAATACGATTTCGACATCAAATTCCGCCCTGGGAAAGATAATGTGGTAGCTGATGCGCTTAGCCGCAAATCTTTCTTGAATGCAATTTCAATGCCAAATAATCCCATACTGGTCAAGGTGGAAGAAGTCTCATCTCATGACCCAGATTATCAGAGGATGATAAAGTTAGTAGAAGAAGGGGGACATTCAAAGAAAGAGAAGAATCTAATCAAGGGATACTCCACTCATGAAGGAAGCCTCTACTTCAATCACAGGCTATGTATCCCTAAGGATCCTGCTTTAAAGAAACTAATCCTCCATGAAGCTCATGATAGCCCTGCTGCTGCAGGACACCCAGGTTATGCAAAAACATTAAATGCGGTAAGAAGGAGCTTTCATTGGGCAGGCTTGAAAAATGATGTGCTTCGGTACTTGAAACAATGTCTCTCATGCCAAAGGATCAAAGCTGAAAGGGTCAAGATGCCTGGAAAGCTTCAACCCTTAGATATTCCCCAAATGAAGTGGGAGTACATTAGTATGGATTTTGTCACAAGTCTCCCCACTGTTCAAGGAGGATATGACTCCATTCTAGTAGTAGTGGACTTACTTACCAAAGTAGCTCACCTTATACCAGCAAAGAAGACCTTCAAAGCTTCTGATGTTGCTCGAATATTCATCAAGGAAGTCCTCAAACTTCATGGTCTCCCAAAAAGGATAGTAAGTGATCGGGATTCTGACTTCACCTCAAAATTCTGGCAGTCTTTATTTCAAGCTCTGGGGACTCAACTTTGCTTTAGCACAGCTTATCATCCAGAGACCGATGGCCAGACTGAGAGAGTCAATCAAGTAATTGAAGACATTCTAAGAGCATACTGTGGACGGGAACCCAGAAGGTGGATTCAATACCTTCCTCTGGTAGAATTTGCCTACAATGCGTCTTATCATCAAAGCACTCTATGGGCAAGAATGCTTGTCTCCTCTAAATTTCTCTGATCCGACCATAAGAGTTGAGGCATCCAGGAAAATGCTCGAAGAAATGGAGGAACAAACCAAGGCTATCCAAAAGGATATTAAAGCTGCCCAAGATCGACAAAAGCATTATGCTGACAACAAGAGGTCTGAAAGGATCTTCAAGGAAGGAGACAAAGTTCTTCTACGAGTGCGACCCAAACGAAGTTCTCTATCACTTGGGAAATATAAGAAGCTCAGCCCTAGGTATTGTGGTCCTTATACAATTATCAAGTGTCTAGGTAAAAGTGCCTATAAACTCCAACTCCCCGTCCATATCAAAGTCCATAATGTATTTCATGTAAGTTTGTTAAAACCATATGTCCCCAGTCTCGATCATATTCTTGATGATGAACAAGTTGTAATCCCTACTCAAGGAGTCCTTGAATTACAGCCCAGTAGCATCATAGATTCTAGGGAAAGGCAACTCCGAAATAGAACTCTTGTAGAACATCTAGTTCAGTGGAAAGATTACCCTGAAGAGGATGCAACTTGGGAAGATGAAGCTACACTCTTAAAGGATTATCCCCAATTCATGACGAGATGAGGACATCTCGATTTCTTTAAGGGGGGAAGGATGTAACGTACCCATCTTCACTAATAAAGAAATGTCCATGTAATTATGAGTTTTTATGGTATAAATATCAATGATTTTATTATTTGAGTCATTTCTACTTAGAATCTTCAAATTTTGAGCCCAAATTTGGAATCTGCGCACGATTTTACCCTAATATAGGATTTTACAGCATCCAAAACGGACACCGGATCAAGCCTATACGCTAATTTCTCCCATTTTAGTTAAAAAACGGCGACCTTTAAACCTTAATAAATGCACGACCGCACGTCCGATTGACGAACGGTCCGGACAAAAAAAAAAATTCGCCCCCCGAGGCGGTCCGACACGCAAATCGAGACGGGCGCCCCAAATTTGGGTACCCCATCCCAAAATTTGGTCCGTACACACTTACTAGGGCGCCCGTACAATGGCCGCCCAAGAACCAAAGGACGGCCGTCCACTGTATGGTCCACGCGTACCCTTAGGTGGACACCCAAGACCAGATAAGGTACATGCGTACCACTCCTTTCCCAGACAACCGACACCGTACCTTTCCCCTGGACCCATGCAGGCCACTGATCCATAGCCTTTGAAGGTACACCGTCCTTTCGTCCTTGCTTTGCGCAACGCCCGTACCCTCACCCCTCAGCTATATAAACCCCCGGGGGGTGCTCCACAGACGGCACGCATTTCTGTGTAGCGTATGCCCTGTTGTGCCGCCGTCCGTCCCTGTGTAGTGTACTTGCTGCAAGTACAGCCGCCCTTGCAGCCACCCCTCTCACACCCCCTCATTTGGCTCTTTTCAGATAAGCCAATTTTCCTCCATCCCCCTCTTGCTAGAGGCCAGTGTCCTTAACTCTTCTCCCCCCCCCGGTGTGAATAGACTTACAGAGAGGCTTGCAGCAACCCCTCCCAGCCCTCTCCACGTTTTTGCCTTTGCCCTTAAGGACATCTCACAATTCCGCCCCCCCCCATTTGCGTAGACTTTAGTAAGGGTTTTTTAACTCAAGCGAGGGTTCGTGCGCCATATTCTTTTGCTCGTACGGTGAGCAAACCAGCTCGGAATTCAGATCCGACTGAAGCGTTTCGATCGCAGCAGCGAGCTCTACAAGGCGACACCTAAGATGGCCTCATCCCGGAGACGACAAAATATTGCCTCAAGAGGAGCACGTAACAACGAGATGGGGGAAGATGCGCCCAATGCGGCTCCAGTCCTTCCTTTTCAAACCCCTCAAGGAAACAGTGGCCAGGTTAGCTTGGTTAATTTTCAAAAGAAGAGATTTTTCCTTAAATTAGTATTAATGAATGGTGTCTTTTTCTTTTAAAATGAGGACATAAAAATTATATGAAGTTACGAATTATGTGATGTTGTATTCGGTAAATTGCATTGAAGTTGTTATCTTTAGAATTCAAGATTTTTTTTTTGGCTTCAACGCTAACTCCGTTCCGTGTTGTGTAGCCGGGCGGCGTCGTTAGCAAAGCCCGGGAATGGCCCAAGGTATCCCTCATACCTTTGGGAGAATAAGGATCGCCGATTGAGGCGAGAGATTATGAGGCTGCCTAGTTCTGAGGGCCCAGGCTAGTGCGGTAAATAAGCCCACCCTAGTGCGCAGACATCCCTCTGAGGGGTGGGAGGATCGAGCGATGGAGCCTGAGAGGGCGACAAGCCGGCTTGAGTCCTCGCCAGCGGGATGAGGTGTATGGTCCCGTAGGGTTTTGCCCAGCATGTAGAGGCTAGAAGGCCGAATTCTAGATCATCGGCAGAATAAGAATAAGAGAGCCGGTTTGGCTTGTATGGAAATGGATTCATGTATAAACTTTTTATATAATTACATCTTGTCTTTGGTATGATTGTATTGTGTAAGAAGGCTGTTTTAACGAACCTTGTGAAGAAGGGCCCTAATTAAGGAATATGTTTATTTATGTTAAACAGTGTGGTAGTATTAATTAGAAAACAAATTGATGCGTGAGTAGGGTGGAAAGTGGGAGGATGGAATGCCCTGACGGCACCATCCTACGGACGGGTGGACCCGATTAGTCGGGTAGCTTTCCAACAGATGAAGTGAAAGCCCTCCGTTAGATAGTTAGGTTCTTGGGCAACTCTATTCTAGAAAACTAGGCTAGCGGCTGTGCCTTGCATAAGATGAGGAAAAAAGCGTTGTCTCTAGAAATCAAGTCTAGTAGTTGCCCAATTTATGATCAATTGCCCTATGGGTGATTTGATGTTTAGAAAATCACGCTCCCCCTGCGGGATAGAGCTAGGTCATACCTATGAATCGTATCCTTGAATCTCTACAGGGTCAAGGCGTCGATGAATAGGAAATTTTTCCCAAGATAAGACTTAGCGGACTATCTTAAGTGTTTCTCCCAATTTTAAAGGGAGGAACCTCACAGGTGTGCTTTGGGGAGTAGCATCTCAACTCCAAAAAGCTGAACGTGAGGAAGGGGAGTCAGTGAGAGACTTTATAAGTTGATTGAAGCATCTAAATTCTCGCTGCACTTTCGATGAGCGCTTCAATAATAACCAACTGCTCGATAGATTCATCCGAGGATTGCGCCACGAGGACATATACAATGGCCTAGTCATTAGAGGTCTTACAATGTGGGAAGCAGTCACTGCCAATGCAATCCGGTTAGAAGACAACTTGATGATTGCAGGTAAAAAGGTGTCTTCGGAGACAAAATCCGTTAGTTCGCAAGTATCTGGGCACGAGCCAATGACGGTAAAATCTATTGCCAAGGAGCCCAAGATATCTGAAATGTCTGTGTGACCGACCTTACTAAGGCTTTCCAAGAATACTTTAGGGGTAATCGAGCTCCTCAAAATAGCCATATGTACCCAAGAAGAGAGCAACAATGGTGTTTGGTTTGCTTAGGACCACATAGCACGAGTGAATGTCCCACATTCAGAGTCAAATTCAATGGGAATTGCAATGCATGTGGTAAGTATGTCCATCAATCTAAAGATTGCCTAGTACTTAAGCGAATGTTAGCAAATCAGGCACCACTAGCCTGGTCAAACACACCTCAAGTACCCGCGCTAATGCCTGCACAACTTGTCGAGCAACCGTCACAGCACATAGTTCTAAGGAATCCGAATGTAGTCCAGTCTATGCCGTTACCACCGCCAGTGCTAGGACCACAACCTCCACATCCAAGGATTACCCCAATAAACCAGATGGGTTGTGAGTCACATAGTGCATGTGGGGATTATAAGGAGGAGATAGACCCCACTGCTCCATACGGGATTGATACGTTTGAAATGACTCCCCAGTACTACATGGAGGATCATTTTGGGCAAGTCAAGCCTGTATATCAAGCGGCTGCTCTCGCCACAAGAGGCCAAAACCTTAATACCTTGGCGAGGAGACCACCTCTTCAATGCTACGAGTGTGGTGGACCGCATCGTGTAGCGGAGTGCCCTAATAGGCTACAGAAGATCGCTACTCAGATGCAACCAAATCAAGGGAGCACATCGGGAATGTCGGTACTTACATGTAATCATTGTGGCATAGATCATTTGATTGCTCAATGTCCACATAATCCTAATGCACCCAAGATTATGCCATTGAATTTGGTTGAGGTCACCAATGAGGCACGAGGAACCACACCCGTTGTACCCGCGAATGTAGTTACATGATCAATGCTTCAAAATCAAAACTACATTCTTGAAGAGAGGGATACTGCATCAATTACTCGAGCAAAGAAAAAGAAAACGCGGTGGAAGAGATCGCTTAATGCCACGAGCTCCAAGCCTAGTTCAAAGACTAACATAGGAACGGGAGACGACCCCGTGTATATGAATGATCCTGAGGATGATTCTGATTCAATAGAAACCATGGGGACCAAAGCCACTACCTTAAGGGAGGAACCCACTCGGAAGGAGAATCAAGCGAATACATAAATAAGGGGAAACAAAAGGAAACTTCCTCGGCCCCACAACCAAGTCAGTTAGTGCCCTCTCAACCACCCAAACTGACTGAGACTCACGACCCCGTGTATATGAATGATCCTGAAGATGATTCTGATTCAATAGAAACCATGGGGACATTGGCCTACTCATGCGGATGTTTGAGCTCTTAGACTTAATGCCTAGCCACTTGAGGCGTCTTTTTAATGAGGCAGATATACTTGCGCCACTTGGTTCGTACATGGTGATTTCCTAATTTCATTACTCGGCTACCTTGACATGGACGGTTCAACATTGTTTGCATGGGATGATTCTTCTTATGGTGACTTGTGTGAGCGTCCCACACTCTTAAGCCATCATGATTACATCCCTAAGGATGTAGACAACACCGACACAGAGTTGGATGCTAATGATGATCAAGTATCTTATACTCATACACATGATGATATATCGTATACACACACATAATGATATTACTGTATCACACACATGTGCACATGATGACATGCACACATATGCACATGATGATGATGTATGTGATAGTGATGTGTGTGACCTAGATTATGTGGGCATGATCTTGAGGGCAAGGATGGCATCTAGCATTACAAGTGTTGAAACTTGATACACCTACCTACCTTCCTAGGGATCATAGTTTAGCATTAGTAGATGATCTCATGAGACCAGCATTCGATTAATAATGCATCCATTAGCATTAGTGTTACTTCATAAGTGGACTCAACATAGTTTAGAATTAGATGATCTCATGGGATCATCATTAGATTAGTGATGCATACATTAGCACACACGAGATTAGTGCTACTTCATATGTGGAGTCAAAAGATACACATGAGCATAGGCCCGAGTTTCTTGTGCTAGATATATCAGGCTATTCTTGTAGGGCTTTCCAATGTGGAAATATTCATGATACCACGACTTGTCTCATATTTACCTGGTAGTGTTTATATGGGTATAGTGCATATACTTGAACAATGAGGCATTGAACATGAGGGTAGTGATGACTTTACTGAGGTGAGATCTCGTAGGAGACACATGATTATACATATGGATCTAGAGAGTTTTACATTTGACTTAGACATTTTCTTAGATCCAGTATTGATGGAGATAGGCCTTACCTATGAGCATTACTTTAGTGACCTTAGAGATTCTAAGATTAGTGACTCTATGGATGATTCCACTTATCTTTCATGTGTGGATACGTTGTCAGTCTTCATTGACAATAATACTGATGATCATGTTGATTATATTTTTGCCTTGGAGGGACCACACACAGAGAGATTTGCACATGAGGATTTGGTGCATAGATCATGCCCATACACACATGGATATAAGGGGGCCTTGTATGTTTTGAGTTATGCTACACAACGATGTCGATTTCCATTTGACTTTGCATGATATTGACTATGAGCTATGTGTGTTTGGTTCTTGTGATGGTCAACATGACCTGACTATGTTTTCGAAGCCATGATATTTAGCTTTGGGTGCATCATCTACCATTTGCAGTATATAGTTTTTGACTATGTAGCTCGACATTTAGATACACCTACTATGGCACATCCTAGTTTAGGCATACACGATGGTTCTTTTATGCCAAGATAGTCTGACATTTTGACCACGAGTTTCAAGCTCATTTTGTGGATATTTTCAATGCCGAATTCACATTAAAGACTATGAGGATGGGCTATGAGGATGGGCTAGTTGTTAATCTTCCCTTTGACCTAGTAGAATTTATAGCTAGCCTCAGCGTCGACATTGATCTCCCATATTTACCATTTGACCCAGGTGGTTGGAGGGTCATTCTTTTGGAGATTGCATGGCTCAGATTCCCATTTGATCTAGGTGGTTACATGATTAGCCTCATTATTGTTGATCTTGATTTCCTACATCTTCTATTCGACCCAAGTGGATAGGGAGTCATTGCTCTTGAGTTTGGATGGCTCGAATTTCCCTTTGATCTAGGCGGTTAGCTTCATTGTTGATGGGAGTCTGTTATCCTTTTCCATTTGACCTGGGGGTCATATGACTCCTTGGTTTCACACATTGGACTCGGAGGATGCATTGTTAGCTTCATCATCGGCATTGCACTACATTTCTTTCCATTTGATCCAAAAGGGGTCATATGCCCTTAACGATGACATTGATACTTAGTCATGATTTTGGTGCACGACCTCCATTTTGATTTCAAGGATGAAATCGTTGTAGGAGGGGATAGTTTGTAATGAAGCAACAACTTTACTCGTTAGACCTAAATACATGGGATTTAGGACACATTTACGCATGTGGGATTTAGGGCACATGGGCTTGGGACTATAAAAGGCATGTGTTCTTTGCATATTGTACCTTTTGCTACCTTTTATGACCTTTCATTACCTTTTCATGACATTGATCATGTTGACTCTCTTGGCTTAAATTTGGCTTATGGAAGGCTATTTTCCATCCTCTTGGTGAGAGGCTAAACCACTTAGGCATCATAGATGTAAAGCTTTGATACAAGCTTCCATGGTGATTTGTCCCATATCTCAGCTTCATTACAATTGAATAAGAGAAAGCTAGAAAATTCTTCGTGCTCCCCACCAAGGCAAAACAAACAACAAAGTCTTTGGAAGGGCATGCCACAAAAGCTAAAAGTGTGTAAGATATTTTAGCAAGAAAAAATATGGGATGAATTATAATTAAAAGTTTACAATTTGAGAAATGGCTCTAAAAAGTAAGGCTGAAGGTTCCAAAGCCCCCTAAAGTTATGGAAGAAAAATTTCTTGAATAATACTCTACTTTGCTTATTTGTACAATTGGTAGTGCTAGTCACCTAGTGTAGTGGTGGCATTGCTTGTTTGGAGTTTGGATCGACCAAAATGTAAAGTGAGGTTGCCTCATAAAAACCCTTACACACACACACACACATGCACATGCGCACACATATGCACACAGATAGGTCTAGGTGTTATACATATATAGTAGAGGCATATGGGTAGGGAAGGGGGTACATAAAACTATGCGTACATATACATATATGATTCCCGCAGGTTGTTTCTATCGAACCCCTACCACGTGCTTATTCATTCTTTCTAGGCGAAGTTTAGCATACGCTTTATTTAATTTCAACTCGTCTTTTAGTGCAACAAAGCAGTTGTGGTGTTGCTTTTAGCACTCTAATTACCAAGCACAACTTTATTGCCCCTCTTCAAGGCTCGGCACCACACAACGTTCAAGATTTAGCACACACAAAGCAGAGTGACATACGCAAGTGACACACAACTTGGCAAAAGCTAACGTACATCAATGGATGCCCATAATAATTCTAAACATTTGGCTTCACAGAGCTCTTGGAGCTCTAGCTCAGCAAAGAAGGTTTTGCATCATAGAGCTTGGAGTCTCAGCTGGGCAGAGCTACAAGGTGTTCCATGAAGGAGAAGAGGATGCGCATTTTCCTTCTTTCATAAAAGTTCCTTTTTCCTATCTTTTATCCTTTCACATCATTAAAGTTAGGGTTCATTATTTCCTTTTCACACTTCACCCCTTTTATACCCTTGCCAAAATTGCGGTTCCCACACTTTGTCCACTCAAGTCTCCATTCAGTCCATCTCTATTTCCTCTTTGGGGCTTGTTCACACGTGTGGTTCACATTTCGGTCACTTTGGTATATGTGTCTCACATTCCAAGCATCCTACATTACAAATGGCTGAGTTTTTTGAGTGGTGTTCACGCACAAGATGTTCACACGTTTGGAGTTGTTTCACAAATTGGGGATTGTTTAGATGTTCACACGTTTGGAGTTGTTTCACAAATTGGGGATTGTTCACACGCCTTGTGTTGTGTGGGGTGTTCACATGATTTGGGATTTGTTGTGGGCTTGTTCACGTGCAGTGGCACATTGTTTGGGCTTGTTCACATGCGGTGTGAGTTCCATGTGCATTATTAGCCTTGTTCACACACTTAGTGCATTGTGGGAAATTTGTACACTTTGGGTGATTGCTAGTCTCATGGGTTATTCTTACTATTTCTACCTTTCATATGATCACCACCCACGACGTGAGTTATCATCATCATTGACATTGCTTTGTTACCATCTCAGATCCTGATTGTAGGAAACGTGCTAATGCACTATTATCATGGCTCTACGCTTGTTATCTTGAGCTACCACTTTATGTCTTAGGTATCTTTTGTCACATTCACACACACCTTTAGCACTTTGAAGCTTAGACTTGCACACCCTCACTCACCGACTTCATGCTATGATGAGATGGTCTACTTATGTTCAAGCTCGTGGGCTTTATGCCTAGCCACTTGAGGAATCTTTTTGATGAGATAGATTTGGCCACTTGGTCCATACATGGTGATTTCATAGTTTCATTGCTCAACTACCTCAAGATGGACGATTTAGCATTGTTTGCATGTGATGATTCTTCTTATGGTGACTTGTACAAGCATTGTTTGCATGGGCTGATTTTTCTTACAATGACTTGTACGAGCATCCCATGCACTTTAGCCATCTTGACTACATCCTTGAGGATGTAGACAACGACACAGAGTTGGATGATGATGTATCTTATACTCATACACATGATGATATATTACACACACACACATATGATGATATTAAAGCATCACACACACACGTGCATATGATGATACACACACACACACGTGCATATGATGATACACATGCACATGATGATAGTGATACATGTGCACATGGTGACATGCACACATATGCACATGATGATAATGTATGTGATAGTGATGTATGTGAGCTAAATCATGTGCGCATGATCTCGAGGTCATGGATGGCATCTAGCATTACAAGTGTTGATACACCTAGGCCTACCTACCTTCCTAGGGATCATAGTTTGGCGTTAGATGATCTGGTGGAGTCAGCATTTGATTAGTGATGCATTCATTAGCACGCACAAGATTAATATTACTTTGCATGTGGAGTCACAGGACACACACAAGCATAGGCATAAGTTTCTTATGCTAGATATATCATGCTATTCTTCTAAGGTGGAGATATTCATGATACCACTACTCATAGTTCTCATAGTTTACTTGGCAGTGTTTATGTGGGTATAGTGTATATAGTTGAGCAGTTAGGCATTGAGCATGAGGGTCATTAGGGAAAAAGGGAGCTCATTTTGGGGCCCTGTAAGAAATTCACTATTTTTGGATTGATTTCTCTCCTAAAAGACCTCAAAAATAATAAAATATGGAAACGTGGCTCAGAACTGTCAGTAAAGACTACCGAACTGTCAGTTCAGAAAAGAATAAGATAATCTTTTGTCTAACTAACACGATTTTGCATTAAATATCTCCTTAGTTTTTTTTTGTTTCCCGAAGATTCCGCATCTCTTTTGACGACGTGTGCAGGCCTCTCATAAAGAATCCATCACTGAACTTAATGATTGTATGGATACCACCACACTTCCACGATTCATGTTACAAAAAGACTATGAGATTGACAAGCAAACTTTGCAACCTCTCAGAAGCACAAAAAATGACCGATACTAGTGAGTCACAATCTCAGAAGAAGCGATTACACCATCTTCACATCGACTTAGAAGAACAATATGCTCCAGCACAAAAAAGACGAAAGGATACGGTGCTGAATGCTCAACAAACGGGAAAATATGAGAAGAGAAGGGCTCCAACATATTGACTTATGGTGTGATGGAAGCATATATCCAAAATGTCTAGTAAAAAACTCTACACCTCCATTTGTCAATCCAACCACACTACTGAGGTTTGCGGGCGATGGACAAAATGGACTTCTTGGTTGTATTTCAGCACAGTCTGCATTTGTAGAAACATATAAAACAATGTACCTACAAGAAAAGGGGGCCAGGATTCAAGAGATAGCTATTCGTGCAAAATTGGAGCAGCAGTTTGCAGAATGAAATTGAGGAGCATTCAAAGAGTAAAAAAGAGTTGACAAGATCAAGAAGGAAGAGAACTGTGCTTGGAGACAGACAACGAAGCAGGAAGATTAAAAACATTGCAAATTTGAAGGCTGGGACTGGTGGATGCAAGCGAAGAATTCAGGAAGCAAGGCTAGTTTGTAATTTTTTATTTTTTATACTAAAAAATGCTCTCAAATGACTATATCTATTTTGTCCATTAACGCAAAACAAGATTGGAAGTGTTGAATAATATAGGCATATTGTGTTGTTACTATAGGAAACTATTGGAGCCTGCAAAAGAAAATATGAATCCCAACCTTCTTCCAGTTAAACAAATGAAAGGATTGCTTTCTTGTGGTGTAGCAAAAGGTTTGATTGAAGAAAAAAAAATACAAAACAATCAAACACAATGTTGTAGAGGACTTTATATCTAATAATCAAGTTGATGGTACTACAATCCAAGAGGTTCTTGATGTTAGTGGAGTTAGCAGGAAGGGATATAGTTCGATTTTCCATGCGATATCCTCAACTTTAAGAGATCAAAGGATTAAACGAGTTTTATTGCCAAATCCAGCAACAACCGTGTGGAAGATAAGAGGTCATTTGAATGAAAGTATAGATGATTTATTGGACAATATATCCATATTGAAGAAATATTTCATGGTGGTAAAGGAACCACTGTGTATGACCCTTGGAACAATATATTTGTAGATCTACAACAACTTCAAAGAAGAATGGTCGAGTTTTATGGAATAACATTTGAAGAGTGCAAAGGCATTTTGAAATTTGTTATCAAACTGGATGAGTGTGAGGTTGTAAAGGAAAAGAAAATGGAAAGGATTACTATTACATTGATGAATGGAGCACTTGATACATCATTGACTGAAGCGAGTTCGAAGTATTTTAGTGTGCAGTCGGAGAAACACATATGGTGGTTAGGCTCGTTCCAGGTATGATCATTTTTTGTTTCGTACTTGATTTTAGTCAATGTTTTCAAATCTTTTATAGTAAGACTTTTGTTTTGTATAATCACAGGTGAAGACAGAAGACCATGAAACACTAGATTGGGTGTTTCACCACACGGAAATACCAAGAATAATTAAAAGACAAGTGCAAGGAGAGAATCTCCATGTTGCAGAAAAAGGTGATTTTCAAGTAGAGTGGCACATGGCGGGGGATGTTAAAACACTTAAGTGCATGTATAACGTTAGTAAAGGAGGTAACTCAAAGTCTCCTTATCTTTACTACAAAGAATCAGCTCAAGTAATGGATTCCAAATGGTGGAAGAGAGCACCTAATAGAGATAAAGTTGACCCTGACTTTAAGGCCATTCTTGACATTCCACTATGTAATGTTCACATATGCACATTGCATGCTCTATCATGTCAAATTATTGAGAAATTGGTATTTTTGTATATTGGATACTCCGTCCCGAAAGAAATAGAAAGGATGCTCTTCATGCATTGGAAAAAGTGTTATCCGATATAGGTCTGCATGGAGGTGATGTTCATATCACAAAGGATTTTAAAAAGTCTACCAATGACAAGGAGGTTCCAATCAAGCCCTCTATTGGTGGTGTTAAGGCAAGAAGATTCTTGTCTCGACCCAAACACAGTAGTAAGTAAGGCAAGGTAGAACAGTTTCAAGGATTAGTTATGGATTGTGGAAGCAAGTCCATATAATGCCGTGAAAGATCATGAGGCAGATGGGGAAGCACGAAATGTGAAGGCAGAGGTGTGGAGGTCTCTTGATCAACTCTTCATGTTTTGTGACAATGTAACATGGACAAAGAGTGATTACAAGAACTTTGAAGCGGCAATTAAACATTTTGGGAAGTCAATGAAAGACGCGTGGACAGCCTGCAATATAACTCACTACATGGTAAAGTGATGTTTTCTTCTTTTACTTAAGTGTGATCCTCTTTTCTTTAATACTATGTATTCTTATGTCTCTGTGAAAACAGCATATCATCTACAACCACCTTCCCTATTTTGTCAAAAAGTATGGATGCCCAGCAATTCGGTCTACCCAAGGCATGGAGAAGTCTCACTACATGGCACGTAATGCATTTTTCAGACACACACAACACTATGGAGGGAGTCAAAAGGCAAATAGTCTGAAGAAAGTCTTCCAATGGTTTTACCGAGGCATTCTACAAAGGCATGCTAAAAGAAAAAGTTGCTAGTTCCAAAGTCAAGCTTGCTTTTATTCTAGCCCAAAAGCAAAGACGAAGACAAACTTTGGACAATTCAATGGCAGCAGAGAGACATAGACAATGGAGGGATTCGAAGATATTTAGAAACCATAAATGGACAAGTAAACATGAATAGCAGTTTGTAACTTATTGGTGTTATGTCCACATGTTTTCAAACTCAATCAATAGATTTTTATTCTGTGGAACAAGTGACTCTTGGTGTTATGCCTATATGTTTTGAGACTCCATCAAAAGTATTTCTTTTGTGAAACATGTAATCTATATTAACAAGCATCAATACATCCATGAGCTACACACAAAAAATTTAATCAATACTACTTAATTATGCTAGACACACTATTGATCCTTACCAGTAAGGTACTGAGTGTCAAACGCTTTTAGAAGCTACTGAGTGTGGGAAGAGTACTGAAGTGTCGTACGGTGATGGGACAAATGCAAAAGGGCACTGATCGTCCGTACGGACAAGGAACTGATGAGGATCAAAGACTTTGTACAAATCAGTTCAACTTCAACATAATGTTTGTGCTATATTTGATGACTAAATCCTATTACTCCCAAGGCCTGCCAGTCGGAACTCTCTTTTTGAACTTGATTGGGCTCTTTTTCTTCCTTGTTGGCTTGATGTCGACTGTCTGTTTATCAACGCTTGCCTCTATTGCTTGTCTGAGAGGGGTATCCTTGTCTTCAGCTATCTTCACGTGTTCTTCTTCTTGGATTGTGTGGCCTGATGCAATCATGGGTGGCTCTCGAAACCTTATGAGCTTGTATTTTCCATAGCCCTCCAGACATTTGGGCTCCTTAACACCACATGCTAATGCATAAGAAGTGTAAGACAAAAAGTAAGAGGCCCTAGAGGCCTGCTTATTCACATAATCCCCAAATATATCTATGGCGGACAACCTCTCTATTAAAATGATCTTTTCCTTTTGCCATGGAAGATCATGTCCACCTAAAACCCTAGACAAACATTTAAAGAAGTAAACAATGGCTTCTCCATTGTTGCTCAACTGCCTATGGTAAATCAAGATCTTAGCACTGCCTAGATAATGAATATAATGAGCTAGGCTTGACATTTTGCCAAACCCAGCCGGCTTGCTTCCACTTGTTCTCTGGAGGAATGTGTCATCCTCAATTTGTAGCTGCCACGTATCAAAAGATTGGAGTGAGACAATAATACACAACTACAAAACATTTAAACACAAGATAAAGTTATTGATTTGAAGTAATAAGATCATATCTTCTCATTTTCATCAGCAACAAGAAGTTCATCTTTCCAAAGATTTATTCCTCTCCCCTCCAGTCCAGCCTCTTCTTTAAGCTTTTCCTTATGAAGTGCTGAGAGATTCATAGCTTCCTGGGTGAGCGGGAAGGCAGCTTCATCTGGCTCTTGAAAATTTTCAGCCTCTTTGAAACAAATAGTAAGGGCCTCTGCAGGATCAAAAGTTGTTTCCAAAGCCAGTAGTGAATGGTCATCCTCTATGCTAACCTCCTTGTCAAGCCTTGAAGCCTGGGCAATAAGGGAAATGGCATAGTCCTCCCTCAAATTGAACATACACTCTATATCATGGAGAAAAACATAATCTTTACCACCAATCAAGACACCTGGAAGCATGGGCACTGCATAGTTGCTGCTTTGAACATCAAAATCTTCAACTGGCTGTGCTGCCCTAAGAGTTTCAGTCCTCAGTTGAACAAGGTCAAGAGCAGCCACTTGCAGCCCCTCATCCTCGAGGTTGATATCTTCTTCCTGCTCTGCAATATCTATTGCCATAGGAATATCCTCTTTTTCCTCCGCTATAAACATATCTTCTTCTTCAGCCTCCTGCCCTTGCTCTTCTAGAGATTGCTGATGGAAGACAATGTCCATAAGTAATGCCATGGTTTTCTCATTATCAAGAAAGAAATCCCCAAGGACATAGAAAGCAAAACAATGAGGAAGAAGTGAAAACCAAAAGGGTATAAGTGGTTTGTGTGCTATTTTTAACTTTAAACTTCATTATTTGGATTTAATGCACACTAACTGAATTATATGTATTGCAGTTGTATTAGAAGGCTTCTAGATGCATTGGATCACTGTCCTCCTAATGTCAATCTTTTGGATTCAATAGAGCCAATAGATTTAGAGGTAGAAAGTCGTTCCCTCTACTGATGTCTATTTCATGCTATGCCTTTGAACTTATTGAATAATTTTATTTTGTTCAGATATTAACAGTTTCTAACATATCTTTCCAACTATCCAGACACCACAACAAGATGATTCAAGTAGCTGGCTGGAGAGGTGCTGATTAGTGCCAAATATATACTTTCAAGCTATTTTGAGATAGGACAGCCAGAGCTTGTAAGAAAAAATAATTTTCATTTAGCTTCAAAAAATTTGATATTGGTACAAAGTGTTCTAAATCATCATATCTCATTGCAGATGAGAGAAGATAGCTTCAGCTCGAACTATGTATATAGTTTCAGAGCTAATATAATTTGAAAGTTTTTGAAGTATGCCTCCCCCAAACCTATTGTACCAGCTACTGTCGAGTTGGGTGAGAGCTCTAAAGTCCGAGAAGGTGTCATACACCTTGATGACACAGATGATGCGGATGTGGTGCCACAGGAACAAGAACCTAGTGCTGATGAGGAGAAGCCACAAGAACAAGGACATGCCTGCTGATGTTATTGAGGAGATGATGGAGCAGCAGCAAACAGATGCTCCAGGGGCAGTAGAGGAGACAATGGAGCAGCACCAAGAGACTTACACGACAGGATGGAGCAGCAAAAAATAGATTCTCCAAATAAAGATGATACGGTGAGCTTGGACCATGTAGAGCAACCTCTAGATCAACCTATAGGTAAATAGAAAATTATTGTCAAGAATATGTTCTACATATATAATTAAACACTTCTGTACAGAATTTTACTTTATTGAATATAATACCTTTGTTTATGGAGTCTGTGTTATCTCAATTTTTAAATTTTCAATGTCTTTGCATTTTATTGAACTCTCTCTTCTTTTGAGCACCTGCAAAAAAGCAATATGAAACAATAGGGTAAAGTAAACTAATAGCAGTGCTTAATGAGACTAGGATAAGTCACATGGTATACCTTCTTATTGTTGTAGATAAATAAAAAGTCCTTTGAAATAGAACCTTCTGTCTCAAATAGAATGTCATTGCGCAATTGAGCTAGGGAGCAACATTGTCTTAATGAGATATTAACTAGCACATATTCTCAACAACATCAATATCAAGAAGTTTATTTTCTGCACCAAAAGAATCTTCAATGTTTATATTAGAAGGAAACCATTGATCATTCAATCCTTGATGCTCTCCAAAAGGGGATCCTATTGAGACTTGGGTTTGGAGATCTGTCTCCTTTCTTATGAAAGCAAAGGCTCTGCAAAAACTTGGCCACTCTGTCATGAAGATGCATCCTCTCCTAAGCCTACGAGACCGTTTGGTTGGGGCACCTCCAATATGTCTGGACATTTTTAGTTGATTACAACCACTGGGACGGAGATGCATAAAAGCCTTGGTAACCCAGTAACAATTTAGCAAGTGTCAATCCAGCTCTTAGGATATACCCGGACTGACTATCAGTAAATGTGATGTCTCGCCATGTTATCGATTCATTTCTCTAAGCAGACATGCCTTGTTTTCAGTTACAATAGATCGTGAAGATGTGTATGTCCCAAGCATCGACGATGAGCGAACAAATGTAATCATCAAATCTGTCAAAACCATTTTTACCACCACGAAGGAATGCCTTGAAGCACATGATTCATATCTTGTTGGTGGCTGCAGAGACCTGCATAGGGCTCACAACTGGGCTCTCAATCTTGTTATCAAATGCCTTTCTAGAACCCATACCTCCTGTTAAAACATATTAACTCCAAAGGTTCTGTAAGACTGCTGCAAAATAACTACCCATTTCGTTATACAAGGAACCTACCTTGGCCGTACTCAAAATCTCACTCCCATCCATATCAGGTGATTTATATGGATCCTTCAACGAAGGCATCGTATGCTTCTTGAGATCATTGTTACTACACGCCTATGGAACTTAGAGATTCAGATCGTGGTGTTGCATGTAGTATGCCACCTCTGCCATTGAAGGCCGGGAGTCCGTGTCATCTTTGCAGCGCCTTACTAAACGCTCAAGGGACTCCGAGGAGGGATATGATCCGATCTACCAACGACAACATCATCCCAGCTTCCCTGCTTCTTGACACAAACAAAAGCAATTTCAATCATTGAATGCAATTCACATTTCACTTCAACATGAAACTACAAAACCATCCTCGGCGTGGCATTTTATTGTCGACTAATTGACATAATATTGTCCATAATCACCTCTCGAACAAGGTTCTTTCCATGAGAAATCGGCTGCATCCCGGTAATCAATTCTCAAAGTACCACCCCAAAGCTGTAAACATGTCAGTGAGTTTGCGTGTCATGAGGCCAACATATCCCTGACCACAAAACATTTCACTCAGTAGTGGGAGTCGGGACAGCTAAAAGATACTTATAAGACCTTATTAAAGAAGTAGAATTACTGATATAAAGTCACCTTACCGGAGTTCCCTTCACAACGGTGGAAATATAGCCAAGAGCCACACCTTCTTCATCAGATACAGGAACTAGCTTTGACAGCCCAAAATCTGCAACTTTTACCTGGTTCTTCTCATCAAGCAAGATATAACTTGCTTTGATATCCCGATGGATTATGGGAGGATTGGCCTCCGTGTGAAGATATTGAATGCCTCAAGCTATCTGAACTCGGTTTATGGAAATCCAGTGGTGTGAGTGCTTTCAAATGACAAAGAAAAAGCCTTCAGCATTTGAATTTGATCCAGCCACATATGCAGCAGTCTATATGTAAAATATGTACAATGTGGATTTTGGCCGTTAAAAAAGAAAATATAAATGCCCTAAAACGATTCAATTGAATTATGGCAAAGCAAACATTGAAAAGGAATGATCCTTGGGAGATGAGAATCTTTTGTAATTTGTTGGGCATTTTATTCATGTGTTTGGGCGAAACTTAGAAACTCTGGCTATAAAAAGGTCACCCCTATATTTTTTGGCTATAATAATTTCCTAAAATTTTCCCCCAAATGTTATTTGATTGCCTTACCATAAACCATGTTTTATGAGAATATAAAAATATCTACCTTCTATAGAGTTACAAGTGGTTTCAACGGATGAAATATACTAACATATGACCACAAATACATTTCTATGCCCCTAATGAAGTATTTTGTTGATGTTTTTTTTTCCCCGGGAAAAAGATCCTTGTATTAGTTACCAATGAAACAGCCATGATGGCTAAATACAAACTCGTCCCCAGATGGGAAGAGGGAGTCAAGATACATAAAAGGGAGGATGCTCTTCTCCTCCAGCTGGCCATTCTGGGAGGAGGCTATCTCATACACTGGCTGGAGGGGGGAACAAAAACATAGGTGGTCTATAGTGCCAGGTGGGCTTGCC
The DNA here is from genome assembly GCF_041138505.1 of Cibotium barometz. NCBI lineage: Eukaryota > Viridiplantae > Streptophyta > Polypodiopsida > Cyatheales > Cibotiaceae > Cibotium > Cibotium barometz. The sequence goes on from NC_141085.1 coordinate 6,190,018, forward strand.
ACCATTGTCAGTAAGAAAGCGACTGTGATGCCAGATCCTTAGGAAGGCCTCCTGACGTTCCACATACGGTCTAAGCCACTCTACATCTTCCCCCACTGACCACAGAGGGAATGAATGATGTCGAGCCAGATGCTCCGTATGGACTCCACTGAGACAGGGTGAGGGTGCCTTCGATGGCTTCACTATATCAAGCTCTCCAGATGTGCCATGCAACAATACTGGCAAATCTCCCATCTCTGGCAAGAACCTGGAGTCCAGTGGCCTATAGGTTTAGCTGGAACTGACACTACACTAATACGAAGGTGAGACTACACTAATACGAAGGTGATACTTGAAGGGCTAGTCCCCCACCCTCTTCATATGGCACGACGACCATGGCCTCAATGGCCCAAGCGACTGTGCCCCACATAACAATACGGGAGGGGGCCCAATAATCCATAGTGAAAATGCATAGGATCCACTGCCAAACCTGCTGAGCCTTCAAGCAATCCAGAAGACAATGACGTTGAGGCCCTTGGCGGTGGCCACACCTCGGACATTACTGGTCTACCCCCAATGGCCATCCAAGTGCCAACTACCAAGCTCCTATGTGCCAACTGCCACATAAAGATAGTGATCTTCCGACGGCTGAAAACTATCCCACAACCGCTTCCAGAAATTTGAGAGAGAGTGCAGCAGGAGGTCCTGGGACCTCCAGTGTCTTGCTGCTAGAGTGCCCTCAACAGCATCTGAATCCTACGACAAAGCCGTGCAGTATATGCAAAAAAGGAGGTGCTAGGCATCTCCTCATTGTCCTTTGGATTGTGCCAGGTCCACTCTCCTAGTCGGTCCCACTAGAGATGCATGAAAGGCCGACCCTCCCAAATCCATAATCACCAAGGTCTCTCTCTGGCCACCTTGGCTGGTGGAGGGTCGATGTGCCACTTATGTGCATGAAAACCAATCACCCTCACCCTCTGCAAGGCGCATCCCATGAAATCCTCCAAGGGGGTCTCTGCTCTCTCCAGTCTACCGCCATGAGGTCCAATAGAGAAGGTAAGTAAGGCAGAGCTCTCATCTGTGCCAAGGATTGCCAAGGGAATATTGTGCTTGGTGAACCCTCCCAGCCACCACTATGGGACAGGAGGGTCCAATATCGGGGCTAGTCACTTTGGAGGGATGGTGGAGTCGATGTTAAGGCTAAGTCTGTCCTTGTCCCAAAACCCAATAAAGCTCCTCTCCTGGGCCTCTGGTGGCAGCTGTCTAAATGTGAGCCAATCTCCAAGTGACCTAGCAGGGCCCGTGCTCAAACATCCCCATGATACGTGCGGACAAGCCCTAAGCATGATACTGCTAAGTAGATGGATCATGGGGCTCTAGATCAAAGGCTATTGGAGACGCTCCTCGGAGGCTACTAGAGCTAATTGTTGAAGGGCCAGCTTGAGATGATCTTAGGTGGCACACAAGAGATTGGCCACAAATTTGTCCTCGAATGCTGGGCTAAAGCCATGTGCCCACATCTCTGTGAAAATCCATCTCATGCTCTGAGGCCAAGGGCCTCCTAGGATCGGGGTGTGGGCAAAGATCTTCCAAGGGTCACCACCAAGAAGAAGACCTCGAATAATCAACTTGCCCAAAAGGGCACGGCTCTGAATGGAGGGGTCATAATGATGCCCAGGCCCCCCTATGTTGCAGTGGCTGAATGATCACTCTCCAGGCCACCTTGCCCAGCGGGCCTCCTGTCGCGCTGCCAACCCATAGAAAGTTGTGGATCAAACTCTGAACTTGACCAACACAAGCTAGGGAGAAAGACTAGCACGAGATAACATGGCGGCAAGTAGAACCTGGTTTGCCACCACAACCTGGCTAGCTAAACAAAGCCCGACACAACTCCAGTGTAGCTTCTTCTTCTGAATGCTCAGAAGAAGAGGGGCTAGCTGTTGCTGCTCGGAGAGATATCAATGGCAACTTGGCATCCTAGATAAAGAACTTGGCTCGGGAGTACCCCAGGAGACGAAAAGCCTCAACAGGATGCCAAGTCGAGGCGGGCGATGAGCCAACCCAAAAACCACACAATTTGTGCCAGTTGATCCACGCTCTGGAAGCACTACAGTAGATCTCATTGCCTTGTTGAATCTCTAGAGGTTCCCCTTGTCCCCCAAGAGGTATGTTGCCCTGTCATCAGCGAAGTCTAGATCAAGCAGCTCCTCCTATGCGCGCTGATGGGAAGATCCAGTCCCTAGAGCCCAGTCTCATGGGCAAAGAGAAACCTACTCATGGCCTCCACGATAAATAGGAAGAGACAAGGTGCTAAAGGGCAGCCTTGCCATACCGAGCGAGAGAGCATAAACTTGTCGCCTCTAGCTCCCTAAATAAGAACGTGACCATGTGAAACCGAGTAAAGTCCCAAAACACCTCGGACCCACTCCTTCGGAAAACCCATCCTCTACATCGTCCCATCTAGAAATCCCCAATCAGCTCTGTCATAGGCTTTCTCAAAATCCAGAAGGCTAACAATCCGATCTTGTTGGCACATCCTGTCCAAAGCAGTCGTCTCCCAAAAGGTGAAGATGTTGTCTAGGATGCTCCCATCTTGAACGAAACGCGTATGTGTACCATGAATCAAGTTGGGGAGGAAGGGCTGCAACTTCTAGCTAATGGCCTCGGCCAGGATTTTGTAGGCAGTCCTCCTCCGAAGGGTGATGGGTCTCCATCACTTGCCAAATCTCCAATCTATCACCACCCTCCTTGGGAATCAAGTGGATCAACCCCTCAAACAACCTCTTTGTTGGCAGGGATGACCCATTATCTCATTGAAGGCAGCTTTGAGGCTGCCTTCCATGAGATCCCAATGTCGGAGAAATAAGGAGACTGGAAGCATGTCCTCACCTGGGCATTTGCCCCTAGGTAGTGCCATCAAAGCCTCTGCCAACTCCTCAAATGTGAAGAGGGTTAGGAGGAAGGTCCGGAGAGCATGAGAGACCACCTCTCTCATATGCCGCCATACTTGCTCACGCGCATCCAATACTTGTGAGGAGATGGGGTCACCCCGTGAGAAGAGAGCTGACGAAATTTGTGGCAATGGGTCTCACATGGGGTGTATGTAACAATGGGTCCATCCTCACCTCACAACATGCGGATATCATCATCTCTCTGCCTATTTGGGCCTGCAATCTCAAAGAACTCTAACACAGGAGTGAGATTTTTCAGAATATTTTATCATGGGAGTGAATCCAATTAATTATGTGTGATGCATGGTTCATGTGTGAAGCATGGTAATGAATGATTTTGATTTGTTATAATTATTTTTTATGATCTAACATTGTGGATTATGTTGAGTATAGATCATGAGTTCAAGACGACCAAGGTGGACATTGGACGAGATTATCTAGCCAAGCACATGTGTGCTAAATATTTAATTTTTGTATGGTTTGGCCTATCATTGTACATATATTGGGCAAGGATTATTTTTGATGAGATGCTTTAAAAACATTAGACTAAGGCTCAATTTTGTAAAAAGCTCAATTTTGGAAAAGCTATGCTATTAATGGCTCCAAGGGCTAAATTTATTAATATGATTAAAGTATCGTGTGTGTGGGAGTGGAGCCACACAGGACGAGAGGGCTCTACAACTAGCAAATCTTTGGGGAATCATTTTTTATTATTTATTTTTTTTAAAATTTTTCCCTTCATTCGCTGTTCACATGCTGAGTTTTCTGCAGCAATAGAGCCATGCGCTGGAGTTGGAGCTTGTCGAAGATTCTCTCCTGATGGGTCGGAACAACATGATGCAAAAGTCGGTGCCCATGTCAAAAAATGGTCGGCCTCAAATTGGCTATACCACCACTTGTCGTCGGCGGAGCAGATGGGAGTAGGGATCCTCTCGGACTAGGCCTCTTGTCCGACACATGGCGAGAAATCGTCGGATGTGATCATCAGCGTCTTTTGTGGAGGACCCTTTGAAGGTGGGTAGTTCGACATTGACTCTGCCCAACATAGTGGCCAAGGCCTCAGGTTGGCCCCGGTGGATTGTGAGATATATATATATAGAGAGAGAGAGAGAGAGAGAGAGAGAGTCTCATACTGAACCCGCTGTGCGCTGAATTATCCTCCAAAGCATCATGCTGTGTGCGCGTTTATCATAAAGGGGTGGCGTTTATCATAAAGGGGTGGGGCAAAAGCCTTAGAGATTAAGGCATGTATCCATACATACATACATACATATATATATATATATATATCCTCACGATCTGCAAACCCATCTCAACTTCACCTAAACTGTGGCCAAAGTTTGAAAGATTATTTAATATTATATGGTGATAGATATCAATACCTTATTTTTAATTTTAAAATTTTTGCCAAAATTCAATTGTATTCTAGGGTAATGTTTAGCACAAATTTTCAATTGTTTAATTTCAAGACTTCTACCAAGCCTTATGGTATTCCATGTTCAAGTGTCCATAGCTTTCTCATTAAAGGTTTATTTTCAGTTTTGAAAATTTCAATGGATTCGAATTTTTCAAGACTCGGGGGATCAAACTTATGGAAGACATCTTGGAGATTGTCTCTGCGAGCACATGGCGACCAACCCACAAAAATTTTATGCATATTTGGCTCAATAAATTTTTAATAACCCTATTGAACAAATTTTTACATGGCCGTTATGCTGGAGCAAACGAAAAACGTTGTTTCATCGTTATTGAGACTTCTGTTAATTTCTTTTAGAATAATATTAAACTAATCATATTTTTGAAAAAAATAAGGATAGTAGATTCTATCTTCTTAGACCAACTCACCATCCTCTAAATTATGATTTGACTTTGTATGATTTTATTCAAAAATATAATCTACTCAGTCTCTTTCTACCCCAACAAAAATTGCGTGTAAAGGCTTCCAACCAGAGAATGATACCTATACTTACTAACTAATAAAATTTTCTGTTTGATCAGTTAATATTCTCTTTTTCAACCCGACAAATTATGAGAAGTCTTTTCTCATACCTTGAACAATTTATAAAATAGTTTTCTATATTTTTCAAACATTTTGATTTTTGCACTTGACTTTGACACGTTTTGAGTTAAGTTTTCGTATCCGCATTCTAGATTAATTGTAAGATTAATTAAATTTGGCATGCATATTTGTGTCTTCCAAATCAATTATTTTTACAGCTCGACGAATCAAATTCATGCGAGTTAAGTCCTTCACTACTCTCTCTATTTATCTTTATAATTTTGAGTATTTAATTTGATGATCATAATAATTAAATCTCGATTTATTATTTCTTCAAATTATTAATTCGTTAAAAATTATTAGATTGTATCCTTTTAAATCCAAATAAATTTCATTAGTCATTGTTCAGATTATCACTTTTTCTTTGGATGATTAATTCATTTGCATGTGAAAATTTAATTATTTCAATGTCTATTTCCTAGTTTTTAATTGAAATTGTTTGAAAAATATAGTTTGCATGCTAGAAAAATCCATAAAAAGGAAATGAAAGCTTTGTTAAAAACCTCAAAAAGCTTTAGCCTTTGGAAGCAAGACCTTATTTCATAGAGACAAAAATTTTTCTCCAAGACTTTTTTCCAAGGCTTAGAAGAGACCTTAAATTTTCTTTGTTCTAGCCTAATAATTTTTGTGATGCAGAGATTACAATACTTTTAGGTTATCAACAATTAAGTGCAAATCATTGAGAGTTTTCATATTGTTAAGATATTTGAACACCACTTTTATTGTTTATTCATCACACCTGGAGGTAATTTTTCTTATCTGTGATTTTTAATTGCATTAGATATATCTATATTTGTTTGTCTAACATTTTACCACGTAGATGTGCTTCCCCAACATCATGTAAGTTATAATTTTAATCTCTTTAACCCTCTTTAATTTTAAAATTAGTTGTTTACTATTTCAAATTAATTATTTTATTCAAGTTCATTATAAATGGTTGAAATTTCATTTTCGAGGTTAGGAAAATTTGTAAGCATTTATTTTACTCTCTTTTCATAGTTTAAGTTTTAAGAATTAATCATTAATCATTAATCATTTTTAAAGTCAAATTAATTATTTATTTCATTTCTTTCGAATAATTGTCTTGATTCTGAAAATTTAAAAATTAAGTATTCATTTCCTTCTGTACTATTAGCCATTCATTGAGACCTAGGAAGAAAACTTTAGAGCACCCTAGTTTCTAAAAACCAATTTCAAATGACAAGAAAACACTCAATTCATAATATCAAGAATAAGGAAAACTTGTACTAGTAGATCACTTGGATTAGCCATTCATTGAGACCTAGGAAGAAAACTTTAGAGCACCCTAGTTTCTAAAAACCAATTTTAGATGATAAGAAAACACTCAGTTCATATTATTAAGAATAAGGAAAACTTGTACTAGTAGATCACTTGGATTGATTATTATGACTAAGAGAAGATATGCGAAATTTAATGACATAGCTAGTTCGTCTCCAGCAAGTATTAGTTCAAGTGACGAGTAATTGCTAAAGACAAGTTCTTCATTAAGTTGTTGAAAACGTACTTTGAAAATCAAGTTTTGTGTCACTCGATCGTATCATGGATGGTAAGGTAAGATTAAAACTAACCATCAAGTCAAGTTTTATTTTCGTACAAGAGACGTTCAAACCAAAACTTTAATCAAGTACAAGATTCCTAAAGATTACAGATTCCTTATTAAAAAACAGAGATTTGTTCAAGTCTACAAACATCAATTGTAAACAAGACCTCTTTCAAGATTTAAAATCCCTGAAAACCATATTAGATCGAGGAGTTTAGTATGTTATGTGTAGAAAATCTAAGTTTAATACAGTATCATACCAAGATTAGTAATAATTATTAAACTTTCATCTTTCTTACAGACAAGTTAGAAATAATCTGTTGATACAGGTAGCTTTCCATGACACCATCTTCAAGACCAAATAGGAAACCGAGATTCCTACCTTAAACACATGCTTATTGAAATCATCATTGGAATAAGCTGGCAGGTGCGAGGGTACCGAATGAGGTGTCGCACCAGTGAAAGATTGTGTGAGGGTACCGAACGAGGTGTCACATGAGAGAGATGCATGCGAGGGTACCAAATGAGGTGTCGCACCAGTGAAAGATTGTGTGAGGGTACCAAACGAGGTGTCACACGAGAGATGTGTGCAAGGGTACGAAATGAGGTGTCACCTCAGTGAAAGATTGTGTGAGGGTACTGAATGAGATGTCACACAAGAGAGATCCGTACGAGGGTACTGAATGTGGTGTCGCACCAGTGAAAGATTGTGTAAGGATACCCAACGAGGTGTCACACGAGAGAGATGCGTGCGAGGGTACCGAATGAGGTGTCGCACCAGTGAAAGATTGTGTGAGGGTACCGAACAAGGTGTCACACGAGAGAGATATGTGCGAGGATACCGAATGAGGTGTCGCACAGGTGAGGATTAGTGTGAAGGTCACCGAATGAGGTATCACACTATGCGAGGGTCACTGATGGAGGTGTCGCACCATACGAGGGTACTGAATGAGGTGTCATATGGGACCTCACGAGTCATACTATACTAGTGATTGCGTATCGTGGGTGACTCCACAATAAATACTAATCATCTAGTGTTATTGATGTATATAGTATTGCCAGGGAATGGTGATTGAACTATATTTAATTATTTGAGTTAACCTTGTTAGGTTGTTGATCATTTGACACAATTGAGGACAATTACTTCCCCAAACAGGAGGATTGTCACGAGAGTGAGATTTTTTAGAATATTTTATCATGGGAGTGAATCCAATTAATTATGTGTGATACATGGTTCATGTGTGAAGCATGGTAATTGTTAGATCTCCGTAGCGCTGCTACGGGTGCTACCACAGGAGGGGACGGCCTTTGGCTCACCACCCAGCCACAGAGGAAAAATGAGGATTGCCCCTCATCCCCCCAGGCTATACAGTGTGTGGCCTACCGTCTACACTAACCTGGCCGCCCATGACTCCGCATGGGTATCCTCCTCCCACTGAACCCCGGATGGCCACGACCTCGACCATCCGGTCTGCCATCGGTCATAGGCGTTACAGCCTACATGACATTAATCTCCCCTCAAGAAGAGTTTTCGTCCTCGAAAACAAACTGGGGAAACCTCTTGGAAATTACACTACGGCGTTCCCAAGTAGCTGCATCCTCATCCCTGTCTGTCCATTTAACAAGTACCTCTTGGTACACTTTATGTCGGGTTTGTCTATCACGATACCCTAGAATCTTTTCAGGTTCATGTGGTATCTTTGGTGGCTCTATCAAGTCCACTAAAATCTCTGGAGAAACTGCGTTCTCTACCCCGTGAATTGATTTCTCCAGTTTACTGACATGGAAGACAGGATGGACTTGAGAACTCTCCGGTAACTCAAGTTTATATGCTACGTCCCCAATCTTCTTAAGGATTTTAAAAGGACCACAATATCTCGGAGAAAGTTTATCACACTTTCCCGTTTTTATGGTTTCTGACTGCGCAAGAACCTTGAGGAATACAAAGTCACCTTCTGCAAAGGTCACCTTTCGACGTCCAAGTTTTAGCACGATCCTGAGCGCTATGAATGCTCTCACATGTGGCTCTGAGCATATCATTCATATCTTCAAGGAAATCCTTGATAGATTCTGCCATCGGAGATCTCGGCTGGAATCCATACATTAACATGAATGGTGTAAATCCAGTCGTCGCTGAGTGTTTGGAGGTGTTATAGGCAAACTCCAATAAGGGCAAGTACTCTTCCCAATTAGATTTCTTCTTACTAACATAAGAACGCAACGTATCCTCTAGAATTTGGTTAACTCTTTCAGTTTGACCATCAGACTCTGGATGATCTGCCGTACTTATACTCAAAGTAGTATCCAACTTTTTGAAGACTTCCCTCCAAAAATGATTGTTGAACTTTCTATCTCTATCCGACACTATATATGCGGGCAGGCCATATAGCTTGTAGAGATGTTCAATAAAGAGTTTTGCCAACTCTGGTGTTTTAACATTTTTCTTCGTGGCGATAAACTTTGCCACACTGAGTCATTCCCTCGACTCGTCTTGGGTAAAGCGGTAATGAAATCCATGGAAATGCTTTCCCATTTCCCCTGAGGAATCTCCAACGGATGAAGTAGTCCTCCAACCTTAAGACGTTCGTGTTTATTGACCTGGCACTTATTGCATTTCAGCACATAAGTCTGGACGTCCTTAAACAAACTAGGCCAATAAAACTGTCTTTTTACTAGTGCATAAGTCTTCTGAATCCCGAGATGACCCGCACTTGGACTATCATGACTTTCTTTAAGAATTTGGGCCCGAAAGTCACCAATAGTTGGTACACATACTCTACCCTTGTAGAGTAAGTACCCGTCGTCAATGGAGTAATTAGCATATTTCTCCCCCCGACGAAGTTTATCACTCCCCTTTGAAGCTGTGGCAGTCAAAGGTGATGAAGGGCCTACGTCAGAGCTCTTCGGCTCCAAACTATACCCAAAAGACACGACTAGTCTCTCCAGACTAACTCTCGATTCCCTTCCTGTTGCACCTTCGACCAGTCTCTCTGGAGGGACTAGCAATCCATGCCAACGAGGGGGGTGGTTGCGTCTGTGAAGAAGTGCGTACGCATACAGCGCGCTAGACCTCTGTAAAAGATGGATCGTGCTCACATAAACCACGTAGTGACTCTAAGAAATCATTCTTGAAGACAGTGAAACTAAGTTCATTAATCTGTGGCATGCGACTAAGTGCATCCGCCACCACGTTATACTTGCCTTTCTTGTAACGTATCTGAAGGTCAAACTCCTGTAGAATCTCCGCCCACCGAGCTTTTCTACCCTTCAGTTCACTTTGACTTGAAAGCCATTTCAGACTTTCACCATATAAATAGTGTCTCCACTTTTTCAGTGCATGAACTATCGCTAGTAACTCTCGCTCGTAAGCCGAGTAGTTAGCTGTGCACGATCCAACTTTTTACTCTCAAATGCAATTGGGCGTCCCCTTTGCATAAGTACAGCCCCAATGGCCTCATTACTAACGTCTGTTTCCAAGACAAACGGCTCATTTGGATCGACAATAGTCAAAACAGGTGCAACTGCTATGGTCACCTTGAGCTTATCAAAGCTCTTCTGTTGGGCTTCCCCCTAACTAATGTTTTTAGTTTTTGACCGTAATAACTGGTCAGTCAACGGGACTGTGATCTTCGTGTAGTCCTTCACGTACTGTCGGTAGAACCTCGACATGCCAAGAAAAATCTATGGTTCCTCGAGATTCTTCAGCGCTGGCCATTTAAGAATAGCATCTACTTTTTATGGCTCCATCCGCGTACCATCGACGGATATAATATGGCCAAGGTAGTGAATTTCTGTTTCAAAAAATTCACATTTGCTCTTCTTTGCAAATAGTTTGTGCTCTCGCAACAACAACACTAGACGCAAATGCTCTATGTGTTCCTTCTGTGTCTTACTACACACAAGAATATCATCTAGGAAAACTACTACGAATTTTCCCAGATATGGGCGTAAAATGTTGTGCATCAGCATCATAAACATCACTGGAGCATTGGTTAGCCCAAATGGCATAACCAAAAATTCAAAATGCTCGAAACGAGTCCTAAATGTTGTCTTCGCAACATCTTCTGCTTTAATTCTAACCTGATGATACCCTGATCTCAGGTCTACTTTTGTAAAGTATCTCGATCCATAGAGTTGATCAAACAACTCATATCCATGCGTGGCATCGGATACTTGTTCTTAATCGTTATCTGATTAAGAGCCCTATAGTCTATGCACATCCGCATAGATCCGTTAGGCGATGCCCACGGACTTGAACTAGGCTGAATGAAGCCTTTGTTCAAATATTCCGTCAATTGTTTTTCCACCTCCTGTGCCTCAGAGTGGCTTAATCTATAAGCAGGTTTGCTTATAGGTTTTGATCCCGGCATAACTTTGATGCCATGGTCTACTTCTCTAGATGGTGGTAAGCCATCTGGCAAATCATTAGGAAAAACATCCTGAAATTCCTCTAATAAATTCATTAAAGTATCTATGTACTTTTTCTTTAATGTCTCTTTCGCCTTGGATTTTTTCTTGTTTGAATCGCATGCATGCCAAACAAGGTTTTCAAACAGTGGGTCTCGTCCAAGGCTATTTTGTTTTCCTTGTTTGTCTACGCAAACATCATCTACAGTTTCATCTACGGAAACCGAATTTACAAGAGGGTAACAAGCATATACCTCTGCTATCTGGCCTCTGCGGACTAGTGTGCACAGCTTCATGGAGGAAATAAGTGGTGTGGCGGGGATGATACGGTCGCCCTGCAGGGTAATGACTCTACCGCCATGCTCAAAACGTAGCGTATTATGTAGGTAACTCTGAGCTAGACTAGGGCCTAAGCCATACAGCCACTCCCTGCCTAGATATAAGTCTGCTCTGGCTAAGTGCATGACCTGAAAGTCAAGCGGAGCCTCGTAGTCCTGCATAGATAATGGGACCCCCAATACTACGGTATTCCATACCGTTTTGTCATACTCGTTGGTGGCTAGGCCAACAGTATACTCATGATCGCTCTGGGTCTCAGTCAACCCCAACTTCTTGACTAACGAGTAGTTCAAGAAGTTATGGCTAGCTCCATCATTGATAAAAACTGAGACTCTACTGCCGCCTATGGTGCCATATATGCGCACCATGTCATGCGAACCTACAGTAGGCTGCCACATCGCTGGTGTCACCGAACAAGCGTGATGCTCATCACAATGACACAATGTCACCTCTCTGAACTCTGCGGAACTGAGAGGGAGTCTCTGCACTATATGCAACTGCCTAGAGGATTTACCAACTCTTTTGGGCTCGTTGCCGCTCGTGCTGGCTTTAAGCTTTGGACACTCAGCCTTCGTGTGCCCTACATCATTGCAATTAAAGCAGCGATTTTTCTTTTGCGCTTTAATATACTCCTCTTTTTTTTGGACTTCGCTGTCTCTTTTCTTCCTGGATGGTCGTGGTTTTTTAGACCAATGATGACCACCCTGTCCTCCCTGGTCCATCCTATCCCCCTGCTTATCACTGCGGAACCCTTTTCTTTGAAGGCCTGACCTCCTCTTCTCACTACCCTCGGCCCTGCTCGAACCACCATGCGCACTACGACGCTTGATGTCATCGAATACCTGCTCATACTTGATTGCCTCTGCTAAGTCTTTAGGCTGTAAGGACTCTACGTACTCAAGGTAATCATCTTTGAGGCCTCTTTTAAAGCCTTGCAATGTCTGGAATGCATCGATCCTCTTTAGCTTGAGTACTATCTCCCTATAGTCTAAGATGTACTGAGTCAGGGATTTGTTCTCCATCGAGCACTTGTCCCATAACTCCCAGCTTCTCTCCGCCTCATTGACAGGCAAAAACTCTTTTCAAAACATCATCTCAAACTCCGTCCAAGTGGCAAGACGAGTTGTCAAACTCATCCACCACTTGTGTACGCTTTGTCGGTTAATGAGAGGCTAGCCTCTACGGGCTACACCCGGCTAGGCTGTTGTCGCAGTGTGTGCAAGTCTGACCACTTCGTTAGAAACATGTTGACCGAGTCCTTGTTTCTCTCCTTCTCCTCGCCACCAAAACTAGGCGGCTTCAAGTCTTTCAATAACGACGAAATTGTCTCTACGGACGGCCCCGCGGGCGCATCGGCGTGTACTCCTGCAACCACTGGCAAGGCTACGCTCACCCGTGCTGCAGGAGCTCGTCTATCACGAGGAGTCAGAGTACTAGCCGAGGCGGCTCTAACCGTGTGGAGATGCTTTATAGCATCGTGACTAAGTTAGCCTGGACTTTATTCATATTGTTCAGTTTTGCATTAAGATATTTAAAAAGTCCACTAGAGAGCTCCGTCTCTATCAGGACATTGGCAGGGTCCAATAGGTCATAATTGTTATCGTCATATTCCAAGAGGTCCTCCTCGCAGTCCCCTCGACGATGTCAGTATTCATGTCATCTGGCTCATCAGCCAGAAAGGGGTCATTTGCTGTGCTGCGACCACAGCGGGCTCGCTGGGTCCTAAGGCGAGGTCAACAGACGAGGAGTGCGCTGGCGGATCATGCATGATCGATGAGCGCACTCCGGACCGGACAACGGTCGGGTGTATACGGCCTGACAATTCAGTCGGGGTCAAACCCGTGACCGAGGACAAGAGACCTGAAAACCCTAGAGAAGTAGAAGGCGGTGGGGACACACTACGCCTAGCAGACATATTTTAATTCTTGCATAAATAAAAATGCGAGAACTCAGAAATTATAAAAAACAGTAATAAAATGAGCAGTGGAGAGAGAATAGTCACCCCCGTTACGATCGCCTGCGAGACAGTCGACTGTCGTCGACTGTTGATTTGTGTTGCGCTGCGAGCCTCTTCAAGCGTCGCTACTCCGAGATGCTCCGATCTAAGAGAAAGGTACCGAAAGATTTGACTTTGATGGCTTGTGCAATTTTCTTTATCGATGTTGCTGGTAGCAGAGCTACAATGGAGAGCTTGGGTGTGTGCAAGAGAGAGAGAGAGAGAGAGAGAGAGAGAGAGAGAGAGAAAACCCTTCCTTCGAGCTATGGCCAACTTCTTCTTTTGTGTACGACTTCTTGCTGTAGAAGATGATTAAGACCCTTGGAATAAGGTTATCCCCCCAATTTTGATTGAGAGCCAATCATTAAACGGCTGGCCCACTTCGCACGCCACTCGCAATCCTGACACCAAGCTCTGATACCAATGTTAGATCTTCGTAGCGCTGCCTATACGGGTGCTACCACAGGAGGGGATAGCCTCTGGCTCACCACCCAGCCCCTCATTCCCCAGGCTATATAGTGTGTGGCCTGCCGACCACACTAGCCTGGCTGCCCACGACTCCGCATGGGAGTCCTCTCCCACTGAACCCCGGATGGCCATGTCCTCGGCCATCTGATCTGCCGCCGTCGGTCCACAGGCGTTACAGTCTACGTGACAGTAATGAATGATTTTCATTTGTTATAATTATTTTGTGAGTGATTCCAAAGTAATTGTGATCTAACATTGTGGATTATGTTGAGTATAGATCATGAGTTCGAGACGACCAAGGTGGACATTGGACGAGATTACAGGACCTTGAATGCACCAATGTGGTGCACTTCTCCCATTCCTCATCCATGCAAAATCCACAAAAGTAGGAGAGACCCCTAAACAGTACTTGTGTGGGTATGTTCTACTAAAGCCTAATACACAATGCATCTTTCATGTACCCAATGTGGTGCACTTCTCCCATTCCTCATCCATTCAAAAATCATAAAAGCAAGAGACGCCCCTAAACAATACTTGTGTTAGGTCTGTGCTACTGAAGCCTAATACACAATGCATCTTTCACATACCCTTCATTGTATGGCATCTATACGTATTTTTTTGATCGACCTAACCCACCTTCACCTCCACAAACCACCGCTTCTTTGCTTCATCATTGCCAAATTTCCAATTTAGCCGCTCAACTAAATCATATGTATTCTCAAGGTTTGTGCCATTTGTGTCAAGCTGCTTGTAGACAATGATGATGGAGAACAAGAAGTGAAGGCTGCAAGTCTTTCTTGGACTTTAGAACAAAATAAAAGAGGATAGCCAAACTTGCTTTGTTTAGACAGAGGAGTAGGTCAAAACTCGATGTCCTATACCAAAATAAAAGAGGATAGCCAAACTTGCTTTGTTTAGACAGAGGAGTAGGTCAAAACTCGATGTCCTATACCAAAATCATTATTATTACCTCCACTTCACAAAGTATTTCCAAGTGTAAGGTACAACAAGTGTGGGTGTTACTGACTCACTAAACCCAATAACTATACCCTCCACTTCTCCAAAAACTGAGGTTAAAAATCCCAAGCAGGAATGGATTCCAAAAGCCAATATTATGAACGGATGGCAAGTGACAATAAGCTAGCATGGATCCCAAGGAAAGGGAGAACCCATAAACTAAAGAATGATCTAGCATCACAAGGATGGGTAACCACACAACGCTTATAAACTCTCTGCAGCAGCAGAGATCAACTTGGTCTATGTGCCTACACATGACAACATGGTAGATTTATTCATGAAGGCTCTTCCTCGTCATGAAAAGTTTGAAGCTTTTCGTAAAGCTTTGGGCTTACTACCTTTTCAGGATTTATCAGCCATACCCTGTACATATTCACATCATCACTCCAGGGGAGTTTTGTAGCATTATATGGTAGAGATGTGTGTGAACACACTTAGGACCGTCGGGGTACTTTTTCCCTCACTAAGAGGTTTTTTCCCCGTGCGTATGTACACCCTCTTAGCTAATCATTTTGGGGTGTGTACTTATCTTTTATATCTAGCACACATTTGTTCATTCTAATCTAGTGAGTTTGTGTGCTCTCTAGCTTCTCTATCTTGTGTGTGTGCATTGTTGTTGCAACGCTAACCCTAATTCCAACACATCTTGCTATGTCCTTGTTGGTGCTTGGCCAACTTGCTATCCCTCAATGTCTGCACAAGCCATTTTGGCATACACCTAGATTCTTCTATGGCTGTTCTGTCCTCATCCACTGCATCCTCAATAATTGCCTCATCAAAAGGCTGATTTATCAAGTTTGTCCTCAATAGACGACATGTTGAATACATCACTACTGCCAGCCACACCATGACTTGTGTGCTAAATATTTAATTTTGTATGGTTTGGCCCATTGTACATATATTGGGCAAGGATTATTTTTGATGAGATGCTTTAAAAGCATTGGACTAAGGCTTAATTTTGTAAAAAGCTCAATTTTGGAAAAGCTATGCTATTAATGGCTCCAAGGGCTAAATTTATTAATATGATAAAATACCTCGTGTGGGAGTGGAGCCACACACGTTGGGGGGGAGATTGCACCCAGTCTTGTGTTCTTGATCTTTCATGCTCTTGATTTATGCTATGATGTTATGGTTTAATTTCTTTTATTATTGAATTTGTGGAATAATTTAATCTCCATGTACCATGGTCCTATAACAAACTCCCAAGTCTTTGTCTCCCGCCTACGTCCAAAAAGAGGCCCTGCATGGTATCTGGACTCCACCCTCCGCTCTTCTATGGATCTGGGCAGCAGTCAGCCAACTCTCAATCCATGGGCTATCTGGTGTACTTTCTTGAAGCCGTTATAGAGAAGCTAGGTCCTTGCAAATGTTCCTCTCCTGCCCTCGGAAGCCAGCCAATTTGCTCTACGCTACCTCCTATACTTTATGGCTAATCTCTCCAAGGCCTGCATCTGAGGTGACTGCGGGCTACTCTTGAGTGAAATCTAGACCCTCCCAAATCCTCTCAATCTTGTTGCAAATCTCAAAGTTCTGGATGATGCTATCTACTCAGATGTCTATCCTACCACTAGGGAGAGAATAACCGGTGCATGACCGGAGAACAAGGTGCCTACCAAAATACCAATCATGCTACCATGACCACAAGCCCACTCATCTACATAGAACCGATCTAATTTGGAGAGGTTAGGGCCAATACTCCTGTTAGATCTAGAGAAACTCAAACTCCTAGGGCTGCATCCAAACTCTAGAAGATGCCAAAATGAACTCCTCCCAAGCCGAGTACTCTGTACTAGATATTATAGCCATGCCAGCTTTGAGTCTATCATCTACCAACTCTAGCATGTTAAATCCCCACCCATACACCAAAAATCCTCCCAAGGTAGAGATTGATGAACTGTACTCCAGAAGGTGGCTCTACTTGTTGCCACATTCAACACACATACATTCAAAAAGCTTGTAGAGTCCTCTCCAATCTTGATGGTCACACACTGGGCTCATCTAGTAATGCTAGAGTCGGCCACTGCTGGCAGAAGTTGCTCACTAACAAAAATGCATACTCCACCTTATGTGCTAGAGGGGCCAAAAGAAAGGACCAGAAGGTGTGGCTCCTACCCTGTAAGATCTTGCCGCAGTGACATGTACGTCCCCCTGAAAGATGGTGCTCCTGAATGAAGAGAATGTCAAGGGATCCACCAATTGCTACTCTGTAAAGCTCCTCTCTAAGGACACCACGCCTCTAAAAGCACAGTGGGCCCCTTACACGTTGTTCCAGGAGACAATCCACATAGCTAAGATCGGTGGGAAGCGTAATTGTCTGCACTGCCCTCCACTTGAAGAGTCTTGGCATTGGTTTCAATGGAGAGTAATGACTATCGGTCCTAGGGTGGAGCCACACTAGATGGGCACGAATCCTGGCCTCCATGTGGAGCCACTCTATTCAAGCCTTGGAGTATGCATCCTCTAGACTCCACTTGTCACAATGTAGGTATCTGTAGGAGGGGGGAAGGGGTACTGCCACTAAACATGAAGAAATACAAAAAGCAACACCTCCAAGCTAGAGGACACCATCTCCCCTTCTGATTTCTAAGGCCGAAGCCACCCAACTCCATCCGAGCCAAGGGCCAAGGGTGGATAAGTACATCAATGATACACAGGTCATACAAATGGTGTGAGAGCTCTATGGCCTACCCCGATGGTACCACCGATCACTGAGAGGAGAGGAAGGTATTCCTTCCTGAGACCAAGAAAGCACACTATCACAGGGAAAGCCTGAGACACCAGCAAAAGGGTCAAACGCTAGGTCAAAACCGTGTTACCACCTCGCAAAGAAAGCCTAGGCCGTACGCTACGCAACGGGGCTCAGTTGCATGACTCTCTCCAAAGCTACAGGCGAATTGAACTCAACCTTATAGTAGCCACACCCCAAAGGATGAATATCAGAGATCTTTCTAGGCACACCCAGAAGGCTTGCCTGTAATAATAGGTCCCTGAGCTGTTTGCACGTTGGGCGACTATCCATAATCTTGCATACCAGGGTAGAAGCTTCCAAAGATGTGACTGTCGAAGCGAGGAACTATAGGTCCGCTTCTAAAAAAGATAGGGAAGGGATGGTGGCCCTAGTCGGGGATGACCGAACGGCTGCCATGGAGTCCTCCTAGGGGTTTAAAGACTAGAAGAGGCCGAAACTTCCTGATAAGAAAAACTGCTCGAAAGCTGAAAACCTGCTTGAAGAAGCGTTTAAGGAGGGGACATGAGAAGCAGGAAGGTAAGAGGAGGCTCAAACAAAAGAAAGGAGCAAAGGAGGAGAGGCTTGCAAGAGGGACAAAGAGGCGAGGGAGCAGAGGAGTAGTAACGGAAAGCAGGGAAAAAACACTGCCACTTTTTTACATGATCAAGAGAGAGTTAAATCTTAGCCCCTTTGAGTTGAAGACAACTTTCCAGCAGCCCAAAAATGTTTGACAAGAGGCCTATAGGGGGGGGGGGAGGGGGGGAGAGAGAGAGAGAGAGAGAGAGAGAGAGAGAGAGCGCTCAATCACAGCCTCTTTGAGGATCTACCTTCCAAAAAGCCATTGAAGTAGCCCTGCAATTCTGATGGTAATTAGCATGGCATATCATCGAGTTTAATATATACCATACCCATTATATCCTTGATGGAGTGCAAGTGTCCCTATGTCATGCCCCATTATATGCTGCTTGATTGAAATATCATCAGTCCGTGTTAATGTGCTAATGCACTTGTCCATCTCACTTGGGTGTTTACGCACTTGGGTGGAAGCCCACAAAAAAGTTTTGTCCAACCAATCAGATCACCACCATCACCCGCCTGTTCTTTACAGACTGTGATCACGCCCATGCACCCCCAGCACTGATGTGTTTGCTGGTTGAAGCCCAACAAACATTGTTCCAGTTCCGGGGGGAATAGCTTGCCCACAGCTCTCAGTTGCAAGACTGGACATGCTCACGGTCTGTAAAGGGTATTGTCACCCAACAATTGTTTATCAAAAAAGTAAGTACCGATAGCTCTCAACCTTTATCGTGGGCAGACCGTGTGTAAACACTCTACCCTCACTACCGCATGGAAGCACCATATAGCCAATCTTAGTCCCGTTATGGCTTGTTTGCAATTACTATGGAGACTGGAGATTTGTATAGATAAAAAATTGAGACGTTTGGACTTTGCTGGAGAAAACTGAGGCTGGGTTTCCGGGCAGGGCAGTGGACATTTGGCCAGCCGAATAGCCAAAAAGCGCCCAAAACTTCAGGCGAGAGTGGCGGCAAGTTTGCAAAATTCATTGAAGATCTCTGCATTATGAGCTGCCGCGGCGTCCACAACCACTACTGTAACAGCACGTTGGAGCCCAAATGTAATCTGCCCACCATTTAACGTTACCTTCTCGTCGTCGGCTGGCCGCGACGATGATCATAGCTTTGTTTTTACGCTTTGTTAATGTTACATTTATAACCGAAATTGCATATATTCGTGTCTTTTTTTGAAGTGAGAGCCCTTGAAACAGACCACCAACTAAAAGTAAATCCTAGCAAGATATTATTTTTTGCTAATGGGATTTTGCAACTTTTTGTGTTCAAAATATTTTAAATACTCACATATCAAACAACACCACACCAACTCACGTCTATATATGTGGTTGCCCTATGTTATCTTTTCTTGCCCCAACTTTTCAGTGTTCAGTTATTTATTATATAAGTGATACTACTAGGTCTTTTATGGCTAGTGCGACTTGTAGCTCTTTTCCTTTGTCATCAATCTTTGATGGCACGATGCCAAAAGATGCTTCTAATGGGGTTCCTTCTTTAGGGAGATTCCTTGAAGAAGTTCCCATGAAGTTATCATTAAAGTATATGGCACTTCAATAGTATGGCTTAAAGTTTTTGTGTTTTTTCGAGTACAAGGCATTATCCAAAATAGAATCAAGGATTACTTTAAGGAATCTCCCAATTTTAACTATTCGCACATCAGATAATTTGTCATTGTCAAAACATCGAGAGTGGAGGTATCTCGCTCTATTGATGTAGTCTTTGATTGATTCTTTCTCTTGTCGCTTGAGATGGTA
Organism: Cibotium barometz; assembly: GCF_041138505.1. Classification (NCBI taxonomy): domain Eukaryota; kingdom Viridiplantae; phylum Streptophyta; class Polypodiopsida; order Cyatheales; family Cibotiaceae; genus Cibotium; species Cibotium barometz. Next base: position 6,209,867 of record NC_141085.1, read on the forward strand.
AAGTTGATCGACGGGTTCCATCGGGTTCCCTGACAAGGATACCCAACCGTGAATGCAACCTTTAGGGTGTCGAACTCAGCTTTATCTTCTAGTTTTTTGATCAAAACCACTATCCTACCTTCCTTTCCATGATAAGGCCGAAGGGCACTCGCCCTTACTATGTCATCAAGTTGACCACATGTGTCGTGCAAACACTTCCAAGTGTGCAATGGGATGTCCAATCCCATTGAACTTAGGCATCAACTTCCTTATTTGCATAGGTTTGATCATATTTTGATGTCTTGGGTGGTGCCACTATCATAGTTAGTGGTGGAGTTGCTATGAGCCCTATTGCTATTACCCCCTCCCTATTCATGCTACTATCGTTAGTGAAGCAGAGGTAGTGATGTAAGTGGTGGTTGAGCTAGTGGTGTGGCTATGTAAGATAACACAGGTACTAGTAGGTTGGTGGGGCAGCACAACCTTTGCTTGTTGCCCTTAAGATAAGTTGGGGTACTGCGGAGGGTAGCCATGTAAAGCTAGGTCATACTATGACGTGTATGCTCTTCATAGTGTTGGGTCTATTCTGGTGCTTCTTACTCCTCGCCTATAAGGTTCTCATTGTGGTGTACCCATAGTAGCTTGTGTTGTCGACCCTTATAGCTTGAGTTGCTGCAACCTGGGTCCCCTTATTAAACCTAAATGCCCCTACATTGCTTGTACCAAAGTCTACTGATGCGAAGCCTAAAGATGCAATAGTCCTCCAAGATATTTCAAACATTCCAAGATTCATGTCTGAGATCTTGGTATGCTAAAAGCTACTAATGTAATGGTAATCTCTACAGCTAGCCATGCCAATTGTGGTTTTAGTAGAAAGGATTATTCCTTCCTCCACTGAGTTGATGCTTCTTGTTCCTAAACTAGACTGGTAAGGGTCCATATTGGGAACTAATGCTTCCATGTTTTTCCTTTTTACCCGGAGGCCTCTTACTTGTTGTGGGTGGTTTGATGATTCCTTAACTCCCCCTCATCGGTCAGACCTCCTATAATAATGTCCCTAATCACATCCACGAAACTCCTTTGAGTGATTGTGGGGGAGTCAAACACACTAACCACTTGGTCCATACAAGGCTTTAAGAAGATAGGCTGCAAGTAAGAGGCCTCACCGAAGCTAGCATCTTTGCTATCTATGGCTAGGGTTGCTTGGCTCCTATGAGGTTCCAAGGACTGTGAAGTATGCTAAGAAGGTGCTCTCAAATTTGTGTCATTAGAGGCACTCTCTTCAAGTGGGGGACTGAGTCCAAAAATTCTTCTTGATCTTATGTACATGAAAGGGTGATCGGATTAGAGCACTCCTTTCACTGACACAAGTCTAGGGGTGGTCTTGGAAATTGTGAATTTAGTTATATTTTTTTATGTTTTCAATCTCTATATGACTTGTGAGCGTTCGTTCATAAGTTGAGAACATGTATTTCCATGTGGGTACGTGCATGGGGCCAGGTGAGTTGGGAATGTGCATATCTAGTTCCCATTTAAACTTTTGAATGTGCATTCATAAGTTGAGAACATGTCTTCCCACGTGGGTATGTACATGGCTGCTAGGTGAGTTGGGAGCATGCATGCCTGCGTCCCACTTAGAATTGTGAGCATTCATGTCTATGTCCCAGATAGACTTGTGAACGACCATAAGTTGAGAACATGTTTTCCCATGTGGGGGTACATGCATGGTCAGGTGAATTGGGTACATGCATGGTCAGGTGAATTGGGTACATGCATGGTCAGGTGAATTGTGAACGTGTGTGGGAAGGTGTCTGTTTGAGTTAAGAACATGCATTCAAGTGAGAACATGCGTGGACAGGTGTTTGTTGTTCGAGTGAAGAATGTGTGTTCCTACTTTGGCATGTACGTATGTAATTTTGATAAGTGTGCCACTTGTAGTGGTGGTGAAAGTTTGGGCCACATGATGGTCAGTTTCTAACTATTTTCTATCATTATAGTCATTTATGGAGGGATTTTTTAAAACCTTTCCTTAGTGAGAAATTGTGAAGATTTTCCCTGTCAGACTTAGGAATGTGTATTCCCACCTGCGGTTGTGCATTCATAGGCCCAATCAAGGACATACACATGCAAACTAGAGAGGCATTTTTTGAGTTTTGGTAAAAAAAAATCTAGACTTTGAATTCTTGCTTAATGGTGCATGTTTTTGGGTTTTTCATTTGATAGGATGCTTTAGCTTTTCCTAACCTCTCTAATGATATGCTCCATGTAACCTAATAGTATTTCTACAAAGATTAATGGTGAGATTCACACGTACAATGAAAAAAAACTTAAAATTTTGAAATTATAAGAAGAGAAGAGCAAGAACCAAAGGAAATAGAATAGAACACTTGTAATCTTGCAGCTCGATCTTGAAGGGTTGCTCCATGTTCCACAATTGCACCAAGGTAACCAAATAAACCAAAAAATAAACAACAAAACAAGAGTTAAACTCATGGATTTACAATCCAATCAGGCTATGTCAATACTCCAAATGCAAATTATAGCAAGGGAGTCCTAAGCTAAGGCACATCCCTGGTAGCAGCGCCAAAGATGTTCACCCATTTAGGAGCACTTGAGCCTTGTAAGATAGAAGGAATTAGAGGAAGAATGCAAAGGTCTTACTGGCTTACACCTTTATCCACTCTTAGAAGAGCAACCCTCTCTTATGAGAGCTAGAGTCTGCAACCTTGTGCTATGAGAAGGATAACTTGATGGCTTTTGATCTTGCTAGATTTTGTTTCACTATGATTATGCAAAAGGGCTAACATCATATGCATGCTAGCCACTTGTCACGTGCATCCATAATGAAGAACCACCACTCAAAGTGGAGGATGAACTACCTGATGCCCTATATATACTCTACATTGTTCTAGAATGGGATGAAGAGATAGTCCATTATTTGGTCTACTAGTCTTCTCCAAGTGAGACCCATTAACCGAGATGGAGCAAGGGGTAGCCATACACGATAGGCCAAGGGGGAATCATGAGGAGGCGATGTTCTCAGGAATTTTAATATGTCAACGATGTCCTTGAGCATATTATTATCTATACTATCCTAACCAAGATAGCTGGAGCCTCACGTAATGTTTGGAAATAGAAGTTACCTACTCTATGGGCATACAAAACTACCTACAAGGTGGCCATCCACACCATACCTTCCAACTTAACCTATGGAACACATGCCATCATGCCTATGGAATTATTACTACCAAGCTTAAGGATTACCATCAAGGAAATGTTAAACAAGAAACATCTTAACTGATTGATTATTCGAGCTTGAGTGCTTAGGAGAAGCCAGACTGTGTGTAGTATGTGGAATGATCGTGAAAAAGCTATAGCAGAAGGAATGGTTTGATGAGAATCTCAAAGGCAAAGAAATAGAAGTCGGGGATATGGTTCTCATGTATAGCACAAAGAACCAAAAGTGCAAGCTAAAGTACAAAGAAATGGACTCACCCCTCAAGGATCCACACGTATCAAAACACTTGAAAATGTGGAAAAGAAAAGATTCTCCAATGGTAGCAAACGAAGATGCCACTATGGCCCTTTAGCTACAAATGTTTTGAAGGCCATTCACCAAAAGAAAGAAGAAAAAATAAAACAGGTTACAATGAAATGAGAGGCCCAACACAAGCTAAGACTAGGCAAGACAAGTTGCGCAGCTGCCACATCTCTATTAACATGGCCTAAGTCATTGACCTAGAAGAGGAAGATTGGGAGGAGAAGCTCACCACTTTGGCCGGGTTGTTGTGAAAATATGGATCAACCTCAACTACTAGCAAAACGTTCACCTAATCAAGCCTAATCCTATACTAATTAAACATGATTAATCTAAGATGGATGTAATCTAAGTTTTACTAGTATGTGCAATAGACTCAAGCACAATTAGGTTATAAGATTAAGACTTGTACTCATAAAGAGGCTTGAGATGTGTGCAAGTGATATGCTCATTGCTTAAAATGGCAACCTTTTTTATGAGGAGGTACACCCTTGGGCTTGTACATCAATGTGGGATAATTTCCTTTGCTCATGTGGCTTCATGCTAGACTTTACTCTTGTTTGGCTACTTATTCTCACTCCCTATCTTTGCCTTGTGCTCAATGGCACCACATTTCTTACCACCCCCCCTTGGTGCCAAATCTTTGGGCTACTCAAGGTGGTCGGGTACGAGGTTTACAACATGTTATCACTCCCTGTCATTTCTAACTTGACTGGGTAACTCAGAGGCTCTTTGGCTTGGTTACTCTCTAGCTTAGAGCGTACTTTAGATGGTCCGGTGTGAGTTACAACAATCATTACCCCCCTAGGTGCTCAACTAGCTACTCTTAGGTGGTTCGGTAGGATAGACACAATAAACAAGATGAAATGATAAGATGGGTGTCTACTCATATGGTGACCCCTCTTTTACAACAGATGTCTAGCGTAGTGGTGATAGCTTCTTTGTTGCTCATGTTGATGTCAATGTCGTGGTGGGTAGCCTCTTGGTTGCTATGACCTTGACTCCACTTATTGTTCTTCTTTATCAATGACATTTCCTTCTTCACTTTGTTGACTGCTTCATGGCTCTTGGTCTTTGCTCTTTGGTTGACTCTTGGCTCTTTGACAGCTTCTTTGGTGTGGATGTCGTTTTTTTTTTGTTGCCACTTAATGCTTGGTTCTTGATTTCCTTATGTGCATTCGATGCATTTAATGTGGATGCCATGCTATGAGCTATAGTCATCTCATGCACTTGTGCTTTAGACATGGTTAGGATCATGCTTTGTGCATTCATGCTTTGCTTGATTTGCCCAAGCATATGTGACCCTTCTTCAATGAACTTCCCAATGTTTGATTCCATGCGAGAGGTTCTTACCATGATCTTGTGACAAGTCTCTATGGCAATGTTTGTACTCTCTTACAAGATTAAGCTCTGATTTTTCATGCAATGACTGATTTCAAGCTAATGCAGGTGACAAGATGCAAACTTATGTACTAAAAATGAACTGAATTTAGTGAAAATCGCTCAAATTGAGCAATGCAAATGAATGTGATGAACTTAGATGTTTCCCACTGTGGATTTATATCTTAATTTTCACTTTTAGACTTTAATTGGCTTAATTTCTGTTAATACTGCACTAATGATGATGATTAGTGCTGTTTAATCAGAGTGATTAGAGATATCAGAATGTGGAGGATGAAATTGAGCTTGTAGATGCAAGCATTGAAGGGACTTTTAGTGCAGCTTGCTTACCCTAGATGGATTGAAGAGATTTATGCCCAAAAGTATACCTCAAGTTGCCCGAAAAATGGGCAATTCAGCTGGAAATCCCAACTGGTCTTCAACTTCTTCCAAACCGTATAATGCATCAAATAGTTTGAGATTTGTAATGTGGGAAGCTTTTACCAAGTGGTAACTAGTCCTAGAAGGGCTTGAGCTGATTTTGCTTAGAGGCGTCAAATGGAGCAAAATAGGTGCGAAGGTTATATGAAAAAATTCAAGCTGCAACGCTGCTTTTTGGTTGATTCCTTCAAGCTGTAGGGTTGTCTAGCATTGGGAAATATCTCCCTAAAAGGATTTGGCAAATGGTTTCTTGGTTGGGAAGATCTAGCTACTTCAAATTTCCTCCACTAGAAAGGCTTGCAGATAAGACTAGGATTAGTGTGCAATAACTATGAAAAGACTTACTAAAATGAGAAGCTGTGGGGAGAGGGGTGGCTCTGATACCATGTTGAAACTATGGATCAAGCTCTCCTACTAGCTATGGCGAGAGTGGTGGCTCTAATACCATGTTGAAACTATGGATCAAGCTCTCTTAGCAAAACAATTACCTAATCAATCCTAATCTTATACTAATTAAATATGATTAAGATAATTAATCAAAGGTAGATGTAATCTAAGTTTACTCATGAGATGATGAGTATGTGCAATAGACTCGAGCATAATTAGGTTACAAGATTAAGACGTACTCATAAAGAGACTTGAGATGTGTGTAAGCGATACGTTCATTACTTGAAATGGCCCCCTTTTATATGAGGAGGTACACCCTTGGGCTTGTACACTACTGTGGGATAATTCCCTTTGCTCATATGGCTTCATGCTAGACTTTTGTAATGAAGTAGGTTTGGGTGCACATACACATGGGGAATGAAGACACTTGGGCTTAGGAACATTTACATGTGTACTTTTGGGGGTCTTGGGCTATACGAGGCATAGGGCTCATGGACATTGTACCCTTTCATATTCACTTTATAGACATTCATGTCTTCTTGGTGCTCTTGCCCAAGCTTTGGTGAACTTCTCCCATATGAGATGTGAGGATGGTGACCCACACCCATGTTGTCACTCCATCCTTTGAGTGGCCAACCCTAGTCTGGCATTGGCATTAGAGCTCTTGGCTTTTTTAACTTATTTTAAGAAAAAAACATAGGAGTTTCTCTCTTGTAGTTAGCCGCATGGATGCGTTAAAAAGGGAAGTAGAGTGGATTATATATAATATATATATATGTGTGTGTGTGTGTGTGTGTGTGTGTGTGTGTGTGTGTGTGTATGTATGTATGTATGTATGTATGTATATATATATATATATATATATATATATATATATGTATGTATGTATGTATGTATGTATGTATGTATGTATGTATGTATGTATGTATGTATGTATATATATATATATATATATATATATATAAAGCTTAATTAATTAATTAAGCTTTATTATCAAAAGCTTAGCCACGCATTAAGTTGTCTTCTTCTCCTCCCTAGAGTGATTCGCGCGGCGCAACCCAGCGGGTGTCTAATTAAAGAGAAAAGAAAAAGAAAAATTTTCTTGGAGCTTCTTGCCAGTCCCATCGTCTCACCATGGATGGAAGGAAAGGAAGAAAGAAAGAAAAAAGTCTAATCAACTAATTACTCTCTAAGAAGAAAAACTATTTTAAACCATAAATTGACTTGAGATGCTCTTAGATTCATCCATTATAGAAATCAGACACTTCCATTGGCTTAGTAATCTTGCTATGGCCCTTTATGCTCCTTCCCTTGCTGATTCAATCTGTATGGATGGATTATGAAGAGGATTAGTGTTGAGGACGGTGGTTTTATGGTTTTCATAAACCCACTAATGGTTTTCCACCTTCCTTTACCCTTTGGATTTGTTATCTAGTGGTTAAAAACAAGCCTTCTTTCAACCATACATAGACATAAATGTATTCTTCTTCAAATTAATTAAATTTTTTAATCCAAATCACCTGTATCTTTGTCTCTTTCACCTCTTTGTCCACAAGTCTTTGACCGGCTTCAAGAAGATTAAGTTAAACTAAAGCTCTGATACCACTGTCATGAGACCCTTTTGTACTTCTTGAAGAAATAATTAAAAACTCATAAAATATATCCAAAATTAAAACAAAGACTTGAATTAAATTGAAATCAAATAACATGGCATACCATAAAGCAAGGAAAATAAAATAACATCACCATCAAGACAAGATTGGGTGCAATCTCCCCCCCATGGCGTGTAGCTTCCTTCCACGACATGAGTATTTAGAGAATTTTTATTCATAAAAATAGCCCAAAGATCTAATAATAGATATGCGTACAAATTGGGCTTGCTTGTCCCACTTTTGGGATATTGCTTTACATATTTTTAACCATATGAAGTCTCCTAAGATTTGACATATAAAAACCTTTGCCCAAATATAATTGCTAATGGACCTTGTTACATAAAATAACTTTGTGCACATTTGCACATATGATAATCTTGTGTACATTTACACATTCCATTAAACTGAATCCTGCACAAATAAAATTAAACATATTTTTCTACGATTATTAATTCATCAAAAATATGATAAAATATATACCTATAACACTAGTTTAGCCTAATTAGATTATTAACCTAATCTAATGCTTAAAATATTAATGAAAAAGTCCCACATGTGAGATTACTAGCCTCAATCTTACAAGGGGGAGCTCAACTCGACCATTCATTTCCACTAATAAGAAAAAATAATAAAAAACATAAGAAGGGTTATAGGTTAGAAAAAGCTCAATCTAATCACACATTCTTCTCTCCTAATCACTCAAACACACCTTCAACTCAACACCTAATCACTATACCACAAGTTTTGCAACTTATGCCTAAACTAAATTAGATAATGGATCAATAGAATGCTTCTATTTCACTCTAGCATTAGTTCTAGTCCTCGATAGAGCACGGCGCCTCTTGTTCAGGGAAGTTATAGCTTCACAATAAGCATTGTCTTCACCAAGGGTAGTGCAACCCATCTAGAGCATAAAAGCACATTGAACGTGGGAATGGAAACCTCAAGGGTGATCAAGCCCTCAAGCTCTACCAATCCAATGCTTGGACCTTCATAACCTAATCACTCACATGAGGGAGAAGCTGGGCAAGCTTCCTCTCTTCTCAGTCCATCTCTCTCTCTCTCTCTCTCTCTCTCTCTCTCTCTCTCTCTCTCACACACACACACACACACACACACACAATCACACTCCACACCTAGTTAATCACAAGCAAGAATCAAGCAAAGCTTACCTTAAGCGTGCGCGCGCGCACACACACACTTAAGTACTCACACACGTAAGCAAGCAACTCATTAAGACTCCATAACTAATGACTTTAAACACGAAAGCACACAAGAATTAAGAAGAGATTAAGACAAGCAAGAATGAAGAAGCTCCAAAGATTAAGCTCAAATGTACATTGTATTATCAAAAAGTGTCTTTACACACTCCCACAAGTCACTTATATACAATTGAGCTTTTCCTGACCGCCCACACTTATAGGGTGCCCAAAACTCGTTCTCATTACAAACTCAAGCCTTCCATGGCAGTTTTTTGTTACAGTGGTAAGCCTTTTGCCATATACAATGTGAAACATGTAGGCTAAGGTGGGGATTACAAGGAGTGTATGGAAAAGGAGTAACAAATACCATGATAAAGAGGGCTGTCCAAACAGTCAACACAATGAATCTCAAAAATATCAAACTATACTCTCTATTTTAAGCATCATTGCTTCCCCCCAAATGCATCTAGCAACCCTTGATATCCCTCCAACATTGAAGCGGGTTACCATGAAGTTTCTTCCAAGTGGATTAGTCTTCATGGCAGTCTTATGAGAGGTTTCCACCTGTGGTTGCTTGCACGATAGGCTCAAGAAAGAGGCCTTCTTTTGAGATGCAATAGCAGAGAAGAGCTTCCAAGAACTCAAGGAAATCCTCACTTCAATCCCTATCGTGGTGTGCCCTGACTTTTCCCTACCTGCATGTGGTAATAGTGGCATTGGGGCTATTTTGTGCCAAGAGCATGGCCTGATTTCATATGAGAGTAGGACACTCACCGACAAAGAAAGGTCTTTGTATGCGTATGAGCAAGAGATGCTGGCAATCATACATGCAATTAAAAAGTGGCATCACTACATCTATGGGATTCACTTCAAGGTTAGAAGTGATCAAAGGGTACTTAAGTACTTCGTGTCTCAACCCAATCTTTCACCCAAGTAAAAGAGGTGGTTGGCCACACTTCAAAATTATGGTTTTGAGATATCTTACATGCCAGGCCAGGTAAAGACAATGTGGTGGCCGATGCTCTTTCATGTATGTGTGCATATACTCTCTCTTTCATTTCAAAGGTCTACAAAGATTGGATTATGGATATACAAGAGGAGTAATTGATTAATCAAGTGGCTACCCCAATGTTTTCGAAATTATTGCAAGGTCTATTAGCCTTTTATGGTGATCGAAAGAGTGGGAGAAGTGGCTTATGCACTCCAACTACCTAGTACTACAAGGATGCATAATGTGTTCTATGTATCTAACCTCAAAAGTTATGTGGGATATCCACTATATATCGGGAAAGGTAGCGGGAAAAAGACATAGAGTTTTGAAGGAAGTGAACCATTGAAGAATTCCTCATCAAGTGGAAAGGATTGCTTGAAGATGAGTCAACGTGGAAGCATCTAGCCTATGTGCAAGAGCATGGGCTTATTCTTGATGATTCGGGGTGATTTTGAGACATTTAAAGGAATTTATAGCTTGCTAGAATTTATGTTAACTTCACTTTTGGAGACTCACATGCTTTTTACTATTTGGATGCTTGTCTCATGAAGAAATAGTTTGGTAGGATGCATAGATGGTACAAATGCAATTTTTAGCTCTTCTTACACTCATATGGGATTGGTTATATGGGATTTATAGCCATGTATTTTGGTTATATGGGATTTATAGCCATGTATTTGGATTTTGGCTAATGGTGATCATAGGCATGCTCTATGGCCTCTACTTGAATGTTGTTTTGGGGTTGTGTGTAGGAAATTACAATACATGAAGAGCTTATGAATAGGCACAAATGAAGCTTAGAAGACATGCTTAAAAGGATTTGGAAGTGAAGAGATAGACTACTACCTTGGTAGTCTACTACATGGGATGGTTACCATGGTCATTGGCACTATGGTGGTTGGCATGTCATCTTTATATATGATTTTGGATTTGCTTCATTTGTAAGTTTCACGATTTTGGGGACAAAATCTTTGTAGGAACGGATGGATTGTAATGAAGGGTTGAATAATATCCTAAAAGCGTGTAAAAAGTAACATATGGTCACTTAGTTGGAAAAAACCTATAAATAGGGGAGAAGGCCCATGAGCTAGTACTTTTGGATCATTTTGTGAATTTGGACATTATGTCTCTCCTGGAGTGCATTAGTACTACCTCTATGGCTTTCATAGGAGTTAGCTTATGATCCCTCATGTGTGGGTGATAAATCACATGGCCTCTTGGATATGGCTCAGATCCAACTATCTCATGTACTTTCTTTTGCTCCATACCACATGATGATGGTGGATGTTATTGCAAATGTTAGCTATGGTTTTCTTGCATTTCCTTTCCATGGCTATTTTCTTAATGTTTCTTGGATGCCACTCTTTACAATGTGAGCTTTCAGCTTGGAGACCTGCAGGCCTCAAACTAGCCCCAAATTTTGTACGGGCATAGGCTAACTACATGTCATATTTTGTAGCATTCTAAGAAAATTCTAAGTAAGTTGACGTCTAGGGGCTTGTGGTGTGGCTGATATGGTGTCCACACAAAAATTTGGTTGTGAAATTAACAATGTGTCATATTTTTTTGGTATTAAAAAAAACATTTGACATCATAATTAACCGGCATAAAAATATCAAAATTTATATATAAATGTTGCCTGCTTTGATTTAATATGGGGCCTTGCTCTGCCTACACGTTTTGTCTCATTCTAAGAAAGTTGACATCTCAAGGGTTTTGGGACTTGATATGATGGCCACATAAAATTTTGGCCACGAAATCGACTATGTGTAGTTTTAGATGTGAAATTGACAATGTGTGCTAAATAATTTACCAATTTTTCCAAGTCATTAAACATCAAAATTGAGTCACTAATTTAAATGTAATTTATCGTATTTTTTTAAAAATATAACTTTTTAGTGATTAGAATAACTTATAAATTTTATTTATTTTAAGAATTTACTTATATATATATTATATACATGAAAATAAAAAAGTCCTTTTGATCATCACATTGATTAGTGGTATGATTCATAAAAATATTGGTTTAATATAGCCTAAAGTAAGTTCTAATTTCCAAATAACTTTTTAAATTTAGGAGACAAGTCAAAATGCATCCTTAAAATTTCAAAAGCTTAAATTCGTAGTTAGGCTATAATTTCATGAGACAAGCCAAAGTGCCTCCTCAAAATTTTAAAATGTTGAATTAAAATTAGATTATAATTTCATAAGACAAGCGAAAATGCCTCCTCAAGATTTTAAAGACTGGGTTAAAATTAGATAAAAATATAAATGAAATGTTTGCTAAAGTGTTAAGAAATCAAATTCATGGGAAAAGTAGAAATGCATCCTCAAGACTTTAGATACTAAAATATAATTACATTAATTTGTAAAGAAATAAAATTTATCGTCAATTAAAAATGATTTTTTTATAGACTAGGTTGTAGTTAGGTTTAAATGTGTGAAGAAAACAAATTCTTGGGACAAGTAAAATTTCCTCCTCCAAATTTTTAAGATTAGATTAAAGTGTTAAGAATATGTTTGTTCAAAATTACAATCATCCTTTAAATTCATGGTGAAGACATAAAAATTCCTCCTCCAAAATTTTAAGATTAGATTAAAGTGTTAAGAATATGTTTGTTCAAATTACAATCATCTTTTAAATTCATGGTGAAGACTATTGAAAAAGAAAATCCAAAACTTACCTAGTGAATTTCTATACCTCAAAATTAAAACAATATATAAAGTCTAAAACATGTTGAGGTTGAAAGCTCTTGAGAAGATTGTAGGAGTTTTAACCTTTGATTAATAATATACAATCGAAGATGACATAAAAAGACTTGATTTTACTATACATGGAAAACTATTATAGCTAGCTCATTTTTATTTACTTGATCATTATATGCAATATTCTTTATCCTTAGTAAGGGAACAAGGTTCCCATATTAAAATATAACAAGGCCCCTTAGGGCCAAATTCTTATGTGACATAAGAGTGTCCCTTGGTTTCTAAAAGACTTAGAGGGCTCAAGGGTTATATAAAGCTACTCCATAGATATGGGTTCCTAAGCAGGGGCAGTTCATTGTTCCACCTCTTAAGGCTCATACATAATAAGAAACAAGAACTTGATACACGAAGGGCACTAGTGAAACAAAGAACCTTTGAGACAGTGCAATCCCTTGAGGTGTTTGGAAAGGTCATACGTGTTGGAGACCTCGTTGGCTAGGATCTATGTACATCTTGATACATATATAAAAATATTAAAAAAACACTATTAAAGCAACATTAAATCTCTCTTCTCTATGTTCATCATTGTGCTTTGCATAGTTCTTAATACATGTAGATCTTCCGCATGTGATAGACTAGCATATTGTGTGTGATGCAGCCACTTCACAGAGCCACAATGGCACTGTTTGTCCCAAGGCTAACCAAGGTCAACAAGACCTTTAGGTTAAGTCAGGGCCTTTATAAGGCATGTGCTATATTTGGCTCTTGGTTTATATGTGGCCTATATAAGCGACTTTGTGAGTCAGTTCGAGAGAGAGCTCCTCATACCTGGATTCGAGGCCTTGAGACTAATTTGTGCTAACATCCGATGGGTGTGTATTGGTGGTATGGAACACCATGGACTTATGTCTCTGATGCTACTATCCCCCTGTGCCGCCCTGAATGGCTCTATGGTTTGGAAAGTGAAAGCTTTATGGTTGATTTTACTCTCCTTCTTAGAAGCTTGTGCTTGAACTGTTGCTTTGACAGTTCTACGGACGCTGTCTTCTTCGGAATCAGATGATTCTAAGTTAACATGTCTTCTACTAGTAAGCTGTAAGCTTTACTTCCTCCTCATTCTCTAGTAGGTTTTCAATGGATTCGGGTTGCGTGTACAAATGGCATGAACCTCGCAATTGCTAAGATTTGAGATAGAGAAAACCACTTAGAACCACATCGTTTCTCTGATATTTTGATGTTACCAAATTTGGCCAAGCGAAATGTGCCAAAACTTCACGGAGTAAGTTACTACTCCAGTAACTAGGATAGTAAATTCTGGCCAACAGAGATGCAGCGTCATGCCGCTAATCGCTTCTGCCAGGGCCTGAGCTTGTACAGCGTGGTTGGGGCGCGACAGAGGTGCGTTTGCGTTCTTGCCTTACCTCCAGAACAGAAAAGCAAGGTTAGTCTCGTGCAGGATGGATGTCTAAACCAGGGTTTCTCTATGCACATTCAGAAGAGCCGCTTCAACCCTTGCCTTCGCAACTCTTGACCCTCAGCAGCTTTCTGGTTCGCAACCGGGGCAGATCTTCAATCTAGGTAACACATGTTCTGGCCCCTTGCCATATACTATCACGTGCACGTAGTAAGTTAACCACCAGTGTTCCTGCAGTCCAAGGCAACTGGGCGGGAGCTTCAAAATGGATTGACATAGTAGACCCCTTAAATGGGAATCCTTTTCTGAAAGTGCCTGATACAACCGTTGCTGAATTGTCGGTACGCACTTCAATGCCATGGAAGCTCCTTTTTGTTTGTGTTCATTATTGAACGCATCACAAGTCTATTGTTCTGTCGACGTTGAGTCCCCTGGGAATTCTGCAAGAGAAAACACCTACTACATATGGTTAAAGATATTTTGGTAGCTGTCAGCACATTCCTCGCTTTGTTCAATCACTGGTATGTAAAAATATATATAAAAAAAAGACCAACCATGTAAAAGCTTTGGCCAGCGTTTCAATATATGTATATATTTTTTCAAAACCTAGGGCAGTGGACATGGTATGCTTGTAGGTACAATGAGTCCAGTCCATTCAGCTTAGGGTGCTCTTGATCTGGCTGTAAAAAGTAAGAAGAGGAACCTAACATCCAAAACATCAAATTGCTAGAAGATGAGAAGACCCTATAAGGGGTACGGTTTGTTTAGTGTCCAAGCTCTGAGCTTGAATCTGAAAATCAACAGATTGAAGGGAGGAAGAAAAGGGCAAATAGTTTATTTAGTTTTGCAAGTCCACACCTTTTACTTAATTGGCTAGACATTGTTTAGTTGTAAGAGGATAGGACGTGCAGTGTATGCAAGAAATACTCATAGAAGTAGGATCTTTCAAAGCACAAAACTTGAAAACTTAATTCGCACAATAACAGAGATAGAGAAGAATATTGTATTATTGAAGTGATACAATAGATGGCAAAGCCCCACACGGAGAAGGGGCTGGCCGCGTACCTATATAGGCCTGTATATGTGGGGCATGATGCGTCCCATGACACGATTGCGTAGGTCTGTGGTCATGTTGGTGTCATTGTCCGCGGTGTAGACTCAGCCCATAAAAGATGAACTAGATATTGCTATGCAGAAGGCCACCTCCCACGGCCATCCGGGCTCATCTTGGGCCCGGCAATGTCAAGAGAGGGTGTCCAAGAGTAAAGTGTGAGGGCAAAAGGACGGAGGGACTAGATATATGAGAGATCAGAGTAAAACCACACAGCATGAAATATGAGTGAATATATATAAACGGGTGAGTGCAAATATGTACAAGAGCCCTCATATGAGAGGTGGCTTTGAGCATAAAGAAGACTAGTGCTGAAGCAGAGAGCACGTTGGAGCTGAAGCACAGTCGATGACGAAGGCTCGCGTCGATGTGAGGCAAAGCACTCCGAGGTGATAGTGGCAGCGGAAAAAGGTAACGTCGATGACGATGATGGTGGTGCAGTCTTTGATGACACGGGTGCTGCGTACCTGAAGCAGAGAGGGCTGCTGTCCGGAGTGCTGCAAGCTATGGTGACACGGGTGTTGTGTACTTGAAGCAGAGAGGGTTGCCGTCCCGATGAGAAGCAAAAAGGCTGCTGTCCGGATGAGTAGCAGAGAGGGCTGCTGTCCCAAGGGCTGTGCCAAAATGCACAAGATATGGTGAAGGTAAGCACAGATGTGAGCCCTGATGAAGGCTGATGTCTGCTGAACCAAAACGCATATGTAAGCTTATGTATATACTATAAACGCTGATGTAGGCGCTGACATATGCAAAAGTAAAACGCAGATGTGGAGCAAAAGAAAGCCTGATGTAAGTGCCAAGAACAGCTTGATGTAAGGCTGATGTGAGCCCTGCAGAAGGCGGCGAGGAGCAGTAGAGGAAAACGCAAATATGAGCCCTTGCTATAGGCGTCCAGATGGTACCTGATATGGCGATGAAGTGGTACACGAATGATCATAAAACTCCGAAATTCCCAACAAACATCCCTTCAAAGCGAAGGTGGAGATGTATCAAGATAGTCCTTCAATTGGCACGGTGGAGATGTATCAAGATAGAGCAAAGGTGGAGATGTATCAAGCTAGACCTTCAATAGGCACGATGACTTGGACTCACTGGCACCACGTGATGTGAAAGATCATAGTGGCCATACTTGACGTGAATCAAGAAATTACAATCAAGCTTGCAAATGGAGCTTGACCACACTAGACTTTAACTTACATCAGTCTACTCAAAGCAGCCTCCCTTTCTCTAGGCAGGGATAGATAGGAACTTTGCTAGTGTGATTATTGGCATTAATCAATCATGAGTGTAATCCTAGTGTCGAGGCTTCCTTGTTTTCTTACTTGGTACTAGATCTTTGTTAGGAGGTGATTAGAAACATGATTAGGAACACTAGATTAGTGTAAGTCTTGAAGGATTACAGGGAGATTAGTGGCTGCTCTTTCGATAGAGAAATTTGCATCTCCTCCTAGTAGGGTTCTCATTTGGAGAGAAATTTGCATCTCCTCCTATTAGGGTTCTCTCTCTCATTTGGAGAGAGAAAATGAAATGAAATGAAATGTTATATTAACGTCTTCAAAAGGCCATAATGACCTATGAGACCAAAAGTTACATCATGGTGCTGAGTGAGAGTAGTGGGCCGAGAGAGTAGTTATTATGTTTGTTAAATTAACTTAACTTTGAAATTTTAAACTTGTACTGTTGTTCGTGCAAGTTCTTAATTATCTTTTTGTCTTTATTTTCTTGTATTTCTTTTAGCTCATTGGTTTTGCATGTTTTTGTCAAAATTTTATCAATTTATCTGCTTGGACATATCCAAATTTGAAAGGCATATATATATATATAGGATTGTGCTGTATATGTTTTATTCTTTTTCTTTCTAGACACTCAGACCAAAAACAGAGTTTGTGAAGATGTTTGCTTCCAGCTTGAACCATACTACAGTACATTGATTGTTTGGTTTCTGTCACAGCCCTTCATCGAGAGCTCAAGGTCATGTTCAAAATCTGGGCTGCACAATCCCTTGAAAAATCCGGAAAGGTAGGTTTAGTAAAAGCTTAGAGCTCAAGTAGCATTTTTACTTACTGAACAGTGTGAGTAAGCTGTTCTTCTTTGCCGTTTCAAAATACTGATTGATACTCACTGCTTTATGTATTGTCTAGTTTGGTGTCAAAATTAGTTTTTTTTGCTCAACTATTGTGTGTGTATTGAGGAGTACGGCTTTCCCTGTAAAACTCTAGGAGCGCTGGGAGATAGATTGCCACTCTCTTTTCAGTACAAACTTGTCCATTGCAGGTTACAAGTCATTCCATCAATTGCGAACAAAACACGATGCGAAAATCTCCTTAGAAAAAAATCTAGAGGATTGTAAACATTTTCATGGTTTACCATGATTGAGAATTTATAGAGAACGGGCTGTTGGTCTTATCAAGAATGGAGATTGTTTATCACATGTGGTTTCTTGCTGTCTGCATGCTCTTTTGCTCTCTGTTGCTACTCCCATTCAGGCATATGTCCTTGCTGGCTGTTTACGAACAGATTATTGATTGCTCATGCTGAAACCAATAACGGCTGGCCCCCCCTAGGAACTTCTTTATTCAAGGAAGAAGCTTTTACAACAAACAAGGTGTGGGTGCAATCTTGCACCAGATTTCCCACAGCGTTTCAGCAAAAACTTGCTCAAGATTCAAGAGAAAAACAACACCAAGAAACTAAGCAGCAATCAGCGTTGTACGGCCGGGGCCGGAAGGGGGGAGAGAACCAGTCAGCTGCTGCCCTGCTGTACAGCCAGTGCTCAAGAGAGAGAACCATTGTCACAAGGGATGGGGGACGGTGACGGGGGACGGGGACGGGACGGGGGACGGCCATAAGTAGGGAACGGGGACGGGGGAGGAACGGCACTCAAAAAATATTTTTTTTAAAAATTTTTTTCTACTCTACACTTATTCTACTTTGTACATCAAAATGAGCACAAATTTACACTAAAATGGTAAGCTTTTGAGTCATATTAATAATTAAGTAGATACAAAATGAGTCATGACTCAAGAGTTAGGAGTCAGGACTAAGCCTTAAGGAGGCAGAATACATGGACGGACTCAAATGAGTCAATGACAAAAAAAGTGTTGAAGACTAGAGGCTAGAGGCTAGAGCTAAGTGGAGAAACCTCTCCTGAACCCTGCCTGCCCTGATGCACGTATGCCCTCTCTCTCTGCCCATCTACTCAACTCCTGCTCGAGAATAGATGCATATAATCTAGCCAATGTGTGACCAATCATGATGGTACGATAATTCCCAGGAAGCATGGGATCCCCTGACTTGAAGATAGGCACAATCGTGGACATATTCCAAGTCTCAGGAAAACCCTCACACATGGCTCGGTTAAACATCATAGCAATAAGCTCTGCAAGCATATCTCTGGCATGAATAAAGTGCTCTGCTGCCAAACCATCATGATCATATGCTCTCCCAGTCCTCATCCTGTCAATAGCTTTCCTTACCATCTCAGCAGTAAAGAAAGCACATGTCTCTGGGCATGGCTCTGATGGGTCTGGCAGGGGCGGCTGTCCTGGTGCTGTGTACAGGGATGCTGCATACTCACCCCAAATCTCTGTGGAGGTAATGGCTGGTGATGGTGAATGCTCATGGAATAGTCTCCATGCCTCGCCTGAGTCCTGACTCATAAATAACTGATACAAATCCCTCTCTAACTGAGCAAGATAAGCTCTCTTCTTCCGTCGCACTAGGTGCTGGAAGGTAATCCGTGACTGTCTGTGAGTGGTAACACCCATGAGCACCTCTCTCTGTAATCTGATCCTCATCTCTCTGCACTTCTCATCATACCAGCTGTTTGGGGCATGTTCCCAGATCGTCTCCGTGTAGGCTGACTATGGGGATATGCCTCTGATGCTGCAGCATGAAGCGTCTCTATCAATATCTGAGTGAGCTCATCTAATGGCCATCCCGGCTCCTCGGCACATAAGCGTTTGTATATCTCATCCATGTACACGGTGTCAGTCTCCCTTGTAAAGGTGTAACGAGTGTGTGTGGAGACCTGTCCCAATGGAGCGGTGCTGAACTGAAATGTGAGAGTGAAGGACAAGATAGCATGATCCACTGCTATTCCAACTGGCCTAGTGCCTAAAGAGGGAATGAGACTAGGCTGAGCCATAACATAGTCCACTATACTAGCACCATGCCGATGTGGAAAGCTAGTGAAACGGCGCGATGTCGGGAATCTCTGTAGGCCATTTAGGATGGCCAATCCATGTGCAGTCCCCATGTCTATCAAATACCGCCCATACACTGTATGTTCCTCATCCTGTGAGAGTCTAGATAGGCCCATATCCCTAACATCAAGCTCCCTCAACATCTCCTCTGAGGTATCATAAAATACTGTCTGGTTATGGGCGGTCCTAGCATTGAAGTCCCCAAGGAGAATGATGTCACCATCCCTGGAGAACTCCCAAATGTCATTATCCAAAATAGAAAAGGGAGACTGCCCGCTAGGTGATGCATACACTGATGTACTAGGAGCAAAATAGCATATAGCAATGTAGAGATATCTGCCCGTCTCTGCCCTCATGTACCTAGCCGGCTCATCTCTGTGGACTATATATATCAGTGGCTGTAGCTCCTCTCTAAACAATACTGCCACTCCTCCTGAGCCCCGTCCTCTATGCTCTGAACGAGTCTCCTGTCTACAAGCTGTCTCCCATCAGTATATCCACTAACATGTGGCATGGACTGTCCAGGAGCCTGATGTGTCTCACAGTAGAAGATGATGTCCCTCCCAGTGAAACTATCCTCAAAAGCCTCTACATCAAGGCGTAGAGATCCATTACAATTCCAAGTAGCAACTTTGAGTGTAGTCCCATAGGTCTCGCGCTGTCATGAAGAGCGCCGCCTCTCCATAATCACCACTCTACCATCTCTATAGAAGGCGACTTTCCCTTTCTCTCGGGCTGCCCTTATCTCGGGCATAACTTCTTTCATGTGGGCAAGTTGCAAGAGTGTGAGGTCATCTCCAAGAAATAGTCCCGTCTTCTTGAGTGTAGGACGTCTCTTCAAGAAGTCCTTCTTCGCTTCCATGGAGGGGAAACGAATGATAAGTGCTCTCTCCTTAGAAGATTCGGCACTACCTTCTCTCTTCTTTCCCACTCTCCATGCCTTTGTGTGCGTGGCTTCAATGCCCATCATAGAGAAGAGCTCCTTGGTTTCCCCTTCCGCATCATCACGGTCTTTTAGACCGGACACTCGTACATGTAAGGGCCGGGTCTTCCTCCTTTGCTCCTCTTCAAGGGTCATGTTGATGATGGTGGGAGTGGGGATGGGTGGCGATTCTTTACCTTTCCATTTCTTGGCGACCTCGATCCATTTCTCCGCCTCATCCATCTTCTTTTGTGTCTTTGTGATCACCTCCACCCATGAAGATGTCTTCTCTCTATGTTGCTCCTCCTCTCGAATGATCCTCATTTGTTCCTTGATGGTATTTAGCTCTTCAATAAAGGAGGGCTGAAATTTTCCATCCTCAAGCTTGCCTTTTGAAGTGGCTTCCAACTCCTTTTTGAGGGCTGAGATTTCAGCCGCTTGACTTTTAGCATGCAATTTGGCCTCCTCTAGTTCCTCCTTTAAGGTTGAAATCTCAGCCTCTTGCTTGGATGCTCTCTCTTCAAGCTCTTGGATTTTGTCAAATCCCTTCTCGAGTTTGGAGAGGCGGTTTATGATTGCGGTAACGGAAGAGTCGACCATCTTCTTGTTTTCTTTGATAATTGTGCCGAGCTTGTCCTCCACCTTCACGAGCTCCTCTTTAACTCCGGTCCTGGCCATGACTCTTTGCAGAACTTCCCACAGCCAATGGACTGGAAATTAATCCATGACACCAGCGCGAAACAGCAGCAGCAGGGAGGGGGGGTTCAAGCCATGTAGAGGCATGTGAAGATCCCTACACTCCCCATGTTCTCGGTGGACCGTCAGTTGGACGGGAACAACTACGGCATATGGAAGGTTATGATGGAATCTGTTCTGGAGTCGTACGACCTCGCTGATTTCGTCGTTGTTGGGGTTCCACGGCCGGAAGTAGAGGAAGGGGAGTTACCGTCGATCCGACAGGACCAGGAGGCACAGGCACAGATGTGGGATCGTGTCAATGCCAGGGTCCGTTCGTTTATCTTCCTCAAGTGCACACTGCAGGTAATCAATCATGTAAAGCGTATGGCGCTGGCCAGAGGTATATGGCAGCATTTGGCTTCTCTTTACAACAGGGTATCACCCATGAAGAGGATTTCCTTGGACGTACAGATGCGGGTTATGAGCCTTGCAAAGTCGTTGACGATGCGGGAGCATATTAACAAGCTGCAGGCTCTTCAGCAGGAAGTTCTTCAGACTGGGAAGGAGATATCGTCAGAGGACATGAACATAACGTTGCTGTCGCATTTGCCCTCTCAGTACTCAGCATTTTACTCGTCTTTGATTACCAGTGGCAGGCTCAGCACCATCACGTGGGAGGAGCTTGTGCCCATGGTCTTGGACCAGGAGGAACGATTCACGAACCCTCCTCAGGGTGGAGGTTCGGAGGCCTTAACTGGCCAACGGTCGAAAGGCTGTAACACGGGCAAAGGGAAGGCTTCATCAGAGAAGTCTTCTGAGAAGAAGTCCGTTAGTGACCGCGAGAAACTAAAGGCAAAGAGGACCTGTAATGATTGTGGCGAGAAAGGCCACTATTGGAGGTAGTGTCCCAAGCAGAAGACCGAGAAGGGTGAAGATTCCTCAGCACCAATCATGAAGACTCTGGCTTTTGTGCACCTGGAGGTGATGGACACCGATGTTTCATTTTCTTCAGGCAGGGAGGAGGTTGGAGGATTCTCTGCAACGGATACTATGGAGTGGATTCTAGATAGTGGTGCTTCCAGGCACATGACTCCTTCCCGTTCAGATTTACAGGATCTCTGCAGGTATTTTGGTCACATTCTTACCGGAGATACATCCACTATCCCAGTTCACAGTGAGGGCAGGATGGAGATAGTTCTCGATGGTAGAGGGGGGAAGCATTCCTCCCTGGTGTTGTATGTTCCGTCACTTGGTTTTCATATGTTGTCAGTGCATCAGGTTTGCAAGACTGGCGTACGGGTGGAGTTTGATGAGCAACAAAGCAACAGGCCAGATGGTTTGGGAAGGCGGAGTGGAGAATGGAGTTTACAAGCTTTCAACACTCTCTCTCCCAGGTCCTCAGGTTTGTGATGAGTGGCAGTCTGGTAATGGCCACTTAAGTGTGGACACTCTGCAAGTGTAGGCTTTTCGGGACCAGATGGTGGATAGCCTGCCAGTTGATGGCAGTAGTTGGCAAGAACTTTCCAGTATTGATGTTGGTGGTTCTTGTGTTCGTCAGTCAGAGAGAACTGAACAGGTAACTTATGCTCTGATGTCTCGTAGTATTCGGGACAAAGAAACTCCTGTAGATGAGGATGTTCTTTCCATGGGGACCTCTCGAAAAGCCAAGCAGGTGACACTTGATTACTTGCAGAAGGAGGTGGATTCTCCAGGCTTTGTGGTTCCGGATTCAGAAGGGGTGGTTTACAGGTTTCAGAAGGCCTTGCGTGGTCTTCAGCAGGTTTCCAGGACAAGGCTTTGCACCATAACAGGTGTTAATCCTTGTGAGCAGTGTGATGCCTCTTTGACTCAGAAGCAAAATGGTTCATTGATCTGGTTGATAGACACCAGATTGGACGGGAGCTTCCTGATGAGGCAATTGAGCTCATGGTTGCAGATGACTCTTTGGGAGGCAGGATTGCGTATCTTGTGGTTTCTGCGGCATGCGAAGGATCATGGACTCTTTTACATAGGAGGGGAATAATGAATTGATTGATGGAGTCCGACTCCACAGTTGGAGTGACTCAGTTTGGGGAGGAGATCCGGACACGAGGAGATCTACTTCAGGCCCAGGAGCAATTTTACGGAGTAGTAAGGGGTAGTCATCTTTTGCCTTGTCGACGACAGAGGCAGAGTACCGTGCTGCTTGTGAGGTGGTGAGGATGCAGAGGTTGCATTCCAGGATTGGGCTTCCACTGGAGGAACCCATGGTCATCTAGAGGCACTTTGTTCGTGAACAGATCGTTGCTGATGACATCTTGCTAGAGTTCTGTTCGACGGAGGACAGTACGGTGGACCTCTTCACGAAGTCGCTATCTCAGGATTTGCTCAGGCGGCACCCCAGCTCCCTGCGGTTGGTTTCACAGCCAGGAGCTGAGAGGGGGTGTTAGAAGTCATCTCCTGTCTTTATGTTGACACCAGGGCCTTTGTTGTGGGTGTGCCCGCCCTTGTAGGTGTTTTCTCATTTTTCCTCACTCCCCGTATTTTTCCCCATATTTTTTTCCATTTTTATGTGGCTTGGATGGTAGTCCTGAGCTGGCTGGAGGCTCTAGCTTCTGGCCGACTGTACCTGCATGTACCTGACCTCAGTTGTGTGCTGGCCGATTGTACCTGCATGTACCCGACCACAGATGTGTGCTGGCCGACTCAGGACAGCTAGCCGACTGGGACATGTGGCTGGTTGTGGAGATGCTGAGCCTGTCGGCTGCCCTACAGCAGGCCGATTGCTGGAGGGGGGGCATATAAAATGGCCCCCAGTCCCTTGCCACACATTGTATCATTCCGGGATTCTTCTTGTGTATATAGAGCAGAGTTACACGCCTCTATCTCTCTCTCTTGTGCTGTTATTTTTTGCATTGCGTTTTGCTCGTGTTCCCAGATCTGGTCATCATCTCCACTACGTATTCTGACATATGCAACATATTCTAGCATCCCATACTGCTAGGAGCCTCGAATATACATGACCAAAACCATAAACTATTCACCAAAACCATAAACTATTGATGACCAAAACCATAGAATAACCTTTTCCATAACTATGGCCATTCTTTAGCTTACCACAAAAAGCCATGCTTGGTTTTCTTGTCAAATCAGAAAAACAAGAAAACGTCTCCTCGAAGTCTACATCCGATGGTTAGGTGTCCTTATGGATAGCTCCTTTGCGTTGTCGTAAAACCATTTCTAGTATACCACAAAGCTTTCAGCAAACCCATGAAACGCCATGAACAAATAGATATTGAACATCTCGTCCACAGAAATAGAAAAGCCAAGTTGTGGCTCATTCTAAGAAGATTGTAAAGAAAGTCTCTTTTAGAAAAATAACTTTTCTGAAACACATCTCAACATAGACATGAGAAACACTCTCCACTTGCATCAGCAAGGGAGTTAAACATGTACAAAATTCCAAATATTATCTCGATTATATACAATCAAAATTTCTGGGGAGAAATCCCATAAATATCACAGAAGATATCAAAATTCGCAACACCAAAAATAGTGTCTGTATGTAGACACAAAAATATGGAGTAGAACTAAATCTCCTCCGAAGATTCGTTCTTTTTGTGGAAAAAATACTAGCACCAATAACAATCGGGCTAAGTACAACCACCCGTTGGTCCTTCTTCCATCAAAGGAGCTTGTATCTTCCGTTCGTTGTCCTCCTTCCAAGGCGTCTTCTGAGCCATCTCTTTCTTAAAAGAATGCTCGTCTCCACTGTAACAGGCGGAAGCTCTGAGATGCTTCTTTCAGCCCTAAACACCACATGCTTCTTTCAGCCCTAAACACCACTCAGAACATGCTGATGCAAAAATGCAGACATAAGAGAGAGAGAGATGGCTGGAAATTCAGTATCTTCATATGGTACAAAAAGGTACATAGATTCTACAGCCATGGGCTGCCTTGAAAAGTAGTGAAATACCCTATTCTAATCCTAGTCTAGACCCACACCCAAAAGGGGAGTGAATGAAAAACACAATGAGCAACTATGCCGTTATATAGGCCTCTTGGACAAACAAAGTGCTGGCCGACTGGACAATATATAAAAAGCGCTGATCCGCCTGTTCTCCATGCAGCCGACAGGTTCTTCCTTGTCCTTCTCCTAGTCCACACTAGCCAAATCTGCACTTCATGCTCCAAATCCTGGTTCTAATCCTCTTTTTTCTGGCTGCCCCTTCTGGACTAGCTTCAGGACATGTCCATGGGCAAAACTTGCACATGACATCCCCCCTTTGCTGAATTTGATGACGGGATTCCAACCTGTTCTTGGATGACAGTCATCATCCCATTCTGTTCCCTGAGTCCCTCTGTCATCCATCCATCTCTGGCAACCCTTTTCACTGAAAACCCGGCCTGGTCTCCAAAACCACTTTGACTCTGAATAAGATCTATGCATCTGTTCCATCCAGTCAGTCCCCAATCCATTCCTGCCTTGACTCACTTCATGCTCCAAATCTTGGTTCTAATCTATTTTTTTCTGGCTGCCCCTTCCTTACTAGCTTCAGGACATGTCCATGGTCAAAACTTGCACATGACATCCACCACGAACAATAGGCAGGTTCGGAACAAGAGCCATCTTTCTCTTTTGGAGACCCCCAAAGGTTAAAACAGAGAACTTCTGCTTGGTAATGTGACAGGGGGCAAATCACTTGTCTCGCATTGGCTAGAGCTTCCTCCGTGCTTAGACCTGCTGCCATCATCGCTCCCCCCCCCTCCCCCCTCTGTGCGAAGCCCTTCACCGCCTCCCTCCTCACTACCTCCGCTTCCCCTGTGGCGCATTGCCTAAACCCACCGCCCTCGCCCCCCCCCCCCCCCCCCCCCCGCCCCCCCCCCCTTCCCTCCCCTTGTTGAGCCCTCTCTTGCCCACCCCATTGTCTTCGCTGCCCCCCTTTTTCCCTCTCACTGCCCCCCCCGTCCCTTTGTGCGCCTCTCCCCTCTTCTTCCTTCTGTGCCTCCCCCCCCCCCCCCCCCCCCTCCTTCCTTTCACCCAACCCCCGCTCGCACCCCACCCCATTTCCCTCTCGATTCCATTTTCCCTCTCCCTCCGTTCTGTCACGTAGATTCTTTGTTCTTGGGTATTTCTCTATTGGCAAGCTGTAGCCCCTTCTGGTCTTCACCCCACAGGATTCCTCCATGGCAGCAACTCCGTCATCCCCGACTGAGGCCGCCCTTCCTTTCTTATCTTTCTCTGAAGCGGACCTCCAGCTCGTTACGAAAGTTGCATCCTTAGAGGATGCCTCGAGTTTGCTTTGCAAGATTGGCAGTAGCCGCCTTGCACGCAGACAATTCACGAATCTTCTTCAAGCTAGCCTCGTTGGAGTGCCTTCAAAGATCACAAACATTCATCCTTTGGGGCACGGCTACAACCAGGTTGAGTTTGACTCGCCAGCGGCGTCGGATCGAGTCATGCAGCTAAGCCCCATCGCATTGCGTATAGCCTAGCCTTCTTTGTGTGGTGGCAACACGGCTTTGACGCCGCATCCGACCCACTGGCTGGCGTTTCAGGCTTTTCAATGATAGTCTACTTCCCAGGCCTCCGGAAGGAATGCCTTCCTCTTCTCCCCGCGATCGGTGAAGCCATTGGGAGAGTGATGGAATCCCGCCCCAACTGCTGCTTCATCCCTCGCATGGGTGGTCGGGATTCCATCCCTTCGCATTTGTGTCGTCTGGCCGGAGACAATGCCTCATGTCATACCCCATCCTTGCCTTCGGGGGAGACCCCATCTTGCAGAGAGGGGAGTACTTCGACCTTCCTGGCCAATGCTTCATTTGCAAGGAGATGGGACACCTCGCTAGAGCTTTCTCTCAGCAGCAGTCCAGGAGACCTCCCCCTGCGGTCCCACCCCTCCCTCCTCCCCCCCCCCCCCCCCCACGGTCCCAGCTCAAATCATCACCAAGAGAGGTAGAGAGAGAGGTAGGCTCTCAGGCAGCCGAGCACTAGGACCCGACCACGGACGACTCTGGTGTCGGAGAGTGGCAGACCGTTGGCTTGCGCCAAGGCCGCCAACCAAGTTCCAGAGCTTAGCACTGCCACCGGGCGCGCCAGGCTGGCAAAGTGCACGAGGATTCGGCTTTGTCAGAGAGCCTTTTGAGCATTTATCGCAGTATCCACCTGTTGGTGATGGGCCCCCTCTAGTCACTTCAAGGGTCCCACCTCCAACCCCTTCGGTTTGGCGACCGTTACCCCACCGAGATTTCCTCTTCCGGTGCTCAGTTCCCAGTGAGGCCCCACTAAAACCCCGGCGAGCCTCTCCTTGCACCCTCCCTCTCCGTTGGATCACTCCCAACTGCTCCCATCTCCCTCTTCTCTGCCTTCGCCTCCGCTGGCGGGATCCACCCCCCTCCCCCTCATCTTCCATCCTTGCCTTTGACTATTCCCGCAACAATCCCCCTTGCCCCATCCTCTTCCTCTGAGCTTGCACTGCCCCCTCCCTACGCCTCTCTTGAGCATTCCCGCCGCCCTCTGATAGTGCCCAATCTGAGCAGAGGCATCCGGCGAGCTCCGCCTGCCGTTTGATTCATCGATTCTTGGAACCGGTAGAGATGACCATCGACGCCTCCCCAATGAAGGCTCTCCCGCCAGAGTCCCGAAGTGGCCTCTCCAAGATCCAAGAGCTGCCAGTGGATTACAGTTTCTTCCAATGTCTTTCGGTGGAAGGAACTAATATTTTTGAGGAGACAGTGGCTCCCATTCGGATCTGTGCGGCGTTTCATCATTCCAAGCCATCCACGCCAAAGAGTGGTGAGATGATCTTCTCCTTTCCCTTGAGTGCAACCCTGGGGACGGAGTGGGATTCAGAGTCGGTGGCTATCACCATCCAGGGGCAGGCAGTAGAGCTCTCACACCATCTTCATGATCTGCGCATCACCGACATGCTCACCCATCCATGGCCCCAGGCTCCGATGGAGCTGGGAGGCTTAGGCCATAGAGATAAGGATGGAGAGGTGGTGTCCTCCAGCTTGGAGGTGCTGCTCTTTGTGTTTCTTCATATCTCAGTTTCAGTACCCCTCCCCCCCTCTTACAGATACCTTCATTGTGATCGATGGAGTTCAAAGTCTACCTACTCTGACGCTTGGTTAGAGTGGCGACGCCTGGAGGATAGGATCCGCGCCTACTTGGCGTGTCTTCGCCCCAGGACCGATTGCGATTACTCCCAATTGAAACCCACGCCCAAGACTCTTCGAGTGGAGGGGAATTCCGATAATTCCGCGTCCCACACAGATTGATATGCGGACAGCCTCATGGAACATTCAGGGTTTAGGGGAGCCTCTATGCTTTCAAAGGCGAGGCGTCCTCAGAGAAGAGCTTCAAAGAGATACAGATGGGGGACCCATTGACATTCTTTTCCTCTAGGAGCACCATCTTTTCGAGGGGCGTAACCGTGGCTGTGAGAATATTTTACCAAGCTTTTTGGTCCCCTTCTTTCGGCCCCTCGGGGACGCAGGGAGGAGTCTGTACTTCTATCAGCTTGTCGGCAGTGGCAGGCTCGGTTGTCATAGTTCCTGGCGAGCACAGTGGGTTACCATTAGGATTGGAGAGGACTCTGAGGGCTTCCTCAATGTTTATGTCCCGAACGCCACAGCAGGTTGAGCCATCTTTTGGAGTACAGTCCGTCTTGCCCTCCCTCATGCTTACTTTTGATGCATGGGTGGAGATTTTAACATGATCGAGTCAGCAGAGGACAAACTTGGAGGAGGCATAGCTACAGTCTCAGGTGCAGAGTACTTTGCATGGAAGGAGTTGATCCTGGCACACAAGGGACAGGACCCTTGGCATCTACCTGAGTTTGAGCGCAACCCTGAGAGCTTGTGCTTCTCGCAATCCGATAGGAGGAGCACGAGCCCCAACCTCTCTCAACTTGATAGATTCTGTGTGGATGAGTGGGCTTGCGGTCGCAAGGGCATGATTAGCATCTTGCCGGGTAGTACTTTCTCTGATCATGCTCCGGTCATCCTGTCCTTAGAGGACCCCTGAAGGCAGGACATGCATGCGAGCACTAGGATTCCGGATAGAGCCTCATACAAGACCTCGAGATTTACAACAGGATAGAGCAGATATGGGCGGGACTGGTCCTGCAATGTGCACCTTGGATGTAGGCCTTGGTGAGATTAGAGACTTTTGCAAGAGGCAACATAGAGCAAATTGGAGGGATTTTGTGAGCAGGAGAGGAGCTTGAGGAGGGGTCCTGCTTCTCTATAGCGTCTTCACTCATCACGAGAGTTCCCCTGATAGCCCGTGGATTGAGAGTCAGCTTGCCGCCGCCCGTACGGAGATCAAATCCATGGAGGAGAGGAGGGTAGAGTACAAGTACATGCCAGAGCTTCCTTCTAGACCCATGCCGGAGAGAGAGTCATGGGTGACTTCTTTGAGATTGCAGGCCCCCATAGGCGGAGAGATGGTATTCAGAGGTTGCGTGGCCATAATGGAGCTATTGTTTCTGACCGCCCCCCCATGTGAGACCCATTGCCACTATTTTTTTCTGATCCCTCTTGCGGGCGCTTCATTATCCCCACAGGTGATGGACGTGCATGAACATGCTAGTGCTGCTTTGAGAGTTTTTTTTTGGGCAGAGCTACCACTCAAGTACTTGGACGTGCACAGCTGAAGATGATTGGCGCATCAAGCGGCAAACTTTATTGGGGAGTAACACTTACATACATAAACATGTGGACCTTTAGGTGCGTTCATACATGCAAATGAAGCAAGAAGACCAAGGCATTGAATACAATCATGCCCTATGAGGCTTGGTTTGAAAGGAAACCCAAAGTTGATTATACACGGGTGTTTGAATGTTCGGCTTATGCTCTTGTGCCTAAGCAACACCATACCAACCTTGATGACAAGGCCGTAAAATGCATATTTTGTGGGATACAAGGAAAGAAAGGGCTACCATCTCTACAATCCCGTTACACTGATTTTTTTTTTCTAAGTAGTGTTTTTGGAAAGTTTATTTCAGCCCATGCTAGAGTGCAGAAAACACTCAGATGTAGGCTCACATGATATTTTTGAGCACTTGCTTCCCATCTTAGGATCTTGTGCCTCAGGAAAGGGTTGAAATCAGCCACTAAGCATGATAATTAGGCTATCAGCCCGATATGCATTCCGCCAGTTTATACGTGACAGTGTAGCTGGAGATGAAAGGATAGGCATATAGAAAGCAAACATTTATTAGAAAAAGTGGCCTGGCAAACATTTATTAGAGACACTGTAGCAATGGATATGTGGAATGTGAATTATCATGACAAAGGAGGAATCACATTTTAACATAAAGCTAAATTAGGGTATCAAGCGAGGCTTGACAAATGCTATATGTTAATGTACACAATGTGGATCCGAGTCCTGCAAAGGTATGGGTGGATTATACATCACAATTATCGGATCATTATCCATTATGGGTGGTGATGCATTTTGAAATTGCTATGGACAATGTAAGACTGCCATGTACACGATTGTGTATAGTCAATAACTCCCGCCTATCACATGATACTTGTAACTCGCGGCGGTGCCCGGGGGACTAGGGCCTTTGACACACATGTTGATACCATCAAAGCATATTAAAACATTTAAACATGGCCACAACCTTATCACATATCCATCATCACTTTGCATAAAACATAAAAGCTGGACAAAACATCCACAAATGCTGAAAATGGAGCTTGCACGTGTGACACGCATAGAGGCCGGAATGGGCCGACCCCCCCCTTGGAGTATTTTATTACCCAAGGAGAATAATATCATGTACAAGCTTTGAGGGCCTTACTCTCCCCACGGGAGATGCCGGATTATCCATATACAAATGCCATAACACAGCCCAACACAGGTTGTAGAAATGCCGAGCCAACAATATAATCCATATACCTCCGTGTGGGTACTGATTCTTCCCCAAAAACCACGGGTCTTCATGCAATAGAGCTGGTACAGCAAGTACAACTCTCCACTCAGCCGGTACAATGGTTGGTACAGTAGGTATAGTGGAGAAGTACAAAAGCTGGTACAATCGGTACAATGGATGGTACAGCAAGTACAACAAGTACAAGGATTGGTACAGCCAGTACAATGGCTGGTACAGCAGGTACAAAGGTTGGTACAACAAGTACAATGGCTAGAAATCATAATAAATGATTAAATTCCCTTTGCCTTCAGTATTTCTTCGCGATGGAAGCCTCCAAAACAGTCTCCAACAGCTGGTATTCTTCATGGGCAGCCTTCAAGAGAGAGAGAAAGAGAGTAGCCATCATTAGGGCAGCCTGTAACGGCGGTAGAGGCTAGTGTGCAGCAAGAGAGCCTCTATTAATGAAGAGAGAGGGCTCCAATTTATAGATTTAGGCCTCCCATGAGCTAAAATGGCAAGAGAAGGCTACAATGACAAGTGGAGAGCCACACAATAGCTGAAGTGACAAGTGTGAGGCCACTTGTCTCACTTTGATCCACTTTCTAACAAGTGTCAGGCCACTTGTCTCACTTTGGTCCACTTTCTTGCCACATGTCCCAATCTAAGAGATGGGTCCTTCCATAAACTTTATCTCTAAAATTATCCCAACTGGTAGACATTTTGTCATAGACACTTTGCCAACTCTTGGTATCTGCTGAATTCCAGATGTAATGACGCGAACAGAATTTCCATCGGAGTCGGGCCAAAAATAGCAACTCTCCTAAATTTTAGGAGTGTGGTCCTTTGTATTCTAGGATAATCCACCATTCCCAAAGCTTGTACTTTCCAATATTTAGACATCCTGGAGTCCACCAGACCCCTTTCATACTGGGAAATGTCCAGGCTGGTGACATCCTCCCCAGCTTCTTAAAAGTTGTCCGCAACTTTAATCTTCAAACCATATATTCAAGATATAATGATGTCCCATCAAGTGGGCGAGACAAGACAGTCTCAAAAATCCAATATAATTGAAGAATCCATGTCCCAAAGAAATGGGTGAGACTCAATAAGTCTTCATAATACCAATATCAAAATCATGTCCCAAAATAAATGGGCGAGAATTCTGTGGAAGATATGCTAGACACAGGCACAAGAGCCAATTGTGTCTCAATCACCAATATCAATGAGATAATCATATGCCAATGAAAACTGGTGCCATTCAAGAGCACAAACCATGGTGACAGAAAAGGTGGTTCTCCATAGTTCTGGCAATCCTTTCTCCCAATCCCAACAGTTCCCATGTTCTCCCATACAAACCTAACTCTGATCAACAAGCATGCTGTGGAAACAATGAAACACTCACTCCACAATCGCAACACGAATCCATGTGTATGGTGGAGTGTTCATTGAATTGCCCTCACAATCCCAACATGAATCCACATGCATGGTGAGATGAACAATGAACCTCTTGGCCTCTGTATGGGGAGATAGTGATTCTAATATGGCATAAAGATAAATAAATCCATGTCCCAAATAAATGGGCGAGACAAAAATCTGGCAACTCTCATTGAGAACTAGTTTTGATACTTAAGATTCTTTGTGTATTTTCCCCCTATGTAATACAATTATTTCGTGAGGTCTTAAAAACTGCCAATTGTGATATGCTCGCTGAAGCTCCCGCCCCCTCTCCCTGCTCGTGTTGCTGCACAGCGCCCGTCGCCCCCCCCTGCCTGCTCGCCTCCTCGCCTTCCCCTCGCTCCTTGTCCCCCCGCCTTCCCTGCATTGCCCGTCGCCTTTCTGTTAGCCCCCCCCCCCCCACCCCCTCCCCCCCCCCCCCGCGCCTGCATTCGCTGCTGCGCCCCCTTCCGCTTGCCTTCGCTGCCGCCGCCCTGCTCTGCTCGCTGCCCTTCCTCTCCTTGGCGCCCCCCCCCCCCCCCCCCTTTTGTCTTCGCGCCCTCCTCCCCTTTGCAGCGCCTCATCCCCCCCCCCCCCTCCGCCAGCTCGCTTTCCTCCCCTCCCTCTTGCGCGCTGCTCCCGCCCTCCCCCCCCTTTAGGGTTTCTCCTTCGCCTGGCCCCCCCCCCCCCCCCCCCTCTAGGGGGTTTTGTTTTCCTTTTTGCTCCGTCTTCCGCCTCTCTGTGTGCAACTCGGTTCCAGCAGGATCCCGCCTTCGCCTCGCCTTCGACGCAGCTTCAGACTCTGATGGAGGCTCCTCCCGCCCTGCCTCAGAGGGACTCATCAGCAGCCCCCTCGCCCGCCCCTGAGGACACCCCCATCAGGCTTTCTCTTTCGCCAGAAGAGGAAGCGAGCCTCACCGCAGAGGTGGAACGCCTCCAGGCTCATTCCACCATCTGCCGTATAGTCGGCACTCGCCCCAGCAGAGGGGAGATCAGGGATCTTCTTCAGGCCCGCCTTCTTGCAGATGTGGGCAAGATCCTGGATGTACAACTCCTGGGCCGGGGACATTATCAGATCGAGTTCGAGGCCGCCTAGAGCGTTGCCAAGGTCCTTGCCATGAGTCCCCTTGACATCAGGGGTGCTCGGGCTTTCTTCAGACCTTGGCAGCATGGATTTGACCCAGCAGCGGCGGAGCAGGGAGAGCGTCTTTTCCATGTTACAGTTTGCTTCCCTGGACTCCGCCGGGAGTATCTTCCGCTCCTCTCCAGGCTCGGAGCATTGGTGGGCTCGGTACTAGAGACTGGCCCCTCAGCAGCTTCAGTGGTGGCCAGAGCAGCTGGGCTACCTTCGGTCAGAGTGTTGGTGTCTGACATCTCCTCCCTTGTTAAGGTCATTCAGCTACCTAGGATAGGGGGGGGATGGATAGATCAGAGAGTGGAGTTCTCGGGGCTCCCGAATCAGTGCTTCATTTGCAGGCAGGTCGGCCATCTGGCCAAGGCCTGCCCTCGCAGGAGACCCCGACCCTCACCACAGCAGCAGGCTACTGATGGCCCGCCCACAGATTCGGCTCGGCAGGCTGCCTCCGGGACACCTGCTCAGGCCACAGAGACCTCGGAGTGGCAGCCTGGACAGGGGCGCCGCCGAGGGAGACAGCCACAGCAGCACGCCCAGAGACCACTGCAACAGCAGCCACAGTCTCAGCCTCACTGGGTTCCCGTGAGGAACAGCTTTTTTCCCCTCCAAACAAATTTTCAAAAGCTTGCATGCTAAGAGATAAAAGCAACACATACATCGTGTACAAAAGATTGATGGTTGGTCAGTGGACCAATGATGCAAATGATCTTGAAAGGGAATGTGTGGCACATTTCCAATCAGTCTTTGCTACACCAAGGCACTTCCCGTGTGACGAGAAGAGTTGAAAGTGAAAGCCAAGATGCTTATAAATGTCACACCAATTCTTAATCAACAAGAAGCTGCACAATTGGAATCCCCTTTCACTAACATGGAATTGCGAAGTGCTCTTGGTAGATTGGGCAAGTGGAAGTTACGTGGATGGGAATTGGGATGGATTGTGTGTGGAATTTTTTTCAATATTTTCTTGAGGAATTGAAAGTCATTTTATTGGCAATGATAAATGTTGCATGGTTACAAAGAGTGATGTCTGCTTCTTGGCAAGAGGGCGTAGTGAAATTGGCTCCGAAAAAGAATGTATGACTAAATTTGGGTGATTGGAGACCTACCACTTTATTGCTAGTGCTATACAAATTGGTGACAAAGATGATCTCCAAGAGAATAGGCAATGTGCTTAACAAAGGGTTACATCCTACTGAATACGGGCTCATTCCTAGACGACAAATAATAGACAATATATGTAATGCTTATGTGGGAATGAAGTATGCCAAATATACTGGTCAGGAGGTATTCTTCCTATAGGTAGACATTGCCAAAGCATTTGATATAGTGCATTGGGACTTTATTGTAGCCAACAGCAAACATATGGGGTTTGGTCCAGAAATGACGTTAAGTCATCTATTGGTTGTATGCTGGTAGCACATCTAGATGTATCATTGGGATTCGGGAAAGGATTGTCATCACCCTAGACCTTGGGAAAATCGGTTAGAGAGGGCTGCCTACTAAGTGCAATGTGTATGCAATTGCCACTCATCCTTTGCTGATTTATATGGATATTCTTACTTGAGAAGGAAAATTAGATGGATTGGTGCAGCAAGACGGGTCATCAATGGTTGCGCATGCATATGCTGATGAATCTTTTTTCTTCCAAGCAGATTTTCCAAGGGATTTGATAGTGGATGTATTGCAATTGTTTGGGACAGCCGCGGGGCTAAAAATTAACTTTAGAAAGTCGAAGTTGTTACCACTAAAACAGGTGGATTGACATAGAATACTCTGGCCAAGAGATACACTACCCCCAGGCCAGATCACTTGGCATTTGGGATACCATTTGGGGTGGAATATATCTTTCAAAGAAGAAGTTGAATGGGTGCTCACAAAAGTCAAACTCAAGGTTGAGTATTGGCAGGTCAAGCTGCGAATAGTACAATCCATCATAAAGGCTTACATATAGTTCTTCTTGCGGTTGTTGATTTGGGACAAAAAATCCATTGACACATTCATGGCATCAGCCATGGAACTGTTATGGAAAACTAGCTCTGATAAGAAGGCTTTGAGGCTACTGGAAATGGAGCATGTTTGCAGCCCTAAAATGCATGGTGGACTGATTATTTTAAATGTGCATTATCGTATACTAGCTTTAGAAAAGTACAATGATAATAACTTTCATAGAAAAAGGACAACCTTGGGCACGGATGTTGGTTGCAATGTGTACGTGTTACGATGTTAATTCATTTGGGCATTGGAATCTTTCCTATTGGGATATTTTGGTAAGTGAGGTAAAAGGAAAAATCCTAGGTTGCCCCTACTCTTCTAGATTCCTACTCTTCTAGATTTCTCCAAGACTGGAAGACCATGCTCATGCATTTGCTTTGGGCACATAGGCCAATGACTCTTGGAAACACATTGGTAGATGAAAATGTGCATTGGAGCAGAGCATTTGATATGCCATTGGCTGTGGCTGAGCCTAGAAAACCTTATATTTTAGCACGAAAGGGAATCTGCAAGGTGGGAGATGTCATATCGTTTGAAGGCAGACCATTGTCATTTCCACAAGCACAAAGACGATGACATTTTGGAGCCCATTACCGCCCCATATGGAGACTTATCGTTGATCAGCTAGCAGGACATGGGGATATGTCCTTGGGCAAAGACAAGATGATTGGCTTCTAAAAAAGAGCCGACCAAATTATATTACACAGTTTCCTCTCTATGGACTGATAGCTGTAAGGGCATATCGATTACTACTTCAATAGCCATGGATAAAGGGACATGCGAGTCAGGTGTGGCATATGAATAAGTCCTTGGGCTGGTGGAAAGGTAATTTGGGAAAGATATGACAAAGCAAATTGGCTTTAAAACAGAAGATTTTCTATGGAGATGCCTCATAGGAATGCTCCCAGTAGGAGAATATTTGGCAAAGCGGAAAATTGCGGCTCCAAAATGTTTGCGGTGCCATCATCAAATGGAGAGTATTGTTCATTTGCTATGGTTTTTCACTAACACAAGGGAGTTTTTGAATCGCATATGACAATAAGATTCGCTAGGATCACATTTGGGAAAATGTTCTGGATGTTTGGAAGTTATCCTTCCATATTGCAGGAATATGCTCTTTTGTTTGGCTGGACAAGATATTGGGCTATATGGACAGTATGGTTGGATCGTTATTATGAGGTGTTTGCACGACCTCGGATCGACAAGTATATTTACTTTCGTCCATGATTACGTTAGTCATTGCATGATAGTTTTGAGCTATAGCAAATTGTTCAGTAGAACTACGAAGTGTTTTTCCACTTCTTTTAGATGTACTTTGATGAGAGCCTCTTGTTTTGAGGGTTCCCCAATATGAGATAAAATAGTGGTTTTC
Organism: Cibotium barometz; assembly: GCF_041138505.1. Classification (NCBI taxonomy): domain Eukaryota; kingdom Viridiplantae; phylum Streptophyta; class Polypodiopsida; order Cyatheales; family Cibotiaceae; genus Cibotium; species Cibotium barometz. The sequence continues at coordinate 6,246,272 of NC_141085.1, forward strand.
ACAAAAAAAGAGTGTGTATGGTGCATTTAACCCTAATCCCAACATTTGGTATCAGAGTAGGTTGACGTCCTTCCTTTCATTAAGCGGCAAGGCCTCATCCTCTTCCATACATCAGAGCAGGTTTTCAACGTCCATTCCGTATGGCAACCAACTACATCGTCTTTCACTGCTATTGGGCTATTCTTCTGCAACTATTGCACCACGCTTTGCTAATTTGGCCATTGCGTTCTGCCCAACGAGCGCTGCCCAACCCATTGGCTAAGCAACCGCTGAAGCTCGTCTAGAGCCGCCAGCACTCACTTTGTGCCACTCGTGTGTACCAGGTGCACCGCAAAGCAACGCATCCTGCAGCCTCTTGTGCAGTGCGCACCGCCCCTGTGCAGTTATTGGCTGCAACATTCAAGTCGTCGTCAACATTCTATAGCTAACAACAAATTGGGGCTTTTGAAAACTTCAGAGAAATTGCATAAATTTTATAGCAGCAAAAATCAATTTGGGGCTTTTCTGTTTTTTGGAGAAAATCAAACAATTGAACAGCCATTGGTGCGTACAATTTGGGGCTTCTCGAAAAAGCGAGCACGGGAATTCAATTTTCAACATTTGATCAGTAATCTCTATCCCTAAACTCGTATTTTCATTACATTTGTAGGTTTACAGCCTCCAATGGGCCACGTCGCAGCTATACAAGTTGCGTTCACTGTGTATTGGTTAGGGTGCATTTTGTGTGGGACAGAGAGTCTTTTGCAAGTTTAAATGGCAGGCAATGATGTGTTCGGCATGCTTACAACTAAGGACAAATTGGACGGGACTTACTATGCATTGTGGGCATACATGATGAAGCACCTGTTGGTTGCTAAGGTCCTATGGGCTATGGTTTCAGGTGAGGAGGCCCGACCTCCCTCCCTAGTTTTGCAGTAGCCAGTTGCTTCTGCTCCTATAGGTGGCCAAAGCACAACCACATTTGGCATTATGGGGTGAAGAGGAGCATCATTCCTCATATCCGTTCTTGCGTCATTGCTAAGTTAGCATGGGATGCCCTTGCAGCACTCTATTAGGTGCGCAATGAGGCATGTGTTGCCTACTTGAAAAAACAGTTGGACACGCTGCATTTGAATGAGGGTGACCTTGGTTCTTCTTTTTATTTCTCCCTTGACATAGACCCTACCAGCTCTTCTAAGCTGGCCTGCCAAGGAATGGTAGAGGAGCAAGAAGATTAGGGCTTTGAAGAACAGGGACGTAGGCTACCACTCTGCCCTTCGAGGTAATCCCATGAGGGATTCATCTGTCCTTTGGGAGTCAACCAACTATGAATGTCTACGGCGTTGAAGACCTTCGTGAGCAACTTGCTAATATTGATGAGATCATACAGGATAGTTCTCTTGTTGTTGTGCAACAATCATCAATGCATTGCTTGACTCATAGGAGGGCTTTGCTACCACTCTCAAGTTGCTTATGAAAGGCAGTGCAAATACCTTTTCTTTTGTTGAGCCTTTCTCCTTGCTTTTGCAAGAGGAGCAATTGAGGACAAACAGGTCTGGCATGAGGATTGGGGATCAAGCCTTTATTGCCCAAGGCCAGGTCAAAGGCAAATCATCTAGTGCTAGTAGCTATAAGCCAAAAGGTGGATCAGCTGCCTCTTCTGGCAAAGATGCAAATAAGAGTGACAATTAGAAGCACAAGAAAAAGGGAAAATGCAATTGTTGTCGCAGACCAGGTCACTGTATTGATGAATGCAGGAAGAGGCTTGCTTAAGGAGCATGTCACTTGGGTAATACATTATTTTTCGGGTGCTTTTGTGTTCTAAGGTGCATGAACTAAAGTAATTCAAAGGACGATAAGGTTAAATCTTGAATGTGGATATGGTTTGGAGGCTCTTGGGCATGAACATGGAGGTGGGCATCTAGATGTAGTATGGGTCGATACCTAAGCCCCAAAAAAAGTTTTGAACACCTTGTATTGTTGAATAAGTGGCTATTAAACCTCGAGTGAAGATAGGTCCCAGTAATGGATGCAACTGATGGTGTAAAGCCAACAGATCTCTAACACTGTGATTAAGCCGTAATTAAACAGTGAATAACCATACCTGAGAAACCCTAGCTATGTTGTGAATCGTGATGCCGTACACATCCTGGAACAAGGGACCAGCCATAGGCTCCCATCTGGAGCCACCCCCGTGCCATGAGGTGTTATCGCCTTGAGTTAGCCATGCCCTGACAGCATGTCCTGGCGTCCCATAGCACCAGTCACCTGCCCGCCTGCAGCATACTCTGGTCTAGAGGTCCCGCATGCCAGGTTGAGCTCTACCTCTCCATGTGGAGAAGGGGCGGGAACGCCTTTTGTCTGGGCAAAGAGAGAAGGCAACTGCTGTGAACTCTGTTCTGATTGCACAGTAGCTTGGTTGGGGCTTGGGTAGCTGCAGAGAGGCCCACATGCATGGGCGCCCCCCTCACATCACTTGTGTGTGGATTGGACGGGCGCACAATAGGGTGCACAGAGATGGGTTTTGATGCACTGAAGTGTCTTCAACATACTCTGGTCTAGAGGTCCTGCACGCCGGGTTGAGCTCTACCCTGCCGTGTGGCTACTCCCTTTCACAAGTGATCACTTATATATCCAGGGAGGACCTGCTATTCCTAACCTGCTATTATGGCTCTTACTCTATTAGTAAGTTGCTAAATACCTAGCGCACGGGTTACTCTTAGTCATTTGACTTCTCATCCATGCTAGCACTTGCGACCGAGTGTGGCCATACAAGCCCACACTCTGCTAAACCCTAATCCAGGGTTAGCTGTACCTACTAACATTGGGTTAGTGTTGTACCTACTAACCTTGGGTTAGCTTAACTGTGGATTAGTTTGGAACGTAACAGATGGCACTTTCAAGATCTTGGAGAAGTTTGTACAGCAATATTTTCACCATTATAGGCCAGATAACTAGGTGATTTTGGCAAAGAGCTCTTCCAGCTTAGTATCAGTTTTAATATGCAGAGAAGAATCATTCCACTCAAAAGAGAGGGAAATTAAGCTGTTCTAACTCATTGTGCAGATACCTTTTATATGGTGATGTTTCAGCAAAGGTGGCTAACGCTTTGAAGAAACCTGAGGTGGGTGTGGAGCCTTTTGAAAGTCTGTCAAATTTGACAGTCTGTCCTTACCCCTGTTTTTTATATAACCTTTTTCCTATTGTGTATCTTGAATTCTCTCTTGAGTAATCTATGTTTTGTAGGTTGAGAATTTTTTTGCGAGATTGATTCAACGTGTTTCTCCAAAGAGCTTGTCTCAAGCAGTCGGGGAAGTTACTGTAACCCAGAAGTTCTTTGAAAATTTCTCAGGAGATCAGGTATGAAACCTGATGAGTTTCATACAAGGCACTTTTCTGGTTCATTTTGGAGTGGCCGTGCCTGTTCAGAAGCTTTACAGGCTCTAGAACATCAAACCACTAGGGGGTTGCTTGTTTGATCTCAAAGTTGATTGGCATTCTTGATGTTCAATCCTGCATAATTTTCTGTTTTCTTTCATTTTGTTGACATATCCAACTGGAGGTTTTTTAATCCTGAAGGCAAACCATAGCATATGAAGCACTTTATTTGCTTTCCAGGTCCGATTTCTGGCTAAATCTTTTGCTGTGCCTGGAAATCACTTGGGACAACAGAGTAATGGATTTCGTTGGCCTTATGGTTCTGTAAGTGTTGCTATGGTTTCCAATCTCTTTTTTTTTTTGCTTTTGAATGGGAATGGACAAATCAACTTTAACTACTGCGTTTGATTATCGGGAAACAAAAAGAGCTCCTGAATACTGTTGGAACTTGTAATGCCTTAGAGTCGAGCACTTAGTGGGATGGATTCACATCTCTGTTTAAAATGACTGTTTTGAAATCGACATGTTCAGGTTGCAATCATTACACCTTTCAATTTTCCGTTGGAAATACCAGCCTTGCAACTTCTTGGCGCTCTTTACATGGGAAACAGACCCATACTTAAAGTTGACAGTAAGGTATGGCAGCTCTATGCTTTATTCCCTCCTTTTTTTTCCCCTTTGCTTTCCGTCTTTGCCGTTAAGTGCATATACTTCCCCGCTCTTGCTCATTGAGAAAGGATGATGATGGAGAACATTCAAAGACAATCTTGAAGTAAAAGTCACACGGGCGGTGTAGGCTTGCATACTGAATTTTGATAAGCAAGCAATTTTGCTTACATTGGCATCATCCATAAAATCGCACTTTGTTTCCTTGAAGGTTGATAAAAATTAGCATGTGAAGAGAATAATATTTTCTGCAGGGTTGGTATAGGCTTGCATAATAAATTTTCACAAGCAAGCAATACATTCGCATCATCAATAAGATCATACTTTGCTTTCTTGAAGGTTGGTAAATGTGAAGGTCATCTGAACCACTAATGAGAGTGGCATGCATTGCTAAATCATGCCATTCCAATCCTTCTGTATGATTGTCTTTGTGTGGCGGGTTCTTCCTCTCTACCAAGTGGCAAGGTTGGCAAGCCTGTTCACTGAGCTCTAGATTGGCGTGCAAACCAAATGAGGCACCTCTGTGGGGTCCATAACATGTTTTTTTTTTTCTGGGAGGGAGATCCTACTATTAGTTAACGTTACAACTCGCTCATCGTCCCAGCCAAGCTGGTGACAAGAGCTACGAAGTCCATCCACGCGGCCCTCAGAAGAGAGCGACGGCTGCACTCGACCACGGAGAGCGGAGTGGCTACACGGGAGTCCTCCTGGAGGGAAGGGGTCAGAACATCAATGATGTCGACGATGAGGCTTTGGAGGGCGCGGAGGAAGATGCTGCCAAGGGGTCCAAGCAGGGTTTGTCGATAACATGGTTGATAAGTCGTAGTCTTGTACCAAGTTACTGGCCTCCCAGTGCTAAGAGCTTTTCTATCTGCTATAAACATCCTCTGTGAAGGTTCACATCGTTGTCTCAGCATCATCTGGCTCTTAATATGCCTTGTAAGGCTTCAACAGGAATCCAGAGTCCACTTCTATGAATCTAATGGGCTTGTAAAAATAGAAGTGTGTATATAATTTCTTTGTCAATCTTAATCAAGTATTGGAGCTGCTGTTACAGGACTGAGTATTTTACCTCTTTTCTTAAGCACTGTGATTATGTTTTAAGCATGTTTAACATTCACTGATCATGTTTTACTCTGTATGTGCATGTGTAAGTTTGTACACATGTGTGGGTGCAGATACATGTTTAGTGTGTATGAGTACATGTGTGTGCATGCTCATATGTTTGTACATGTGCATGTATGTGTTTTTGGGTATTTCTCTTACTGTGTTGCAGGAACATTAGCTGAGAACTCTCTTTCTTTTGTGGGGCAGCATAGAGGTGGCCAAGGGGGGCAGCCGGGTAGCAAACCCTGTAGCGCAGCTGTCTAGGTGATGTGGCATTGCCACGTGGCACATGACTACAGGCAGGTAGCAGCCCTGCAAGCGTAGCCGAGTAGGAGCCATGCGCAGCGATAGCCAGTCAGCAGCCAGCGCAGCCCGTACGGCTGATGTGGCACAGGCGACTAACTGCAGAAGCGGCTGACTGCAGAGGTGCTGCCACGTGGCAAAAGGTGATTGGACTGCAGGTTATGCTGGATGGCGAGCCGGCGCACAGGTCAGTGGTGAATCCCCAAAAAGCAAGAGAAAAAGCCGCTGAGCAGCTAAACGCAACGAGAAATACGTTGAGCAACAAATCGCGAACATAGAGAAAGCTGCGTGGAATCAAAAAAACGCATTCGCCGTGTAAATTGTTATAAAAATACAAAGAGGGAAAAGCACTCGTAGAAGGTCTTTTTTAAAAAGGGGGGAAAAGCTATGCTTTTCACCCCAAACTTGTATAAAAAGGGGGCCAAGGCTCTTGTTTCCCACAACACAAACTGGGTGAAAGTTCAAGGAGATCTCCTCCACGTGAAGCAAGGAGGGATCTTCTCGGGAATTGTACAAGGGCTATGCCGACTTCAAGTGATAAATAAATATGTGCAGGGGGGATTGCCACGCTTTGGGGCCAATTGGTCTTTTGTGCAGGAGCACTCTAGCTCCAATTATTCTTTTTCTTCTTCCTCCAAGTTTATTATTCTAGTTCGTAAAGAGTTTTAAGTGTGATTAAGTGTGCTCACCGCCCGTCAAGTTTCTGAAGGCCGGTTTCAAGGTTCCATTGTCGGGATTCATCGTCAACTTTTTCAAGAGGGCGAGCCTGTGGTGGTCGATACATTTAATACTATGGCTGGAACTAATGAAGGATTTATCTTCAGAAGAGAATGACTACTTTGAAGAAGATGAGGAAAGTGAGCAAGAATTACCTCTCGATATGCTAGAATTTGAAGATGATGATGCCACTTTTGAAGCAAAGATGCAAAGTTTGACGGAGGGATTAATGGAACTCGCGAAGGATTCACGTTTTCCACAAAACTTCAAAGCTGATTCTAAACCACGGAAGCAAGGGTCCGAGAAGAAAACCAAGCCTCAACATTCGGCTCCCATCTACCCAAATTTTCAGCCATACCCTGATTCTTCTTCTTCTTTTTCCCCACCTACCCATGGAAACCCTTTTAATACTTCTCATCCTGGTTACTTTGGCGGAGGCTCTGTCTTTCATTCCATGACGGGTGTACCCAACATGGGCATGACTGGGAGCTATGGTATGCAGCCAGGTATGTATGGAGGTATGCTAGGAGGTATGTATGGAACTTATGGTAGTGGTGGCGGAAGTGCTTTTGGTATGCCTGGTATGGGAGGTGGTATGATGGGCATGGGATCTAATGCTGTGGGCAATTCTTTTCTCAAACCACATCTCTATGATAATCTTGTTCCGGGCGAGAAGCCAAAAGATTATAAAGAGGGTGGTGCTGCAGTAAAGTTTGATACTTTTAGTGGTGCAAAGGATCGTTTGAAGGCTCTCACCTCATTCAACAGTTTGATGTGGCATTTTCTTGTAATAACTTCACAGAGGCATCTAAGGGTCGGAAGGGAGCTTCTTTCCTAAAGGGTAATGCTCTTAAATGGTGGTCGACACTTCTTCATCAAGGTATAGCGCACCTAGCACTTGGGTGGAGTTCAAGCAAATCTTCTCTTCTTAATGGTTGACATCGACTTTTGAGGTGGATGTTATGACAGCTTGGCATCGATTAGATTCCAAAGATTGTAGTAATCTAGAAGAATATAACAAGAAATTCTGAGATGCTCTTTAGGCCCTTGTCACTGGTTGAGCAAGTAGAGACATATTGCTGTGGGTTACCCAAGGAGCTTCGTGTGACTATTGCATTAAAATAAAGGTCATCAATATGACTCATATGATAGAAAATGCTCAGAGTGGATATGCCATGCTTACTGGTCATATGTCAGCATTTAAGGATCAACGTCTCTTCTCAAAGAAAGCATTTAAAGAGGCAAAGGAGTAAAAGCATGTGAATGGGAGCATAACAAAAGAACAATTGATTTGGTGGTGTGAATGTACCCTTATATGAATTAAGGGTCTTTAACCTTTTAAAAAAATTAGACACTGAACTATGAGAGAAGGGGCAATCCAAGAAGAGGAAATTTCAGCCCTACCTCAAAGAACAAATGAAGAAAAGAAAGAACTTATAGCTGCCAACAAATGTTTCTCTTGTGGAGAAGAGGGACATCGGTACTCTAGGTGAAACCGGCCTGACGGGCGGTGAAACAAACATTCGCACATAAAACACTTCAACACCATTGAAGACCTAGAAAAGGAAAACAAAGAGGGGGAGCTAAAGTGCTCCTGCAAACAGTACACGGACACCGATTGGCCCCAAAACGCAGTGGCGTCCCTTGCGGTATTTCTTTAATTGATTATAAGAGCTTTGATTACAGTAAGGCTGGGAACTCAGCCGTCACAGTAGAACCCCTGAAGCCTGCAAAGAACCTGCATCATGGCTTCTTGTCCACTCGGCATCCACAAACAAGTCCAGCCATTGTTCACATCGAAAGACTCTCTCACAATGAATCTGCATACAAAAGCTTTCTCCCATGATCAGGGCTGCCACAACCATCCATAGCCTCTCACACTATGAACAGCATCACACCCTGACACATCCAGTGCTCCTGCATCACAACACAGACTCCAACACTGTCTCTCAAAAGAGAACTCGTATCACAACACAGCATACCATACAGTCGACACACCTGTACCAACCCTCTCTACCTTCCAAGGGTACTATCCATCTCTGTCATGGATTCCCTGTCCCTTGTCCAATCAGTAGCAAGGCTGTACCAAACATGTGTCCACTCCTGTACCCTCTGCCTGCATGTGACCTATCTCCTGGAGAAACCCAAAAAAAAAGTTTCCTCGAGAAACCTACGACCTGTTTCCACATGAAACCCTTAGGCGTGTTTCCCTTTGAAACTTCTGTCCTGTTTCCATACAGAACCATTCATGGCACCATTCAACAACAGTGCCAACAACAGCATACATCTAGTTACCTGTTCCCTCATGAAACATCTGGCAACATAGAGATGCCCATATCTGTAGGTCCCTCTGTTCCTTTCTAGTAGGAAGAAAACAATCTGCTCCATGAGCACGCAGCCATGCGAGCTTGCATCACTCCCATGCCAAGAAACATAACCAAATGACCTGTACTTGTAGCCAGAAACCCAAGTACATTGCTGAATTTGCAGCCAAACAAAAACAGCCCATAAACAGTCCTCAAACTGATCTCAAAACAGTCCCGAGCATTGCTCATGTTCATAGCCACATGAACTGCCATGAAACAGTCCATAAACCCTTTCCAAAACAGTCCCCAACGGGCCTGTATACTCAGCCACACAGCAGCCAACCAATCCTGCACGGGCCAAAGAAAGAGAGAGAGAAGTAGGCTTGTGTCTCTGCCCGTCTTGTCCAGCAGCCGCCTACAGTTTCCCTTGTGCGTGGAGAAAAGCATGCACTGTTCTGTCCAGCGCTGCCTGCAGATTTGTTTCCATGAGCCAAAAAGCACACGCATGGCAACCAGCTGTACCTGTCCGTACACTTTTATCTGCAGTCGTGCAGCTGCCACGTGGATTGTACCTGCAGCTATCGATTGTACCTGCCTGCGCAGCCGCCTGGATCTGCAAAACTGCCAACCGTCTGCACTCTGGTCGTCAGCGCCACACCTGCATCCACAGCCGTCTCCTGCTCTGTACGGCCTGCAGTCTTTAGGTCTGTACGGCCAATACTGTACGGCCTGTCTGATAGGGCAGTTCTAGGCGCAGCCAATCACTTGCAGCAACCAGTCGACCAAGCTCTCCTCTCCTCCACGCATGAAACTTGCACGCCCCCCCAAAAAGCAAGAGAGAGACGTGGCCTCCAAAAGTGGAGTAGTCTCTAAAAATTGCCTTGGGGTCTCTCAAGGCTTTAAAACCTCTTTATCTTTAATTTTGCCCCACCAAAGGTTATAAAACCTTTTTGAATTAAAGTCTCTTTGCCCCCTTCACACTTGGGGTTGTCCACACATGGGTTTACTTTTTGGACTCCAACCTGATGCCATTCACACTGTCCACCATGTCCCTGTGCACACTTGCATTCTGTCCAGAGAAAAATACAGGGTCGTGACAATAGGTGTCCGAAGAGAGCACTTAAAAACGCAAATGACTCACAGGAAGAGCCGAAAGCAAAGAAACAAAAACCCTCTGCTGGACTAGTACTTGACTTGATAGGGTTGAAGCAAGGGGATGCATCGTCAAAGTTGTGCAGAGCATGGGGAAGACTTCGAGATCAGGAGGTTTTGATCTTTTTCGATCTTGGGGCTCGTGCAAACTTCTCTGGACATTCGGTTGAGGTTACACTGATCATTGGGAAACTGCGTCTCAGTGTGTAGACTTACACGGACAGAGAAGATGATTTCTACATTATGCCGTTGGAGGGTGATGTTTTGTTGGGATTGTTTTTCAGAGGCTTTGCCAGGGGAGTTGCCGCTTGCTAGGCCAGAGGATCATGGGATTGATTTGATTCCTGGAAGTTCACCACCGAATAAGCCACCCTATAGGGGAGTGCAGCCCAACAAGAAAAGATTATGAGCCAAGTGCGTGATTTGTTGGACCAAGGGTTGATTCAGCCGAGCTCTTCGCCTTATTGTTCACCAGTGCTTTTGGTACAAAAGAAAGATGGTTCTTGGCGGATGTGCATTGATTACAGGGCACTGAATAAGATTACCATCAAGAACAGATTCTCTATACCACGAATCGATGATATCTTGGATCAGTTACAGGGAGCAGCTTTCTTTAGTCGCATTGACATGAAGAGTGGATACCATCAAATTCGCATTAGTCCAGAAGATGTTCACAAGACAGCTTTCAGGACAACTTTTGGACTTTATGAGTTTTTGGTCATGCCTTTTGGTCTTACGAATGCTCTAGCAACTTTCAACAGGATGATGGATCGGATTCTTCGACCCCACCGTGCTTTTGCGGACACCTTCTTTGATGATATGATTGTGTTTTCTCATTCAGAGAAGGAGTATCGGGAGCATTTGACCAAAGTGTTTGAGGAACTCAGAAAGCATAGGTTGGTTGTCAATGGAAAGAAGAGTGAATTTTTCATGCAGGAGATTCATTTTCTTGGGCACATAGTGTCAAAGGATGGTGTCAGGATGGATCCAGCGAAAATTGAAGCGATAAAGAATTGGCCGGATTTGCACACTATACATGATGTGAGAAGTTTCTGAGGACTTTGTTCATATTACAAGAGGTTTATCTGATTCTTTGCAGAAATTGCTTCACCTTTACATCACCTGACCAAGAAGGATGTACAATTTCGATGGACAGAGAAGGAAGTGGAAGCTTTCATCAAGCTTAAGGAAAAGCTAACCATTGGTCTAGTTCTGGTGCTACCAGATCTACATAAACCTTTTGTGGTACAGTGTGATGCATGTGGTAATAGCATTGGAGCTGTTCTTATGCAAGATGGACATGTTATTGCTTATGAGAGTAGAAGTTTGTCACCAGTAGAAAGGAATCTACAATTGTATAAGAAGGAGCTTCTTGTGGTTATTCATGCTTTTTCTACTTGGAAGCATTACCTTCTTGGGGCTGATTTCATTGTTCAGAGTGATCATCAGACTCTACGATACTTCCTTACTCAAACGAAGCTCTCAGAGAACCATATGAGATGGGCAAACTTTTTATCCATGTTTCACTTTCAGATTGTTTATGTGGATGGCAAAAAGAATGTGGTTGCGGATGCCTTATCTAGGAAACCACATGTGGCCACTGTCTCTATTATCTTTCATCATGAACTTGATGATATGCGAGAACAGTATGCTCATGACGCAGATTTTGAGCAGATTTTTGATCATTTGACTGAAGGAGAGCAAGTTGATCATTATTCTCTCAAGGAAGGATTTTTGATGATGCATGACAAATTGTGTGTCACATCTTAGTTGAGGCAGAAGGTTTTGACAGAATGCCATGCTCCGCCTTATGTAGGCCATCGTGGTATTGAGGCTACAGTAAAAGCTTTGGAGGCATTCTTTTATTGGCCTAGTATGCGCAGGGATGCCTGCTTTTGTTCGTGGTTGTATCATTTGTCAGAAGGTGAAGTATGACCATCAAAAGACACCTGGGTTACTTCATCCTTTGCCTATTCGAGATAGACCGTGGGAGTATTGCTATGGATTTTATCTTTGATCTTCCTAGGACAAAGAGTAGGAGTGATGGCATTTGGACTATTGTGGATCGTTTCAGCAAGCAAGCTCATTTCATTCCAGTCAGGAAGAAGATTAATGCAGAGTAAATGGTGAGGATATTTTTGACAAATATTTTTAAGTACCATAGGATGCCCACATCTATTGTTAGTGACCGACATCCTCGAATGATGAGTTTATTTTGGAGAGCATGAGCATTATTCGAGAACATGAAGACTTCGTTGAAGTTCTCATTGTCTTTTCATCCACAAATAGATGGGCAATCGGAAATTGCCAACTCAGTTGTATTGGATCTTCTAAAGTGTTATATTTCAGATCATAAGGAGCGGTGGGAAAAGTATCTTCCTTTGGTAGAGTTTGCTTACAACAACACCATTCACACTTCGACAGGTAAGGCACCTGTCGAGATTGTGGAAGGCAGGAAGAAAGTACCTCCGATCCTACATACAAAAGAGGCAGATCATTTTGTGGAGAATATGGATGAGGCTTACAAGAAGGTCCAGTTGGCTCTTCAAAGGACTCAACAGAACCAGAGGAAAGCAGCACACCTTCATCGTCGGGGTGCTTTTGAGATTTGAGAAAGCTAGACTCATGAAAATGAAGGGTAAACAACACTTATATCCTAAACTGAGTATGCGGTACTATGGGCCTTTTCAGGTGATCAAAAAGATGAGTGATTTTTCTTATCGTCTTCAGTTACCGGATCATTGGACGATTTATAATGCATTCCATGTGAGTCTTCTTAAACCTTTCAGAGGTGAGGTGCCTACAGATCAGGTTGATGAGACAGAACCAGAAGTTGAAGAACTAGATGAGATTCTTCAACCGGAACAGATTTTGGCACATAAAGAAAGAAAAGTCAGAGGAAAAGTTTCACGTTGATATCTGTTGAAGTTTGTGAACTATTCACCTATGGATTCGAAGTGATGGAGGAGGGTGACTTGGCAGATTCACCGAGGATGCTAAAACTTTATCTCGAGGCTTTTGGTTTGGAGCCTACCTTAGAAAGTGCTTCAACAGGTTCAGTTGTGGATTCCGGAGTACTACCTGTTACTCAAGAGGGGCGTGACTCTGCTCCTTTGTCACAGAGTTCACTTGGATGAGATCTGGAAGTCGCTTGGTGTTCTTATCAGCACACCCGAGATACTGAACTGACAGTATATCTGCCTATGGGATTTCTATGATATATGTGTACTAGTCACATGGTTTGATTCATGGATATACGAATATTTTTGAGAGAATGGGGACGCCTATTCTAGACTTTCATTTGATATGCATTAGTGTTTAGTCATGTTCATGATGTACTGTTGATCGTGGGTCCTATGGGATGGCCATGAGCGGAGCAGGTAAAGGATCCAGGGGGACATGACTACTCACAAGGTGGATGCTCTTGATTTATGTTATTCAGATGTTCTGTTTCAGTTGGCAGAACATAGCTTTCTCTTTGACCTCTTAGGTTCTATTTCAGTTTGGCAGATCCTTTGTATGAACAATCGAGGACGATTGCTTTGTTTTAAGAGGGGGGTATGTTACAGGATTGAGTATTTTACCTCTTTTCTTAAGCACTATGATTATGTTTTAAGCATGTTTAACATTCACTGATCATGTTATGTGTAAGTTTATACACGTGTGGGTGCAGATACATGTTTAGTGTGTATGAGTACATGTGTGTGCATGCGCATATGTTTGTACATGTGCATGTATGTGTTTTTGGGTACTTCTCTTACTGTGCTGCAGGAATAGCAGCTGAGAACTCTCTTTCTTTTGTGGGGCAGCATAGAGGTGGCCAAGGGGGCAGCCGGGTAGCAAACCCTGCAGAACAGCATAAGGGCAGTCGTCTAGGTGACGTGGTGCTGCCACGTGGCATTTGACTACAGGCAGGTAGCAGTCCTGCAAGCGTAGCCGAGTAGAAGCCATGCGCAACGATAGCCAGTCAGCAGCCAGCGTAGCCCGTACGGCTGACGTGGCATAGGCGGCTGACTGTAGAGGTGCTGCCACGTGGCAAAAGGTGGTTGGACTGCAGGTTATGCTGGATGGCGAGCCGGCGCACAGGTCAGGGGCGAATCCCCAAAAAGCAAGAGAAAAAGCCGCTGAGCAGCTAAACGCAAAGAGAAATACGTCGAGCAACAAATCGTGAAGAGAGAGAAAGCTGCGTGGAATCAAAAAAATGCATTCGCCATGTAAATTGTTATAAAAAAAGAAAAATGGAAAAGCACTCATAGAAGTTTTTAAAAAAAAGGGGGGAAAAGCTATGCTTTTCACCTCAAACTTGTATAAAAAGGGGGCCAAGGCTCTTGTTTCCCGCAACACAAACTGGGTGAAAGTTCAAGGAGATCTCCTCCACGTGAAGCAAGGAGGCATCTTCTCGGGAATTGTACAAGGGCTATGCCGACTTCAAGTGATAAATAAATACTTGCGGGGGCACCATGCTTTGGGGCCAATTGGTCTTTTGTGCAGGAGCACTCTAGCTCCACTTATTCTTTTTTTTCTTCCTCCAAGTTTATTATTCCAGCTCGTAAAGAGTTTTAAATGTGTCAAGTTTCTGAAGGGCGGTTTCAGTTGCACATTTGTCCAGTGTGGATTTGTGATCTTTGCTTGTCCAAACATGGCAGCCCTTTCTGCCTTTGAGCCGTTATGCTTCACCCTGGCATGGCGACCGAGGGTAAAGGGGGAGAAGACCCTTGAAGCCCTAAATGATAATATTAGTGATTAATCACTAATGGAAATTTATAGATATGCTCAATAGGGATTAAGCATTGAAGAACCAGGCTCTGATACCATGTTAGAAATATGGTTTATGTAATCATGAGGTTAGCTAATCACATGGAACAAACATGGCCATAACTTAAGTTAGAGATTAAGACTAATCAAAATAGATTAAGGATAATGACAACATGAGAGTGGAGAATGAGGGTGCACCCTTTCATTAGATAGTTTCAGAAAATTAAAGAAGCAAAATTCAATGAAAAGTTTACTTGGATTATTGAAAGCTTGGTCTTGGGGTTTGTAGGTTGACAAGAGGATTGTTGGTAAAGCTACACTCCAGTTTCACACACGGAGAAGCAAAAGATATGCTTAAGGTCACTTTGGGCTCTTAATTTTTTATAGAAGCTTGAAAATTGTATGTATAAGAGTCACCTTTGAGTTTCAACAAAGGTTTGAGGTTACTCGGTATGTTGGCTTTACAAAGGTATAAGCCTTGTAAGGGGAAACAAAGGTTTATGGTTGATTTTTGCAAGAGAAAGGAAATAAGTCCTCTACTTATTCCACGATCATCTATTTTTTTTGGGACATCAAGAAGATTTACTTGGTTGCATTAGACAAATCGCTGCACTATATCCCTTTTTATACCTTCAAACTTGTCAGCATCCGTGATTGACTTCACTATTTTTGGAGAAATAAATGAAGAGTATTGTAGTCTAGTTAAACTTGAGTCTGTCCTCTTTGCATCCGGTTGCACTAGATTCCTAAAAATTAAATTAGAAGTTTAGTATATTAGGGACGAATGATGTCCTAGGAATGTCGAAACAAGTGCCATAACTGTAGAAAATGGGCATATATACTATTTTTAGCCTCAAAAGGAGTCGGATTGGATTGGTCATGGGCTCATTGTGCGAAGATTATGTTAGCATCTCTGTTTTAAGTATCTAACATCCAACCCCATAGAAATTAAGCTATTCCCCACGGGCTGCAAGGCTCAAAATACAAAGAAATGAATTTTGAAAATTTTAAAATATAAAAAAATCAAAAGATAATGCATCAAGCCTTTAAAGTAGGGGGATAAAGGTTGAAAATTCAACCTTCTCCCTCTCCTACATCTTCAAGCGTGACATACTTGAGTTCGAAAGAGAGGAGAAGAGGTCCAAACATGCCAAAATTTGCGTACATTAGGGGTATATGTGTGCCATTCACATGGGGGATCCCATGAGCCACATGTCAAACACCCTGATCATCTTCTCTCCATGTGGCTAATGGGGGGTCCCATTAGCCTCATGTCAAACACCTTGATCATATTCTCTCTCTCTCTCTAGCTCATTTCCACACGCTTTGCAGGTACACGGAGAAGTCATTTTCAATGTATTTGTCCACTGATTACAAGGAGGAAACAAGTACACAACGTTCTATTGACCAATGGTCCCCACACAAGGTAATTAAAAAGTCCTTAGTGTAATTTCCATTGATTAAGACAAGTAATTGTTTCTTCTAATGCAAGTAGGTGTGTAAGAAATCCATACTTACTTCCCATTAGCTTTACTCTACTTCAAAACACCAAAAGCTCACTTATAGTAAGCTCTATATGCTCCCAAACACATGGTTTTTAAACCTTACTCTTGATTTTGGTTTCTAGACTACATATTCAACCTTTAATTTTCCCTCTTCTCCACTCCAAAAATATCATACTTTTTTTTGGCTACCTTGGAAAATGTGCAAAAGGCTTTTTGTCCACTCTACACCTTAATTTATTAAGGTTTATGCAACCAAATATTCAAGCCTTTAACAAAACCATTTTGATGGTTTCTTTCCACACATTCTCATGCAAATAAACACCCTTCATTAACATGAAAATGTGCAAAATAATTAATATGAATCCTCCTTTATTAACACTATACAAGCTTAAGCTATCATTTAGCATTATTTAAATAAATAAACATTGCTTTGATCCAAATAAAACACCCGAAGTAAGAATCCACCTACCCGTGTGTCTGCCCAAGACCGACAACTCACATTTTGATAGCTTGAGAAGCGCCCACAGCACTGTAATACCGTACACAAACCATTGTAATCGTGAGCAAACAAGGGAAAAGAATAGGGGTTTGGTAGCACTCGCCACCCAACCGTAGGCTCCAACCCGAGTACAATGGTAAGCCACCCACCGAGCTAGAGACTGGCAAAACCTTGCTATGCACGCATCCACAAGGCATGTGCATCCCATATCATGCATCCCCAGCCCTCACGGCTAGCACTGGCATGGCTAACTAGTGGGCTAATCAGTAATTGGGACCCTTGGGATGCCCCAATCCCAAGATAGAGCCCCCACATTGGAACTCACTACAAATGAGCCACAATCCCAACTTTATAGTCTCAATGACCAGTTCACATTGCTATAAGAACTGTCCAGCCGGCCCCTTAACACTAGCCTCGTTATGTCCACACAACATGGGACATAACACTCGGGCTGCCATTTTTTAACTAATAGAAGGATCTTCTTCTCGGAAAAAAAAAGTTTGTAATTACCTATGAGACCAAACAATTTCCAACATGAGCAAGGTTGTGGAAATTGCTTAAAGCAATCCACTTTCACAAATAATTTAAGACACAGGGTAAATTGATGCAGCACCCTGTGTGGAGAGATGTACTCAATATGATAGCTCCTTATTATGTTCTTGTTGGGTCACGGGAGTGATGGAACGTGCGAGGTGAAGACATAGACACGTGAGTCAAGGCGATCTCTCTTGCATGGAGCCTCTCTCTGACATAATGATAATGCACCTCAATGTGCTTTGTCCGCGCATGAAAAACCAAATTCTGCACCACTGCCAATGCACTCTGGCTGTCAGTGAAAATGGTGTAGAAGACGGTTGTCTAATACTAAGATTTGCCAATAGACAACGGAGCCATACACACTCCACAGTAGGTGTGAGAATGCTGCCCCGTACTCAGCCTCACAACTTGAAGTGGTCACTGTTGGTTGCTTTTTGTTGAGCCATGAAATGCATGAACTTCCAAGAAGGAAACAGTTACCACTGATTAACACCCTAGTGTCAGAACATTTTGCCCAGTTACTATCTGTGTAGATGGTCAAGCATAAAGAAGACGCATTGCTATAAAACAATGCAAAGTCGTGAGTGCCTTTAAGGTAATGAAAAACACGCTTCATTGCTTGCCATTGCCTAGTGCCAATGCAATGCATAAATTTGCTCAATTGTGACACTGCATATTGAATATCAAGACGGGTAGTCCATAGATAAATAAGGCATCCCACAACCTGCTGATAAGTGGCAACATCAAATGGCTCGGAAGAGTCCTCAAGTGATAGTCGTAAGGCTGGCTCCATAGGAGTAGAAACAGGTTTGCAATTTGTCATTTGGAACCTTTCTAAGAGCTGCTCAATGTATCTTCTATGAGATAGCATGATGCCCCCTCAAGTGGTATAAACTGGATACCAAAACAGTAATGCAAAAACCCCATGTCTATAACATCAAATGCATGCTAGAATTCGGCTATGAAAGCTGAAATTTTTCCTTCATGAGGGCGAGCCACTACCAAATCATCCACATAAAGGTTGAAGATTATGAAATCATCCCCTTTTTGCGAACATAGAGGGTACTCTCAGTAAGGCTATTCTGAAATATATTAGAGAGCAAGTACGCATGTATCTTTTGATACCAAGCACGAGGATGATACCAAGCACGAGGAGCCTGTTTAAGGCCATAAAGTGCTTTATGCAATTTGCATACCTTATGCTCTGCACCTTTCTGAACAAAGCCAGGAGGTTGTGACACATAAACCTCTTCCTGTAAATCACCATTCAGAAAAGTAGTTTTGACATCCAACTGACGCACATTCCAACCTTTATGCACAACCAATGCAACAATAGTACGTATGGTGGTCATACGTGAAGTAGGCGCAAAAGTCTCATCATAGTCGATGCCCTCTCTCTGGGCATACCCTTTGGCGATTAAGCGAGTCTTATAGCGATCAATGGAGCCATCAGGTTTGCGTTTCAATTTATACACCCACTTTGTGCCGATAGTAGCCTTGCATGTAGGCAAGTCACATAACTCCCATGTAGCATTTTTTTCAATGGAGGCCAACTCTGAAGGCATGGTTGTAACCCAATTATCATTCTCCAATGCATCAAAATGAGAAAGTGGATCCTTATTACATGCGGTAGCAACAAGGGCTGTGTCAACAAAATGAGATGCATGTTGAGAGGCAGCGCGTGTACGACCTGGCGTAAGTGTAGGTAGCTTGCTGTCAGGCAAGGTGTCAATGAGCCAGCAGGGCACTCTCTGTGAGTCACGAATGGCTGTATCCTCTTCAACCAATGCATCACCCATGGCATCCTGATCAAAGTGTGGCAGATTTGGAGCAATAGCGGGAATGTTGGGCTGCTGATTTTGCTGATTTTCAGCAGCAACGGGAGGCTGATTTGGAGCCGAAGCAAGCTCAACAGTTCAGCAAATAATGGTAGCAATGTATGAAAGACATCTGGGGCGGCATCAATTGATTGCTGTAGCCTACATGAAAGCATAGGTTAGGATGCATATTCATAAAAAATGACATCTCTGGACATAATAGTCTTCTTGGTGGAAGGCACATACAGCTTGTATTCCTTGCTCTCACTGCTATACTCCACAAAAATACATTTCAATGCCTTTGCTTCAAGTTTATGTCTTTGCTGTGTTGGTACATGCACGTAAGCCAGATATCCAAAACACGCATAAGAGTGACTACAAGGATTTGGCCATTCCAAGCCTCACAGATTGTCATAGATTTAAATGCTTTAATGGGAGAGCAGTTCAACACATAGTTGGCGTACATGACTGCTTCAAGCCAAAATTTGGATGGCAAATCCTTGCTTTTAAGCATACATCTCGCCATTTCCATAAGTGTACGATTATGGCGCTCAGCCACACTATTCTGCTGTGGTGTACAAGGAGTAGTATATTGATGAGAAATACCACGTGATTGCATAAAAGCTATAAACTAATGTGACAAATATTCCCCACGTCGATCTATATGCAATGTCACGAGCTTATGGCTGCAAGCATTTTCAGCCATAGGGAGAAACTGATGGAAAGTTGAAAATGCATCTGATTTAGCTTTCAAACTATACACCCAACAAAACTAAGTGTAATTGTCAATGAAAGTCATAAAGTACAGATGCCCTGCAAAAGACGATGCCCTCATAGGGCCACATAAATCACTATGTACGAGCTGTAATGCCCGAATAGCTCACATAGTGCCATCCTTTGGAAATGATAGACGATGCATCTTTCCCAATATACATCCCTCGCATACATGCTTGTGTGGGAGTTGCATAGGTGGCAACTCATGAACCATAGACTGGCGTTGTAAACGCATAAGAGAAGGGAAATTAAGGTGGCCAAACTGAGCATACCATAGCTCAGTGTCAGGCATAACTTGTGATGTGGAAGCAACCATAGTATTGTTGGTGTTGGACTCACACACTCACATACACAAACCTGCACATTAGGATTAGGTGCAGGATAGAGAAGCTCACGCATTGGACCACATACATCACTATGTATGAGCTGTAATTTACTTTCAGCACTAACAGCTCCATCTTTGGGGAATGTTTTTCGTTGCATCTTTCCCAAAATACACCCCTCACATACATGTCTTGGTGGAGACTCAAGAGGCGGCATATTATCAACCATATGATGCTTCTGCAAAAGCATCAAACTCTGAAAATTTACATGCCCAAAACGAGCATGCCATAGCTCTGCATCATGCATAGCAGGAGCGTGGGCAGCCATTGTATTTGCATCATAAGTACGCTTGTCATAGTTGTCCAGCTTATACAAGCCTTTGTATCGTGCTCCAGAAGTGACTATTTCATAACCCTTTGATGGGTCTTTTACCAAACATTTCCCATCTTAAACCTTGGTCGTTTATGGCTGAGACGGAGAACAGATTTTTCTTTATCCCTGGGGTATGATCTACACATGATACAGTGCGGCCATTTGAAGCATAAACCAAGTGTTGAAATACATCTTTGCATGAAGTGATGTGGCTCGAAGCACCACTATTAAAATACCATGATACATCCTGTCTGTCAGATGCAATGCAAGACATATCATTGTCTGAAGCACTTGGTGTGCCACTAGTGCATGTGACCAAAAAAGTGTACTCTTCCTCGATTACATTGGCTGATTGCTGTGCTTTGTCATCAGAAGAGTCTGCTACTGCATTGCCTGCATCTTTCCTTTTCTCTTTTGCAATCCGCTTCCTACATTCATTGATGTAGTGTCCAGGCTTATGGCAGTAGTGACATTTGCTCTTCTTTTTGGACTTGTTTGCATCCCCTTTGTCAGACTTTTCACCACCAGAAGAGGGCTGTCCATGACCAGCCTTGCTAGACTGTTGTCCCCCATGCTTAAAGCTCTTTGCTTTACCCTTATCCTTGGCTGTAAATGCCTTGTCTCCACCATGGTTGCTCGCTAAGTTTGCTCTTGTTTTCTCTTCCTGCAAGAGTAAACCCACCAGCTCTTCAAAAGTGACGGGATCACCACCTCCTCTCATTGAGAGGTTGAGAGGTGTGTGAAAGCCCAAGTAAGGAAGGTGGTAAAGAATGAAGAGTGTTGGTGACCATCTGTCTGTCTGGGATAACCTCATCAATGTTGAGCAATTGTTCCTGCAAATCTTCACTTTGGTGAGATGATCTGCATGGAGTCACCCTCATCCATAGAAAAGAAGATCCAATTGCCTCTTCAAGTAGGCAACTCTTGCCTTGTTGCGTACCTGATACATTGCTTCCAATGTGTCCCATGCAAGCTTCGATGTCTTGCAAGAACGAATGTGCGGAATAATAGTCCTTTTCACTGAAAGGGCTATCAATGACATGGGCTGTGCATCCATAGAGTCCCATGTCTTCTGCTCTTGTGCGGGAGCAGGTTCTACATCAGGAGCTCTTTGAGCACCTCCGCTTTGAGGCGTGGCTGGTTGTATGGTAAGTGGACGTGTGTCATCACCACACACGATGCCCCAAAGCCCTTTGGCTACCAGCAAATTACGGATAATGAAACTCCATAGGGAGTAGTTAGATCCATCCAACTTGTCCTCCTGGGTGAGCACACCAAACACATCTGTAGCATCTTTAGCCATGTCAACAAAATATACCTGCAAGCAAACCAAGCACCAATGTGCACTGCCAGGCAACCAAATGTTTTGTGCAAATGTTTGCCTGCAAACTGAAGCAAGTGTAAACCTGCACCAAATTGTCCAATTACACACAACCAATTACACACAATGTGTATACATACGCGACAAATCACAGCTGTAATGCCCAATTACATGCTCCAATCTGAAAAGCCCCAATTTTTATGCACTCCAATCGCTTCAATGTGCATTTAATTGGCCAATATTTACAAAAGCCCCAAATTTTTGCAATTGAAAGAGGCTCAATTTGCTAATTTTGGCCTCAATTTGGAAAACCCCAAATTCCAAACCAAACAATATGAATGGCACCACCTCCAATTTTTCTGGCAAAGGGTAACTTTTGGCAAACCCCTAGAATTTTGTTTGAATCTGACCTACCTTGAATTGGCTGCAAAATTTGTATTTGCATGTGGATAAAAATCTGTGTAAAGAGTAGCTTTAGGCGAGGACAGTACGGATGGTACAGACGTGTATTGTAGGCGTCAATCAGGGAGCACACAGACGTGGAGAAGAGTGGCATAGGCGTGCAGAGGCCGGCGTTTGAGTACCAGCAGTGAGGCGGAGGTGAAGATGTCGTGACAGGCTAGTGCAGGTCGACGTGCACTGCCAACGGTGGTCTGAGCGGCAGGGAGCCGCCGGAGCTGCAGCACAGAGTTGACGGGCGGGCAGGTGGCGGTGCACAGAGCCGACGGTCTAGGCGGAGGCGGCGCTAGCAGGAGTAGCTGCGCCAAGAACCCGGCGGCGGCGGCTGTCTGCATAGTAAGAGCGCCGGCCGGGCTGGACAGCGGGGGTTGGCTGCGCACTAAGAGCGCCGGCTGGGTGGGCGGAGGTGGGCGCTGGAAGCCAGGCGACGGACGGAAATTGGATTTTCGACGGAATTTCGCAGGCGACGGATCCGTCCGGTAGAAACCCACAGTCAGCTGCAGGGCCAAGTCTGAACTTCCAGAGGGGCCTGGACTGAAGCTCTGATACCAATTGTTGGTGTTGGACTCACACACTGACACACACAAACCTGCACATTAGGGCTAGGTGCAGTATAGAGAAGCTCACACACAGAAATGAGAGAGAGAGAGAGAGAGAGAGAGAGAGAGAGAGAGAGAGAGCCAAAAGTGTGGTAGCCACAAAATGCAAGTCAACCCTTGCATGTGTGCCACATCCATATAATATAGAAGTACAAAATATTATAGGTAGAGTGTCCTTTCACACTTGATATCCAAGGGGAAAAACTACATGGGAAAAAGTGCCCTTGGTTAAGCCCTGTTCACACATAGCACTACCATAAGTGAGCATATGCCTACAAGTGTCATCATGGGAATCACCACTCCTCTCATACATGTCAAGCCTGTACAGGCCATTGCGCAATGTACCATATAGCATAAGCGCATCCGAATCTGTTCTGTCATAAATGGAGCAACAATGATCAGAAAACTGGATTTTGGGACCAGTTTTTCCAAGTGCTAAGACATAAATAAGATGGCATATGATATATTATTAGCACAGGAAATTGTACCACTTGACGATGAATCTCTCAAAGGTAGCAAACAACTTCTTGCATGAAGTGATTTACTTTGTAGCACGTGAATCAAAAATACCAATCAATATCCGACAATGACAAACAAGAGGCAAGCTAATCACTACATGTGATCGTTAAGGATAGTCACATGGGACGTGAAATGGGGACGGAAAAGATTGAGAATGGCCATTCCTTGTGACTATAGAGTGACATGGGACGGGAATGGGAACGGGGAGATGCTGCCATCCCCTACATTCCCGAGTCTAAAAATGCCTATTCCCTATGACTATGCCGTTGAGGCATAACGGGAAAAAACCCAAGCCAGCATTGCGCGCGTGTAATTGGCTGTTCACACCAGGACTTCCCGGAGGCCAAAGGTTAACAGTTCTTTTGGCTTATATGGAGTTCTTTTTGTTTGATATTGCTTCTTGTCAAGATATGCATAAAGCATGCGTTATCAAAGCTGGCCATGTTAGCCATCTACCATCATGCTTGAATCCTTAACATCACTCCTGTTGCCTTTGCCGGCATACTTGATTGAGCTGTGTCTTTTTGTTCCCAGCTGGCGTTTGGTGTTGTGATGTGGCACACAGTGATATTATGGGGTCTTGGGTGATCTTTTTGAGCCTTGGGTTTGCTTGGGCGATGCCATGAAAGTGTGTGCATGGTGCTCTTTGGGGTTTGGCACCATGGGTGGCTCTTCATTAATGGGAACAGATGTGGATAAGGTCCCTGCACATGGACAAGATATTACCTCTTACTGCTTGGCGTTCCTCCATGGACTCTTTCAACTTCTTTGAAGGTGGTGTTGAGGGGTGTCGACACATAAGTTAAGGTGAAACTCATTGTTCTCCATTCTTGCTTAAGCTTTGGGTTGGTGTTGTGAGAAATCTGGATTGAATGTACCCATGGTTATGCTAGTAGTATAAACATGACTTCTGAAGTGTTGCCGTGTCTCTCATTTGCAAGTAAGAGTGCAAGTATACAATTAATGAAATGCGTGTAGAAGACTGATTATCAAAACTTTTGATTGCGAAGGTTGCTTTGCATAGCATCATGACTTGTATGCTGTAATTTTTAATGACAGGTTAGTGTCGTGATGGAACAAATATTGAGACTTCTACACGATTGTGGGATGCCTCATGCTGATGTTGATTTCTTGAATTGCGATGGTGCAACAATGCAGAAATTCTTGTTAGAGGTCAGGATGTGTTTTACCTTCCATTCTACTTTTCTGCATGATATTTGAAATTTTAATTTCTCAAGTTCTTGAGCATAACATTGTGGTAAAAGCTTATTGTTCTATATTTACAGACATTTAACTTGTTCACTTCATGGGAGTGTGACTAAAGTTTTTGAAGTTGTACCTGTTGTGGCTGAAGTCCCTTTCAATGTATTGTTACCTTTTGTGATGCTAAATGCCTCCAGTGAAACAAAAGGAGGAGGAAACCTTATATCTATGCATTGCTTTTTCAGCTCGATCACTGTGCATAGACTGAGTCCCTCTTCTAACGGACAATGATAGTGCCCTTGAATCTTGGGAGGCAATCTCTGTCAAGAGCGTAGACTTGATATTGATCCACCCTGCAACCCTAAGATAACAAATGATATCAGTCCCTATCTCTTACCTTCTGCCCACGCCGCACAACTGCCCTCCCAGTTGGCTGCAGCAGTAACACTCATGTGATCCTGCTGCCCGTCAGTCAGTCTGTCCTGTGCTGCCCATCAGCACTGCCACCTGTGCGCTGGCGCCCAAAATTGATTGTAATAAATGTTGTGTAAGTGTGAGAGTCTTTCCTTCTATGTGTGCGTTCCATCTTCTTTGCATTACCCTGTTTAGATCTAAAGGGGGTTTTATTGACAGACTGATGTAGGCTGTCATTTGTGGTTAAGCTCTTATATCAGACCTTACATGAGAGTCCGGGTATTGGTGCCATCATAGTTGTCAGGTACGAAAAGTTCGATTCTGTACGGTATGTTCAAATATGGTCTCGGAATGCACCGCTAAATTTTGAAAATAAAAATACGGTGGAGGTACGGTCCATTTAAAAAATACTTAAAAATAAAAAAATACGGTGGAGGAAGAGGGAGATGATTGAGAGAGTCTGGAGGGGAGAAAGGCTTGAGCCTTGAAGGAGAGCTCAAGGGAGAGGATAGACTTGAGCAATGAGCACTTGTGAGTGAAAAAAGGATAAAAAAACAACCCCAAAGAATGGTGAGAAAAAATAAGGGAATAAAAACGGTCGAATCCTAGTCGACCGTACCTTCACCGTACCGTACCTCCTGGGCGGTGCGCGAACCGGGTGCCACTATGGGTACCATTGTCTCTCCATTGAGCTGATGGTGCAGTCTAGAGTTCAAACCATGATGACTATAGAAGGGGTTTCAGGCATCTCCACCTTCGCTTTGAAGGGGGGTTTGTTAGGATTCGGGACTCAGTGTGTGTGGACACCCTCTTATGAGAGGATAGGATAAGTGTGCCATGTGTCATGAGTCATCAGTATAGTGTGTGTGTGTGTGAGTGTGATTTCTATGGGTCAAAAGATAAGGCTGCAAGCCTACAAACACATTGTACTTGGTGAGCGAACATCACTTCTATCAAATCAATCAACCATCATTGAGTCGTGCAATCATTTCCGAAAGAGGCTATGTTAGGATTCGGGGCTTAAGAGTGTGTGGACATGGACACCCTCTTATGAGAGAGGATAGGATAATTGTGCCATGTGACATTAGTATAGTGTGTGATTGCTATGGGTCAAAAGAGAAGGCTGCAAGCCTACAAAAGCCTTGTACTTGGTGAGTGAACATCACTTCTATTAAATCAATCAACCATCATTGAGTCGTGCAATCATCTCTCTCTTGAGCTTTGTTACATCTCATAGGAGGAGGATACTGTTGAGAAGGAGATCCTAGGCGTAGAACAGACACGGATGGCCACTACTGGCCAGGCCCCTGCTTCTTCCAATTCCATGCGATCCACACAGATTTGTGGAAGGATAGAGGGGGCCAAGGGCTGAGGTCAAGGACCCTTAGCTTAGGCATATGGGAAAAACCATTTCCACATGGCAGCCGGAGAGGACGACTCTTCCAACACCCCCCCTGGAGTCGTACTCGGCTCCACGACAATCAACGACAAAGGCTACAGAATATTGATGGCTTGGCTTAGAGGCACGACAACAGCTTACGCTCAGATGTAATAGAGGCTTGGTCATGGCTGCAGCGGCTTGGCTCAGCCCAGCAGCATGTACACACAGGCGTGAGTAGACGATGAGCAGAGCAAGGTGAGGCAAAGCACCAGCTTTGATACCATGTTGAGAATGAGATCCGAGGCGTAGAATAGACATGGATGGCCACTGCCGGCCAGGCCCCCCCCTTCCTCGCGATCCACAAAGATTTGTGGAGGGATAGAGGGGGCCAAGGGCTAATTGCCCCTTTATTCTATGGTCAAGGACCCTTAGCTTAGGCATATGGGATAAACTATTTCCACATGGCAGCTGGAGAGGGTGACTTTTCCAACAGATACTCGAGCGGATGAGGCCACCACAACAGCGACGAGGGGGCCACCATCTTGCGCCCCTTGATTGGAGTTAGCCTACCTCATGCCATTGCACTTGGGAGAGCCAGACGGCCTCACCCTCCTGGACCTAGAGCACCCCAGGCTTATCAGCCCCAGATTGATGAGGTCCTCACCTGCCTCCAAGCATTTGTAGTTGCTACTTCGTCCTAGCTTCTCCTCCGCCCTACAAATCTAGGGGCCCTCCCCTCTTGCTCGCCGCTGATGGACATCCTTTATGGATCCCTATCACACATCGATGAATAGCTCACTCTCCACACTCACACCCCCGCAGGCTCTACACCCACTTTGTATCCACGATGATGAGGATGGTGTTGCTGGAAAGATCCAGTGTCTGGAGAAAAGCACAGCTGGAGAAAAACGCTGCCGGGATGGCGCCTTCAATTGCGTTGCCAGAGAGGTTAAGAGAACGGATGCCGCCGCAGCCGGACAGCAAGGTCTCTGGCAGGCTGCCGGAGAGGTAGTTGCCGGCGAGATTGAGCTCCTGAAGACTGCCGCAGCTGCCAGTTTGGAAAGACGACAAACTCCCGGTAAACTGGTTCCTGGAGAGGTCGAGCGTTTGCAGCATCGGCAGCGACGCCATCCATTAAAAAACCAAAGTGCCGGCAAGGCCGGAGCTGTTGAGAGACAAACTCTGCACGCGGCCTCCGGCATTGCATCCGACGCGGGGCCAGAAGCAGGGATTGGAGTTGCTGCCCGTTCCGCCCCAGCCCGTCAAGATTCCGCTAGGATCCTGCTGAACCTGTCCCTTGAACTGTAGCAGCGCCTCCGCCTCAGTGAAAGCCAACCGCGAGCGACGCAAGAACGGTGATCCACCACCATGATAGTTTCCGTCGGAGGCGGCTTGTAGTAAACAATGAGGATGATGATGATGATCCATACTTATCTACATTTATGTAGGGATCAGTGTTAGTTTTTTTTGTTATGTTGTCTTTTTTTTTTTTCCATGATGATATTCCATGGACACATTGTACACCTTTTGTCTCATAGATACGCTGGGTCTTTTGCAAGACATTAATATATCTTCTTGTTCTTGTTCTTGTTCTTGTTCTTCTTGTTCTTCCATTCCATGATGAGATATGCCATGGACATTATTGTACCACTTTGGTCTCATAGGCCCATTGGGTCTTTAGTAGACGCTTAATATATCTTTCTTTCTTTCTCCCCCTCCCTCTCTCTCTCTCTCTCTCTGGTAGATATGGGGACTGCGCATGGGTTGGCCATACTTAATGGCTTGCAGAGGTTTCCGTCAGCAGCTGGATTTACTTGCTTTCCACATAGACATGGTGCTAGCACAGTGGATTATGTTATGGCTATGCCCAGCTTTGTTTCATGCATTGAGGACTTCACAGTTGGATCTCGGCCCATTGGGGTAGTAGTGGATCATGCATTGTTGACATTGACTATCTCTTTTCACTTTACCACAGCTCAGAGGACACGAGGGGCAGATCACACTCGATATACTTTTACCTCAGAGACTGATGCTGTCTACACAGATGGGATTTATAGACGTCTGTACACAGAGGAGCCAGGGAGACCTTTGGAGGAGTTGACCCATATACTGACAGAGACTTTACATGATGCAGCGAGAGAGGCATATCCACATACTCGGCCTGGACAGAGACAGCATTCTAGATGTATGCCCCAGAACAGCTGGTATGATGAGGAGTGCAGAGAGACCAGAGCCCGACTGCAGCGGGAGGTTGCTTTGGGAGTCACTACTTACCGACAGTCACGTATTGCCTTCCGACGCCTTGTGCGAAGGAAGAAGCGGGCCTTCCTTGCTCAGCTAGAGCAGGAATTATACCAGCTGTTCTTGAGCCAGGATTCGAGGGAGGCTTGGCGTCTGTTTCATGAGTCCTCCCCTGCTTTGGCCATCACTTCTACAGAGGTCTGGGGTAGTTATGCAGCATCTCTATATACAGTTCCTGGACAGACACCTTTTCCTGACCCGCCAGCACCATGCCCACAGACATGTACTTTCTTTACCGCAGAGATGGTAAGGAAGGCCATTGATAGGATGAAGACTGGGAGAGCATATGATCACGATGGATTGGTTGCTGAGCACTTTATTCATGCGAGAGACATGCTGGCAGAGCTTCTAGCAGTGATGTTCAATCGTGCTATGTGCGAAGGCTTACCCGAGACTTGGAGTAGGTCCACCATCGTGCCTATCTTCAAGTCAGGGGACCCTATGCAGCCAGGGAATTATCGCACTATTATGATTGGTCACACACTAGCACGATTGTATGCATCCATTCTTGAGCAGCAGTTGAGTAGATGGGCAGAGAGAGCTGGCATTCGAGCAGAGGGACAGGCAGGGTTCAGGAGAGGTTTCTCTACTCTTGACCACATCTTGACTCTCCGGGCCATTATTGAGGAGGGCAGGTCGCATGGGCGACGGATTTATTGTAGCTTTGTGGACTTCCGCAAAGCATTTGATACAGTGCCCAGAGCCAGATTGATGAGGCGATTACAGGAGATGGGGGTACCCACAGAGCTCATATGGGGAATTATGGCTTTATACAGATCAGTTGCAGGACAGGTACGCACCCCAGAGGGGGTCTCTACTTTGGTTCACTCCACTATAGGAGTGAAGCAAGGTTGCCCGTTATCTCCTTCACTGTTTGGTATGTATGTGGATGAGGCTTCTGACTACATTGAGAGATTGGGGGACAGAGGAGCCCAGCTAGCAGGTACATGGATCCCACTATTGTTATATGCTGATGATATTGTGTTGATCTCTGACTCTCCTGAGGGTATGCAGCGTCATCTGGATGCTTTACATGAGTTTGCACATGATAGTGGATTGTCTGTCAACCTTGGCAAAACCAAGGTTATGGTGTTTAACACCACGCCACAGTGGGTTAGGCGATCAGCTCCCACATTTACATATGGGCAGGAGATTGTGGAGTATACAGATGCATATACATATCTTGGGGTAGTATTCAGTGGGCCAGTGTTTTCGATGAGGAGAGCAGCAGAGACTAGATTGACTAGAGCACATGCAGCCCTGGGTGGTTTGGAGAGGATGTGTTCGCAGGTTCAGTTTCAGGAACCTCGAACAAAACTCTGGCTTTTTGACACTCTAGTGACATCAGCTATGCTTTATGGAGTGCAGATATGGGGACCTTCAGTGGGCCATCACAGCGCAGGCGGGTGGAGAGGTATGGAGAGGCCTTTGGTATCTATGATTGCTAGGCTTATTAGAGCCAAGGCTGTGGTACCTCATGAGATTATTCGAGCAGAGCTGGCGGCTGCCCCTCTGGTGATTGAGGCTCTTACGAGATCAGTCTCCTACATACATGGCTTGTGGGATCTCCCCCGAGACAGATATGCACGCCTTGCCCTGGAGTCCTCCCGACAGTTAGCTTTACAGGGAGACACGGCTTGTTGGTATGGACAGATGACATCTTGGTTCCAGGCACATGGTTTTAGCATGGACAGATTGCCTCCCTTCCAGTATTCTCTGGAGGCACCCTCTCTCACTCTTACACGGACAGAGATTACCAGACTCATCCGTCAGGATTTAGTTCAGCTGGACATTAGGAGGACATGGATACAGCCGACTGAGGAGCTGGGCACGAAGATGGCTTTCTACAGAGAACATTTTCTTCAGCTCACAGCAGATGGTTTTGTGATCAGACCCAGTTACATGGATGTACACTTGTCTCATGCAGTACGATGTGCTATTGGTCAGATTCGCACATCCTCACACCAGCTTGAGATTGAGATTGGCCGATATAGAGGTATACCAGCTGAGGCCAGGATATGCCGAGTATGCCATGGGGAGCCAGAGACAGAGCTGCATTATATATGCCATTGTACTGCATACTATGAGATACGTGGTCGTTTCCACTGTTTATTCAGAGAGGGTTTTGGACCACTTTCCAGAGTCATGGGGTACCAGGACCAGAGGTGTTTGGGATTGTTCTTGCTTGAGCTGCGGAGACATAGAGATAGCCTGCTTAGGCGCACAGAGAGCCAGACTCAGAGGCACATTACAGACTTCTTTAGTCCGGCCATCACTGCGCCAGATGGACCACAGCAGCAGCAGGACATGGATACCGCCCACACCAGGGGTACACTGATTGATCGTGCGATTGAGCTTGGGTGGTCCAGACGCCCACGACCACGGAGGAGGGCATCCCAGCATAGACGGAGGTTGCAGCGGCAGATTCGGATTATTCTTGCGAGGCATGCGAGACACCCAGTCAGGGTGCTGACCACAGAGGATATTGAGGAGATCCGCCAGTGTCCGATGCGGCACATATTATGAGATGGAGGTACCTCCATAGTGTACCTTCCAGTTCCAGTTTCATTTTCTAGGTGCCAGTAGTATCATCTTTATTTTTCATTTTCTGGGTTTTTTTATCCAGACATTGTATCAGATCCACCATGATGTAACTTTTGGTCTCATAGGTCATTATGGCCTTTTGAAGACGTTAATATAACATTTCATTTCATTTCTCTTTGTACCACTCTGGTCTGGTGGGTCTTTAGTAGACGCTTAATCTCTCTCTCTCTCTCTCTCTCTCTCTCTCTCTCTCTCTCTCTCTCCAATCTAGGGGACATCCTCCTGGCTGGAGACTTCAATGCCTGCACCGCAGGTGCACATGTACCTTTCTCTGAGACAGATGATCCCATGTACCAGGAGATTGACACGGTGGGTACAGATTTGGAGCGGACATCACAGGATACAGCAGCCCGCACAGACTATGGAGAGTATCTCTTAGCCCTCGGCGGGGCTCATAGTCTAGCCATTTATAATGGCGTGGCTAGATGGCCTAGATCCAACTCCTTCACCTCCTACCCCTTCGAACATGGAGCCAGTACAATGGACTATCTAATGGGATCCCTCTCTGATCCCACTCATTCCGAAGTTTACCATCTCTCCTCACTCCATCGGTGTTGCAGCCGACCATGCATACCTGGCCTTCTCCCTCAATATATATCTTCTCAGCCGAAGTAGTGGGATAAGTATTTACATATTTTACACTTTGCATATAATAATTATCGTCATACTCCTACTAAGAAAGCACCATTTGATATAGTCTATAGTAAGGTTTTGCCAACTTCTACGACTAGACTTTCATATTCTATAGAGGCAGCATATTCTTTTATTAGAGACTTTGACCAATTTCATGAGTTATTAAATTTGAATATTTAATAAGCTTAAGAGAAATATATGAATTATGTAAATCGTAAACGCAAACATGTCATCTTTAATGAAGGTGATTATGTACTTCTTCATATTAAAAAAATAAGACTTAAATCTTTAGAGACTAATTTTGAGTAAAGTTAGCTCCTAGATTTTATGGATCTTTCAAATGCCGATACACCATTCAACCACCAGCTTTACCCCATCACTATCCGAGATACCACTTCACGAGAGAGACCTCTTCCATCTATTTTGATCACGTCTACCGCATCCTCTCCGACCTCGACCCCCACATCCCACTTGATGAGCTTATCACACACCTCTCAGCCACCCTCCATACGTCCGCCTGCAGCCGCCTTCCCGCACTCCAGAGCCACCCCTACATCACCAGGAGGGACTGTCCCACAGAGTAGCTTGTACGACGAGGAATGTCGTGATACCCGTCTACATCGGGAGATGGCACTAGGATCCACCACTCACTAGCAGGCGTGAGTGATCTTTCGATGTCTCACACGGAGAAAGAAGAGAGCCTACCTAGCCGGGCTTGAGCAGGAGCTATACCACCTATTTCTTGGAAGGGATTGTAAGGAGACTTGGAGGATCTTCTAGGATCATCGCCTTCCGACTCCGATTACTTCACCCAGCACCTGTCACACCTATGCCACCTCTCTCTACCATGTCCCCGAGCAGCCACCTCTCCCCAATCCACCCGAACCTCGTCTCCCACACTCTTCCTTCTTTCACCTTAGCATGGTGAGAGATGCTATTGATAGGATGCAGACTGGGAGAGCACAGGATCATGATGGACTCCTCATCGAGCATTTCTCCCATGCTAGGGACACGCTAGCCCCTTTACTGGTTCACATGTTTAACAGGGCTTTATGTGAGGGCTTCCTTGTCGTCAGCTGGTCATCGAATACAATTGTACCTATCTTTAAAGCAGGTGACCCCATGGACCCCAACAACTATAGGACTATCATGATTGGTCACACCTTGGCCAAGATTTATGGTTCGATTTTGGAGCATGAGCTTAGTAGATGGTCCGAGGAATAGAGACTCAGAGCATCGGGGCAGGTAGGCTTTAGGAGAGGGCACTCCACACTAGATCATATCTTTACACTTTGGGGGATCATTGAGGAGGGGAGAGCTCACGGGCATCGGATATATTACTGCTTTGTGGATTTTCGCAGAGATTTTGATACTGCCCCACGGGCCAGACTGATGAGGAGACTGCAGGATATGGGAGTGCCAGCAGAGATGCTGTGGGGGATCATTACACTCTATGACTCAGTCATCACAGGCAGAGTACGGGCTCCAGGAGGTGACTTAGAGATCATACAAAGCACTATCGAGGTGAAGTAGGGCTACCCCTTGTCTCCTACTCTATTTGGTCTATACATTGACAAGATGTCGGATAACATAGAGACAGACAGGGAGGACCAGGAGCACATTTGGCAGGAGTCCTGATACCGATCCACTTGCATGCAGATGATATTGTTCTTAATTTTGATTCACTAGAGGGGCTGCAGAGGCATTTGGATGCATTACAGGCCTTTTGCGAGGACCGGGACCTCACTGTGAACCTTGGAAAGACCACCACCTCACAGTGGATAAGTAGATCTGCAGTACAATTTACATACAGTGGAGAGCCTGTGGAGAATGCTACCTCATATGTATACCTTGGGATCACTTTTGTTGGACCTCAAGTCTCGATGCGAAAGGCGGCCGACGCTAGATTGATGAGGGGATATGCAGCGCTTGGCTCGCTAGAGAGGCAATGCTCACAGATACAGTTTCAGCAGCCGAGGACGAAGCTTTGGCTATTTGATACTCTAGTTACACCTGCACTTCTGTATGGCGCCCCCATCTGGGGTCCTGACTCCTAGCTTATACCATAGGAGGAGACAGAGGAGAGAGCCGGCCGAGATAGATATAGAGGAGGTATATGATGGGTGGAAGCCAATGGAGAGGCTCCTAGTGGCGATGATCTCACGCATGATTAGGAGTAAGCCATCACTGCCACATGAGATTGTGCGGGCAGAGATGGGGGCTGCACTGATAGCGACAGAGGCTCTATTCCAGACAGTGACATACTGGCATAGGCTATGGGAGCTTCCACTTGATAGATACCCCCGGCTAGCCCTGGAGTCCTCGAGACAGTTGACACTTGAGGGAGATACAAAGTGCTGGTATGCATAGGTAGGCACTTGGTTTGGCATGCACGGTATGCGGATGGAGGCACTCCCCCCCTTCCAGTACAGCATAGAGGCCCCGTCATTTGCTCTCAGCCGCACAGAGCGGAACAGGGTTATCAGGAAGGAAATTGTCAGACTCGATACTCAGAGGACATGGAGTTCACCTAGTCGTTCACTGGGGACGAAGATGGCCTTCTACAGGGATCACCTCCTATGCTGGACAGAGGATGGGCTCATCATCCATCCACGCTACATGGACATACACCTAACCTTTGGGGTGAGATGTGCGATCGGCCAGATCCGCACCTTGTCCCACGAGCTGAGAGTGGAGACTGCTTGATATGGGCCTAGGGCGGCTGCACCAGAGGATAGGATATGCCAGCTATGTCACACAGAGCCCGAGACATAGGATCATTACATATGCCGATGCCCTGTATACTATGAGATTCGGGGGATCCAGGACATGCTCCGCTGCCATCGAGCTACCTTTCCACGTGACATAGCTGAGGGAGACCTCTCGGCCATACTCATTAGCCCCATGCTTGTTATTTTGGAGAGTGGTATACCATCTACTTGGAGCTGATGTTGCTCTCATGTTTCTATGTTCTTAGTATTCCATGATGAGTTTCCATGGACAATTTTGTATCACCCCAGTGAAATAGCTATGTTTATGTTTTCTTTTTGTTATATTTTCCATTCCATGATGAGATATGCCATGGACATTATTGTATCACTTTGGTCTCATAGGCCCATTGGGTCTTTAGTAGACGCTTAATATATCTATCTATCTTTCTTTCTCTCTCTCTCTCTCTCTCTCTCTCTCTCTAGAGGTGTACCAGGACCAGAGGTGTTTGGGATTGTTCTTGCTTGAGCTGCGGAGACAGAGAGCCAAACTCAGAGGCACATTACAGACTTCTTTAGTCCAGCCATCACTGCGCCAGATGGACCACAACAGCAGCAGCAGGACATGGATACCGCCCACAACAGCGGTACACTGATTGATCGTGCGATTGAGCTTGGGTGGTCCAAACGCCCACGACTACGGAGGAGGGCATCCCAGCATAGACGGAGGTTGCAGCGGCGGATTCAGATTATTCTTGCGAGACATGCGGACACCCAGTCAGGGTGCTGACCACAGAGGATATTGAGGAGATCCACCAGCGTCTGATGCGGCACATATTATGAGATGGAGGCACCTCCATAGTGTACCCCCCCCCCCCCCCCCCCCGTCCCACATGATATTGTATCCCCTCACTGTATTCCACTCACCTCCATAGCGTACCCCCCCCCCCTCACTATATTCACACCCTATAAGGGTTTCTGTTTACCTTCCAGTTCGAGTTTCATTTTCTAGGTGCCAGTAGTATCATCTTTTTTTTTTTTCCCGAGGAAAGATCCTTTCATTAGCCCATAGGGCTACAAAAGATCCTCTCCTGCTCATAAGAAAAAACAGAGCAGTGAACAAAGCAAGGTAGCCTGGGAGACTCTCCCTAGGTGCTGCAAAATACAAGCATCAGTACAAAGAATTGACGGGCTAAATCATTCAATAGGAGGGGGGAAAAGCCAAACAGGTGGCCTGTAATGCCAACGGGGGATCCCGCGTGTAGGGTATAGAAGGGGCCGCTGCGCCAGGTGGTGTGAAAGGCCTGGCGCCGCAAGATCGCCTCATCCGAGTCGCCCCGGATGCGGTGATACTGTCCTCGCAGGGTGTGGATCAACTCCTGCGAAATACCCCGTACAGTCTCTGCTGGAGGCTCCAGTCTCCCCTCAAAGGCCCTGAAACACCGGGCCCTTGTCATGGCCCTGTGAAAATGGAACAGTACAAGTGTGGGCATGGTGGTTGCAGAGTCAGAATATTTTATGATTCACATGGGGGGTTCCCGGACAGAGTTTAAGATGTGTGGACATCCCTAGGTGTGAAGGGGGGAACTAGAAACATTAAACTTTAATGTTTATTAAAGTTTGCCCCTAGGCCTTAGTGGCCCTAGGAAACTTATTAAAGTTTGGGGCCCTAGGGATTATTTTGGGGAAGAGGGCCACTTTTGGAGTGTTTCTCTCTCTTCTCTCTCTCTCTCTCTTCCCTTTTGGGGAGTCGTGGAGCAAAAGGGACACACATGCGTGGAAAAGCAGAGGAAGCTCTAGGCGGCTGCTGAAGACTGGTTTAGCTGCTGTTTTTCTGTGAACTGTGTGTTGAAGAAGGCTGTACAACAGCCGTACAGTACTGTACGACTGCAGGTATTGCTGTGGACAGAGAAGCGCAGGGCTGTGGGACTGATACAGGCGCGTGCAACTGCTGAATACAGGCTGTACAGTGCTGTACGACTGCAAGTACAGCTCTGTACTTTCTGCAGGTACGCTGTACGGCCAGTTCTAGGGCAAGTACAGGTGCTGGACA
Organism: Cibotium barometz; assembly: GCF_041138505.1. Classification (NCBI taxonomy): domain Eukaryota; kingdom Viridiplantae; phylum Streptophyta; class Polypodiopsida; order Cyatheales; family Cibotiaceae; genus Cibotium; species Cibotium barometz. The sequence continues at coordinate 6,282,658 of NC_141085.1, forward strand.
GTACTGTAGCAGACGGCGCAGGCAACCAGTAGCAAAATCCAGCAGGCGGCTACTTCTGATTCTCTGTAGAAAGACCGTACCGTCAAGTACAGGCAAGTACAGTCAAGTACAATCAAGTACAGTGCTGTTTTTCAGATCTGTACTTTCAAAGACAGCATAAGAGTGAACACCAGGAGGAGGGTACAGGCAAGTACAAGCACATGTGTGAAGCAGGGTTGTGGAAACAAGTGCCTGCAAGTACAGATTGGTACTGTTGCTTCCTCCAGTGCTGTTTCACGAGCTGAATTTGGTAAGCTCCGTTTCTGTTCATCTATCTCTTTTTCTACTGCTTGATGTCTGTTGTAGATATGAGTTATCTGGCCCCTTGTGAGAGGAGGGGTATGGCAGATTGACAAGGGTTGAGACAGAGTTTGGACAGCACATGTATGTATGAGCTGAGATGATGTATCATGCACTTGAGTTATGCCAGATGTATGCCCATGGCTGGCCTGCTTAGTGGTCTTGGCTGATCAGAGGGAGGCACAGTGTGTGTTATTGTGGAACACTGATCTGTGTGCATAGATCCTCTGTGCTAAGAGGGATTGTGGGCCGTCAGATTGGATATACAGGTGTAAACTCTTGGCTGATCTTTGTGTTGTACTCAGCCATTCATATTATTATAATTGAATAAAGAAATACCGCAAGGGGCGCCAAGCTTTGGGGCCAACAGGTGTCGCTGTGTTTTCAGATTTGGGCACTCTAGCTCCAATCTGCTTTGTTTTCACATCTAGACTACAAGTGGACGGGTGATTGCTAGTCTACCGCACTCTGGTTTTCTATCAGAGGCCGGTTTCAAGGTTCCGTTGCCGGGACCAATCATCAACTTTCTGAAGGGGGTGAGCTCGTGGTTGCTTTGAAGAAAGCCATCGCTGAAAATTCAGCAAACATGTCTGATACAGAGGAAGAGTACTTCTATCATTAAGAAGAAGAGCAAGAGACTTCTCCTGAGAGAGATGTATCTGAGGATATTTTTGCAGGAGAACAGGCTGCAGATGTTGAGCCTTATGAGGATGTAACACAGCCAGAAGATGTGCATGGTAAAGAGGATGATGATGCTCGGTTCAAAGATCGCTTGGCTAGTGTTATGGATACTTTTATGCAGCTCACACAGAGTGAGAGATTTGCTGAATTTATGAGATCTCGCACAGAACCCCGCACAGAGCCCGAGAAAAAGAAGAAGAAGGTTCGTTCAAAGAATCTTCCACAGGGTCATAGTGGTGCCATCCCACAGGAACCATCTTTTGGCCAGTTTCCGAATATGCAGCATGCTTATGGTGCAAACTCGCAGAGTTCCTTCTATGGACAGCCACCTATTCCTTAGCAGAATATGCATCCAGGTTATTTTGGTGGTGGTTCGGTGTTCCAATCCATGACTGGGGGTTATCCTCAGGGAGGCATGGGTATGTACGGGCCTGTCGGAGCCAATTTTCAGCCTGGCATGCAAGGGAATATGTATGGTGGTATGCAGTCCGGTATGCAAGGAAATATGTTTGGAAGCATGCAACCTGGGATGCAAGGCAATATGTTTGGTGGCATGCAGCCAGGTATGCATAATGGAATGTTTGGAAACATGGCTGGAATGTATGGTATGCCTGGTGTGGGAATGGGAAATGTTGACCCAATGATGGGTATGAATGTTGGGGGCAGCAATCTTGCGAAACCACTTCCATATGATAATCTAACGCCTATGGGAAAGGCGAAAGATTACAAGGAAGGGGGAGCTGTAGTAAAGTTTGACACTTTCAGTGGGGCCAAGGATAAATTGAAAGCACTTACCTTTTTACAGCAGTTTGATGCTGCTTTTTCTGGTGGGAATTACACAGAGTCCTCAAAGGTGAGGAAAGCTGCCACTTTTCTCAAGGGCAATGCTTTGCAGTGGGTGGTCTACTCTTCTTTTGCAGGGCATAGCACCCACCACATGGGTCCAATTCAAACAGGTTTTCTCTTCCGTATGGCTCACATCTACATTTGAGGTGGATGTTATGACCGCATGGCACAAGCTGGATGCTTCAAAGTGTGATAGTTTGGAGGATTATAACAAGAAGTTTTGGGAAGCTCTACTCCCAGTGACTTCTTATCGTGCCGTACCATTATCTGAGCAGGTTGAGAAGTATTGTTGTGGGCTGCCCAAGGAGGTACGAGATTATTGTATAAAGACAAGAGTAACGAACATGTCACAGATGATTGAAAATGCTATGACAGCTAATGCGTTACTCACAGGTGGTTCATCTGGGTTTAAAGGCAGTAAGAAATTGAGCAAGAAAGCTGAAAAATTTGGGCATGCTTCTCGTGATGCTAAAGGGTCTTCAGAGACAAAGTATAAGAAGTTGCCAATGCCCAAGAGGACTTCTGAGGAAAGACAGGCTTTGAGAGATGCTCAAAAGTGTTTTTACTGTACTGAAGAGGGGCATATGTCATTCAATTGTCCCAAAAGAAAGTCCCAAAAGGACCCTGACAATAAAGGAGAGCCCAAGCCAAAGAAACCAAAGCCTTCTGCAGGCTTAGTTCCTGATCTTGTGGGGGAGCAGCTAGGTGGTGAAGCTACAGAGTTGTGCAGGGCATGGGGCAAAGTGAGAGATCAGAATGCTTTGATCTTCTTTGACACAGGTGCTAGAGCCAACTTCATTTCACCAGATTTGGCTGGCCGATTGGGGATTCATGCAGAGGAGATGGGGCCGTTACATGAGGCAAATATGGCTTGTCCAGGGTATGCAGAACCCGTTACTTCTATCATTGGGAAGCTTCGGCTTCATATGCAGGGTTATGTGGACAGCGAGGAGTTCTTCATCATGCCTTTGGATGGCTGTGATGTTTTTGTTGGGGATGCCATGGTGCCACAGGGTACATGCGGTGGTGGATACTTACAATAGGAAAATTACTCTGACTCATAGAGGGAAAGAGCATGTATTGGATGTAAAACTCAAAGGGGAATCTGTTCCTATTGTATCCGCTTCGGCGATTTCATCAGTAATGAAAAAGCATCTTTCCGCGTACTTGATTTATGTAAAGGATGCACAGGATGATGAGTCTAAGTCTAATTTGTCAATGTTAGATAAGGACAGGACTGATTTCTTAAGTGGGTTTCAAGATTGTTTTTCCGAGTCATTGCCAGGAGAATTACCTCCTGAGAGGCCCGAAGATCATGCCATAGATCTGATTCCTGGTAGTACTCCACCGAATAGACCGCCGTACCGTGTTAGTGTAGCCCAACAGGAAGAGATTATGAGTCAGGTGCAGGAGCTATTGAATAAGGGGTCGATTCCCCATACCGAGGATCGATGACATCTTGGACCGCTTACAGGGCTCCACAGTTTTTAGTCGTATTGACTTGAAAAGCGGGTATCATCAGATACGCATTAGACCTGAGGATGTGCATAAGACAGCATTCCGAACCACGTTTGGGTTGTATGAGTTCTTGGTTATGCCCTTTGGTTTGACGAATGCGCCTGCCACATTTAACAGAATGATGGACATGATTTTCAGGCCTCATAGAGAGTTTGTGGGCACATTCTTTGATGATATGATTGTGCATTCACAAACTGAGGAAGAGCATAGAAGGCATTTGGCCATTGTGTTTGCAGAACTCAGAAACCATAGGTTGGTGGTTAATGGCAAGAAGAGTGAGTTTTTCTTGCAGGAGATACATTTCTTGGGGCATATTTTGTCTGGTCATGGAGTCCGTATGGATCCAGCAAAGGTGGAAGCAATACTTAATTGGCCAGCTTTGAGGACCGTGCATGATGTACGCAGTTTTCTAGGATTGTGTTCTTATTACAGGCGTTACATACGGCACTTTGCTGAAATTGCTTCGGCTCTTCATGCTTTGACGAAGAAAGCAACTCCGTTTAGATGGGCTGATCGGGAAATTACAGCATTCAAAAACCTCAAAGAAAAGCTTACTTCGGACCCAGTATTGGTGTTACCGGACCTCCGAAAGGCTTTTGTTGTCCAGTGTGATGCATGTGGAAGGAGCATTGGTGCAGTTCTCATGCAAGAGGGACACGTCATAGCCTATGAGAGTAGAGTTTTGCAAGATGCTGAGAAGCATTTACAGGTGTATGAGAAAGAGATGTTGGCTGTAATTCACGCTCTTTCTACTTGGAAACACTACTTGCTTGGGGCTGATTTCACTGTGCAGACAGATCATCAGACCTTGCGTTATTTCCTCACGCAGACTAAGCTTTCAGAGAAGCATATGCGTTGGGCAAACTTTTTGTCAATGTTTCACTTCCAGATTGTGCATGTGGAAGGCAAAAAGAATGTAGTGGCAGATGCTTTGTCACGCAAGCCACAGGTCTCTGCAGTTTCACTTGCTTATCATCATGAACTTGATGAAATGAAAGAGCAGTATGCCCATGATGAGGATTTTGAAAGGTTGTATGATCAGATGTCTGAGGGTCAGCGGCAAGAGCACTATATTCTCAGAGATGGGTTTTTATTGATGCATGGCAGACTGTGTGTTACCAGGCCATTGCGACTCAAGGTTATGATTGAAAGTCATGCTCCACCGTATGCAGGTCATAGAGGTATTGACGCCACGGTCAAAGCAGTGGAGACTTTCTTTTATTGGCCAACCTTGAGAAGAGATGTTGATGCCTTTGTGAGGCAATGCATCGTATGTCAGAAGGTAAAGTTTGACCATCAGAAGACACCAGGGTTATTACAGCCTTTACCTATTCCGGATAGACCTTGGGAGAGCATTGCCATGGATTTTGTATTTGATCTTCCACGGACACAAACGGGAAATGATGGCATCTGGACTATCATATGCAGGTTCAGTAAGCAGGCTCATTTCATTCCCGTGCGGAAGACAATTAAAGTGGATCATATGGTGAAGTTGTTCATGGTGAACATCTTCAAGTATCATGGCTTGCCTACGTCTATCATAAGTGACCGTGATCCACGGATGACGAGTTTGTTTTGGAGAGGGTTGTTTGACAACATGGGTACAACTCTCAAGTTTTCATCGTCATTTCATCCACAGACAGATGGTCAATCAGAAGAGGCTAACTCTACAGTGTTGGATCTTCTCAAGTGTTATGTGTCAGAGCACAAGCAACAATGGGAAAAGTATCTTCCTTTGGTGGAGTTTGCATATAACAACACTGTACATAGCTCGACAGGCAAGGCGCCTTTTGAGATTGTAGAAGGAGGGAAGAAGGTTCCGCCCATTTTGCATACAAAGGATAAGATCTTTGAGGCTGATCAGTATGTGGAGAGCTTGGATGAAGCTTATCGGAGAGTTAAGTTGGCCCTCCAGAAAACTCAGCAGAAGCAAAAGAAAGCCGCAGACCGTCACAGACGTGATTTACGGTTTGCATTGGGTGATTGGGTTCTTTTGCGCTTTGAAAAGGCTAGACTCAAGAAGATGAAGGGTAAAGAGCGCTTATTCCCTAAATTGAGCATGCGATATTATGGGCCTTTTCAGGTTTTGGAAAAGATTGGTGAGGTAACCTATCGTTTGAAGTTACCAGATCACTGGAGGATTCACAATGCTTTTCACGTGAGTCTTCTTAGACCTTTCCGTGGGGATGTGCCTGAGGATGTATCAGATGAGGCTCAGCCGGAAGTTGAGGTACTTGATGAGGTTCTGATTCCAGAGCAGATACTGGCACATAAAGAAAGGAAGGTACGAGGTAAAGTTTCCCGTCGCTATCTTGTGAAGTTCAAGAACTATTCACCGATGGATGCGAAGTGGATGGAGGAAGGTGACTTAATAGATTCACCTCAGGTTTTGCAGCTTTATCTCGATGCCTTTGAGTTAGAGCCGACTCTTATTGTGGCTCATTCAGGTTCAGCAGAGCATGGGTCTGGAGCATTACCTGATGTTCAAGAGGGGGGTAGCACCTCCACTCCCTTGATACAGACAGGCTCAGATGACATCTAGAGGTCGCTTGGTGCAGTTTTTATCTCACCCGAAGGTACTGAGGCTGACAGTACATCTGTTTATGGGACTTCTATGATATATGTGTACTAGTCACATGAGATTTTTGTGGATATGTATGGTTCACAGTGGTATACAACTTGGACTATTACTATGTCATTGGTCTGCAGTGAATGTTGATACATGTGCATGGCTTAGAGAGATTGGGACGCTGATCTTGCCATATTGTATATTTCACTTTGGATATTTTGATGCATCACCAGAATGCAATCGAGGACGCTTGCCATTTTTCAAGAGGGGGGTATATCATGGCCCTGTGAAAATGGAACAGTACAAGTGTGGCATGGTGGTTGCAGAGTCAAAATATTTTATGATTCACATGGGGGGTGCCCGGATAGAGTTTAAGATGTGTGGACATCCCTAGGTGTGAAGGGGGGAACTAGAAACATTAAACTTTAATGTTTATTAAAGTTTGCCCCTAGGCCTTAGTGGCCCTAGGGAACTTATTAAAGTTTGGCCCTAGGGAACTTATTAAAGTTTGCCCCTAGGCCTTAGTGGCCCTAGGGATTATTTTGGGGAAGAGGGCCACTTTTGGAGTGTTTCTCTCTCTTCTCTCTCTCTCTCTTCCCTTTTGGGGAGTCGTGGAGCAAAAGGGACACACATGCGTGGAAAAGCAGAGGAAGCTCTAGGCGGCTGCTGAAGACTGGTTTAGCTGCTGTTTTTCTGTAAACTGTGTGTTGAAGAAGGCTGTACAACAGCCGTACAGTACTGTACGACTGCAGGTATTGCTGTGGACAGAGAAGCGCAGGGCTGTGGGACTGATACAGGCGCCTGCAACTGCTGAATACAGGCTGTACAGTGCTGTACGACTGCAAGTACAGCTCTGTACTTTCTGCAGGTACGCTGTACGGCCAGTTCTAGGGCAAGTACAGGTGCTGGACAGTACTGTAGCAGACGGCGCAGGCAACCAGTAGCAAAATCCAGCAGGCGGCTACTTCTGATTCTCTGCAGAAAGACCGTACCGTCAAGTACAGGCAAGTACAATCAAGTACAGTGCTGTTTTTCAGATCTGTACTTTCAAAGACAGCATAAGAGTGAACACCAGGAGGAGGGTACAGGCAAGTACAAGCACATGTGTGAAGCAGGGTTGTGGAAACAAGTGCCTGCAAGTACAGATTGGTGCCGTTGCTTCCTCCAGTGCTGTTTCACGAGCTGAATTTGGTAAGCTCCGTTTCTGTTCATCTATCTCTTTTTCTACTGCTTGATGTCTGTTGTTGCAGATATGAGTTATCTGGCCCCTTGTGAGAGGAGGGGTATGGCAGATTGACAAGGGTTGAGACAGAGTTTGGACAGCACATGTATGTATGAGTTGAGATGATGTATCATGCACTTGAGTTATGCCAGATGTATGCCCATGGCTGGCCTGCTTAGTGGTCTTGGCTGACCAGAGGGAGGCACAGTGTGTGTTATTGTGGAACACTGATCTGTGTGCATAGATCCTCTGTGCTAAGAGGGATTGTGGGCCGTCAGATTGGATATACAGGTGTAAACTCTTGGCTGATCTTTGTGTTGTACTCAGCCATTCATATTATTATAATTGAATAAAGAAATACCGCAAGGGGCGCCAAGCTTTGGGGCCAACAGGTGTCGCTGTGTTTTCAGATTTGGGCACTCTAGCTCCAATCTGCTTTGTTTTCACATCTAGACTACAAGTGGACGGGTGATTGCTAGTCTACCACACTCTGGTTTTCTATCAGAGGCCGGTTTCAGCCCTCCAGGTGAACCAGATGGTGAGGCTGCTAAGGAGCTCCCATCGTAAATCCCTCTCCTGTGTCCAGCTGGTGGACGAGAAATCCGATGACGGAACAAGGCGAGGCTGGCCCCTAATGAATCTGATGGCCTGACTGTCCTGCTCCATCTCATAGTCCAGGCGCTGACGAAGTCGACCAAGCAGCGGCACCCCACGTAAACATACCCTCTGGAGAGAGGGGGGCCAGAATACGCAGCATCCGCAGCCAAATGTGTTGCGCCTGAGGGCAATCCCATAGGCAATGTCTCTGTGTCTCCATAGGGTGGCCGCATCGGACGCAGGTCGCCGGAAGACCGCTGAAAACAAGCCAGGTGCCAACTGCTGAGCCCCTGTGGGCGACCAGCCTTTGGAAAGTCGAGATCCTGCGGGCCTGTCGACTAGCCCAGAGCCGGGCCCAAAAATCCTCCAGGAACTCCTGTGAGAGTCCCTGTAGTCGCCAGTGCCCCCATGCCACTGGAGAGACCGTCCTCCTCAGCGTCAAAATATGCCGCCCCAGCTGAACAGTATACTGGAAAAAGGTGATCTCTGTGGCCTCAAGGGATGCATAAGGATCATGCCACTCGTACTCCCTAGGGTCCCACTGTAGCCGGGCCAAGGGGCGCGCTGCATATGCCCATATGCGCCAATCCGGGAGCACATCTGCAGGGTCTGGGTCAATATGCCACTTCCGAGAAGCGGCGGCCACTACCCGTATCCTCTGAAAGGTGCACTCTGCAACCAACGGCGACTCCACCTCCACTCTCTGAAGTCTGTTCTCGTCCTGAATCTCATAGTAGAGGCATCTGCCATCCTCAGTGCAAGCTCTGACAGCAATCAGGATCTCCAACTGTGTAAAGGCTCCCATCTACCGTGGGGCCACTGGCTCGATAGGCGTGAACCACTCCTCTGTGAGTGCCTCCTGAATATCATCCCTCATAATCAACCCCCCTCTGAAGTGACTCAGCCTCTCCACCTGGATCTCCTCTGGTAGACTGCAGAAGGCTTGCCAGTCTCCAAAACTGCGTGCTGGGCCTGCCGCCAAAGGTCCCCAGGCTAGACAAGGCCGAGAACCCAGCATATGACCCTGCTCTGTGCGAACCGCTGGGCTCCATATGAGCGGCTGTCTGGCCCGCTCCTCAACACAAGAAGGAGGTCGCTGAGAGAGCCCCGGTCTGAGCAGCTCCCATGCTCTCAGGATGCTCAAAGCAAATCTGTCCTCCCATCCTCTACTGAGGCCTGTCCTCCTCATCTCTATGAAGATCCATCGAATCTCTGGTGCCCAAGTGCCCCCTGCTGGGGGAGCCCAAGCCTGCAGCCGCTGCAAGAGAAGCTCTTTCCAAGGCTCAGCGCCTGGAAGAAGCCCCCGAACAATAAGCTTCCCCAATAAGGCTCTACTCTGATCGACTGGATCTATAATGCCCAAGCCTCCCTGAGCCAGCGGAAGTGTAATAACTGCCCATGCAACCTTTGCCCGAGCTGGCTGACCGTCCCGCCCAAACCACAGAAAGTTCTTGATCAGCCTCTGTACTTGGCAGATACAAGAGCTCGAGAAGATCCAGCAAGACCTAATGTACCACATGGTCGCTAACAGCACCTGATTTGCCACCACCACCCTCCCAGCCAAGGATAGTCGAGCTGTACCCCAATACAAAAGCTTCTTCCGAATGCTCAGAAGAAGCGGGGCAATCTGCTACTCAGGTGACAAATCTAGTCCAATCTGGCATCCCAAATACCGCACTGTTGTGCCAGGAGGAATCCATCTAAAACCGGGGTCCGGGCTCCATGCCGGAGTGGGAGCGCTGCTGATCCAAAAGGCCACTGTCTTGCGCCAATTGATCAATGCTCCCGAAGCTGCACTAACAACCTGGAGCGACTGCTCTGCCCGAAGAAGATTGGCCTCTTGGCCATGCAAAAATAAACCCGTGTCGTCAGCAAACTCAGCATCGAGCAGGTCCTCCCCCCGGACTGGGAGCTGGAGTCCTCTCAAACCAACCTCCTCTGCCGTCAAATACATGCTCATAGCCTCCGCAAAGAAGAGAAAAAGAAAAGGGGCGAGGGGACACCCCCGACGGACTGATCTGATCTGGTCAGCTCAAAACTCCTCCCCCGTCCTCCTGCAATCAATACCTGGCTACGAGCTGTGGAATACAGAGCCGCCACCCCTCTAATCCAACTTGGCTCAAAGCCCAGGCGAAGCATAGTGCCCTCTAAGAAACCCCAATCGACTCTATCGTATGCCTTCTCAAAATCGAGAAGCATAGTAGTATCATCTTTATTTTTCATTTTCTGGTTTTTTATCCAGACATTGTATCAGATCCACCATGATGTAACTTTTTGGTCTCATAGGTCATTATGGCCTTTTGAAGACGTTAATATAACATTTCATTTCATTTCTCCCCTGCCATGCTTTCTCATGGCCTTCCTGCAGTTGGCGGAGGTGCCCTCTACATAGGTCGCACACTATGCCGTCTCCCAAATGCTTCGCGCTAATGCCTAGGTGTCCTGCCAACTTCGCGCAATTGGTCAATCAGCTTTGGGCAGGTGCCCAAACCCTTTTGAAGTCATTTGTCAAGGCCTTCGCGGGCTTTCGCACAAGCAGCCAAACCACCAGCTTCACAAAGCACACTTATGTGCTGTTCCCACATGCACTATTGTGCCCGTCTGCACTGTGGCTGCCCTGTAACCACATATAAATTCCCCACATTCTTGTAGTGAAGCTTTGCGTAGCTCTCTTTGGCTGGGCAAGGTGGTGGCCAGCCGGGTTCTCTGTGCTACCGTTTTGTACATGACTTCTTGCTGGCCGTTGGTACATGACTTCTTGCTAGCTGTTTTCCTGTTTTTGCATAGGCCAACGTCTCGGGGCTTATTGGGAACTTCCTTTGGTCTGGGGCCGATGGCAAGGCCGTTTGTGCCAAAGTTGCATGGTGAGTTATCATTCAGCCCCTCCATAAAAGGGCTTGGGAATATCCTACCCAATGGTGCAAAGCAAGGCCCTTGTGGGCATCCTGATAATTCGTGGCTGCCTCCTGAGTGGAGAGCCTTGGAAGGATTTCCTCCTTGCCTAACGTGCACCCGTGTACTTGGTGGCTCCTCACTCCGGAGCCACGGGTGAATCTTCACGTAGGCTTGAGCCTTGCACACATAAATTCGGTTCCTCTTTCGAGGTCAAATTTGCAGCTAGTCTTTTGTGTGCTTGGGCGTAGGCTCTTCCCTACACCACCGAGGAGGAGTGATTTCGAGATGCCCATGATGTAAAACCATTTCTTCTGCTTATGGAGTGGACACTAGCTAGGGGCTCATACTCACATCTTGTGGTGTGAGTTCTGTTTAGAATTTGCGGTCCTTTGGTGATTGGTCCTCCTTCAGACAACTTCCTCTTCCCCTCTAGTCTGAAGGCCTCTTTGGCCTTTTGAGGAGGATGATAGCTTATACCTTGCCATTCTGCCGAATTTGTGGACCCCCTTAACAGACCCCAGGTCTCAGTGGGTCGCGGTCTTCTCTTGCCATGACATTCCCCCTACAGTATTTGCTATCAAGAGGGGTTTACTTTCTCTAGCCTTTGAGGTAGGTACGCCTCCACCAATGTGCAGTCCCCCCCTCAGAGGAGGATTGCAGCACTCCAAAGCGACGGGTTTAGAATTTTTACTTCCATGACTACTGATGGCATACTGACTCTTCTCCAAACTCAATTTGCAAGAGACCCTTCATGATGCATGTGGCTTTAGGAGCACCAGTTGCTTTCTTGTCTATAGTGGGACACCCCCACATGCTTTCAAAATTTGGTCACCATCAGACGACCCTAATCTTCCGCCCGAGAACCCTGGATTTTTTTTTTTGAGTACTCAATCTAACTGGGAAAACCGATCCAGTTGGCTTAGATTGAGGTCACACCGGCCGCTGCCTCCTGACTTCTGGAAGTGATTGTTGGACAACTTTTGATCTAGGAAGGCCACTTTCTTCCTTGTGGTAGCTGGCACACAGGAGCCTCGTGGTATGCACTTGGCTGGCTATCGGTAGACGGCCGGTCACTTGTTCTACGTGTGATTTTCACCAGGAGTCTCAGCGTCACTAACTCTAGGATTGCCTAAAGGCACATCAAGTTTGGTGGCGGATCCTTCACCTCTTTATAACAAATCCCAAGATTGCCCAGGTCATTATTTTGGGCGCCATCATGTGGACCAGAGGCAAATCCACCCCTCCTATATGAGGAGGATGACGACAGCATTGCACTTCAGCTTACACAATTGAGGATCACAACCATCATAACTTTGTTGGCTCCAGGGCCCCCCTGAACCCATGACACTGCCACACTGTCTAAAGGAGGGAGATTATTAGCATCATTGTGGCCTGGCACAGTTGACGAGCGGCATTGCAACGAGGCTATTTGTCACCATTTTGGGCATCTCCAAAATTTATGTGTGTGGATGGGCTTTGGATCCCCAAAAGATCAAGAATGTACAAGCTTTGGGAATGGGAGATTATCCAGTACAAAGGACCAAGTGTTTGTAGCATGGTTTAAGCACTTGAGACGGTTTTCTGGACACAGAAATGGGCTTTGGAGTTTAAGTGTCAAGTGAAAAGTATGTATATGGCAAGAACTCGAGGATTTGGGAGAGATCGAGCAATCGAATAGGTTTCTACGTGATGCTTACATGTATTTCTCATGTGGTGGAACACAAAGAGATCATCTCCTAAATTTTAGTAAAAGTTGTTATTTTTAGTAATCTTCAATGGAATTTCCGTTCACCTCATTACCTCCGGAATTCAACAGAGATTGAGTATTGCCAAAGCGTCATTGTGAAATAAGCTATCATCTTGGATATTTTTAGAGCTGAAGATTGTGGAATTTTTTGCCTTTGGATTTGGGACATGTGGCAGATAAGAGGATAAAAGTGAGACAAGTGTCCTCACACTTATCAATTCAGCTCTACGCATTGCATTGTAGCATTTTCTTGCTTATTTGAATATGAGAGAGTTACCTCTTGGGCGAGTTTGAGCTTCAAGCACGTTTTTGGAGGTTGAAAACTCTCATTTTTCACCATTTCTCTTCATCTCTAAGCCTACCACAGCCATATCCAGCTTAGGGAAGATGATTTTCACTACTCTACACCATCTTGCACACCCTGATTGGCTGAATTTCAGCAAAAAAGTCCTAAAGCTTGTTGAAATTTTTGGTTTTATGCGATATACAGGCTGTTTTTTCAGGTTTCGGCGCTCATGGATGCGACATGCATGCCGTTATACTGGTTTATGTACTCATGGATGAGCCACATGGGTTGGTTTACAGGTTTTGGCGCTCATGGATGTGACATGCAGGCTGTTATATAGGTTTATGAGCTCATGAATGAGCCACATGGGCTGGTTTACAAGTTTATGAGTTCATGGATGAGCCACATGGGCTGGTTTACAGGTTTATGTGCTCGTGGAAGAGCCATATTGGCTGTCGTACAAGTTTATGCGCGTACGCTGCTTCGTTGTTGCGGCATTGCCGCCTGAGTGCGCCGGCGCCTGTTTTCTGCTACGCTAGATGCCGTACAGCAATACACCCTGTGTAGGCGATTGCTGGCTGCATTGCTTTAGGGCTTTTGAATCCCAATGTCTCAAGGAGCTACAGCCCTAATTTCAGCCCCAATGGTTGCTCCATTCGTCTGCCTACAGCAGAAAAAACCAGGGCTGACTCCTTCAACTCCATTGAAGCTCACCATTAAAGCTTCAAAACCAAGTCTTTTCTTGCTCTAATCCTCTCCACTTTGCTCTAATCACATAAGTGATCTTGTGAGGGCTTGTTGTTGATCTTATTCTTGATTTTGAAGCGGTGGCCAACCACATGAGGCATTCATAAGTCTCATTCATCAAAACGTCATCAAGCTTCCTCATCATCTTCAAGTTCACAAAGCCTTTCAAAGTGTGCTTATGAGCACTAATAGTGTTGATTAACACTAATGAGGCTTCTAATCCAGCAAAGGAGAGTTATTCCAAAGTGTTTTTAACCGGGCTGTTATACATGTTTGTGCGCCTATGGAAAGACATGTTGGATAGCCATTTTGGATGAAGGACAGGTTCATGATTGTACATGGATAATGTTGCATTTCCCATGGGGAGAGTAAGGTCCTCAAATCTTATACAGGTTATTTTTCTCCTTGGATAATGAAATACTCCAAGGTGGGTGTCGGCCCATTCCGACCTCTATGTGGTGTCAGTTGTGCAACTTTTATTTTCAGCTTTGTGGATTGTTTAATGGGTGTAACTAAATGCCAAATTGTTTAATTGTGCTCATGGTCAAAGCGATGCACACCCACTCCCATGCTTCCCGGGCGAGTTACATTGGTATCAAAGCATAAAGTTTTCTCTCATTCTTATCTGAGAACAATCTTATTAAGGTGCCTACTATGGCCATTGGTAGGATTATGCATAGTAATACCAGGCATAATGGGAAGTGAACATCATGGTTTCTTGAAGTCTTTGAGGAGGCGTCTATTTGCTATCTTTGTATTATGGAAGCTGCTTCTCAAGCTCAAAGCAAGCTTTATTTGTCTCATGGCTTCATGATGTTTTTGGCAAAGAAGAAGAGCTAAGTATTCTTTGAGGTTACAAAGCTATTGCTTTCTGATTCTTTATGGTTTATGTGTTTTGAACACCTAACCATTGTGTGTAAATGCAAGGAGAAGTGTTGTATGTTTTTCTTGAATGTGTTTCAGGAAAAATTCTTTTCATGGCTGAGAAGCCTAGAATCTAGAGGTCATCTCTATTGTGAGCACAATGCTCGAGGCCTGCAATATATGACATGGTTATGATATATATATGGTCATCTTTTGCATTCTTTAGTTTGATGTCTTTATAGACTTATGGTTCCCTTTAATGAGATGAATTCTTTTCATGGCTTTCTTTATTGGGATGGATTATATGTATGGAGATTTCCATAGTGGTTGAGTACTTTAGGTACAGTGCGGTATGGTACGCGTACGGTACGAGTATGTAAAGTGCATAAAGATAAGTACTTTAAGTACATTCACGTTTTTAATTATATTTATGTGTGTGTATAAAATAAGGAATATCTAGCATCCATACAAAAATAACATGAAAGACAATGGTAATACTGAAATTAAAACTAATCTATTAACTATTGAGCAATGACCACTGACTAAAATAATAAAAAAATGGGCCAAATAAGTGTTGTACATTGAACCTCATATTTGGTATGAAGACCTTATCCGTATGAGGTACGGTACGTATGGAGTGGTAAGGAAAGTACTGAGGAAAGTACTGAAGGTACACGTCAGATGAGTATGGGTATGGAATGCAACTATGGAGACTTCTTTCTTGGACTATATTTATATAAATATTGGGCTTCGCAAGCAATTTCTATGAACGAATCTGTCCAAGTTTATATAGAAGAAATATTTGGATATCTCATGGATATGATGCTTTTATGGATAAAGTCCACCTCTACTCCAAGGTGTGTGGTCAACACGGAGCATGTGGTAAGAGTTATGGTATACAGGTCTATGGATTCCTCGACTTCTTTTCTAGGGATTTGGATCCATCCTCAGGTTTATGGATTATGTTTATGGCTCCCTTTTACTGGGATGCATTATTCTTTTTGGCTCCCTTTATTTGGAATACATTGGACTTATGAAACTCATGGTTCACATACCCTTTGTAGTGTTCTCTTGTCCTATGTGCTCACTTGAAGATTGTTTCTATCATGCGTGGATGGAACAATAGAGAGAAGATGCAAGGGAGCATGGACACTTCAGAGGGTAGTGTCAAGCACAACATACTCTAGGTAGTGTTCTCTTATTCTATGTGCTCTCTTGAAGATTATTTCAACTTTCTACCATGTGTGGGTGGAATAGAGAGCAGATGGAAGGGAACATGGGCACTTGAGAGAGTAGTGTGAATTTGTGGCCGAAATGCTTATAAACTATGTGGAGTAGAAATGCTTATGAAACACCAGGCTATCTATGCCCGCGAGTGATTGGTTTATCTTATTATTTGAGCCCACCTCTCATCCAAGGTGTGTGGTCAAAGTACCAACACGGAGTGCAAGTGGTATAGTGGACATGACGCTTGGTTGTTATAGGACTTATTTCTATGCCAAGGATCATGTGGACTGATGCCTTGTTGGCAAGAGACTTGTTTTGTCTCGCCCATTTACTTGGGACATGATTATGATATTTGAACTTATGGGACTGATTTGTCTTGCCCATTTACTTGGGACATGATTATGATACTGGACTTATGGAACTCATTTGTCTCACCCATTTACTTGGGACATGATTATGATATGTAGACTTCTGGAACGGTTTGTTTCGCCCATTTATTTGGGACATGGATTTTTTTTCTAGCCATATTGGAATCACTATCTCCCCATACAGATGCCAAGAGGTTCATTGTTCGTCTCACCATACATGTGGATTCGTGTTGGAATTGTGAGAGGGCAATTTCATGAACACTTCACCATATGCGTGGATTCGTGTTGGGATTGTGGAGTGAGCGCTTCGTTGTTTCCACACGAGGCTCATTGATCAGAGTTGGGATTGTGTGGGAGAACATGGGGACTGTTGGGATCGGAAGAAAGCATTTCCAGAACTATGGAGAACCAGCTTTTCTGTCACCATGGTTTGTGCTTTGGAATGGCACGAGTTTGTGTGCATAGCACATGTTTCTGTGCAAGGCACTAGTTTCTTGTGTATAGCACTTATTTGAGTGTCTTAGCACGTGGTTGGGGATTTTCATTGGCATATGATTATCTCATTGATATTGGTTATTGAGACACAGTTGGCTCTTGTTCCTGTGTCTAGCATTTCTTCCACGGAATTCTTGTCCATTTATTTTGAGACATGGTTATATATTGATATATAGTTTGAAGCTTCTCACACCGCCTTCTTTACCCCGAGTTTCGTGAGTATTTAGCAATCCACTTTATAGAGAGATAGATCTGTACACCTTAGTGGGTCCCAAATTACCCACTGAAGGGTCCTCTCCTATTGCTAGGAGTATTTGATTTATTTTCTTTGAAGAGAATGAATGAAGGACTGACTTGGGACTATAGATAATGCAAACGCAAGACCAAGAGTCGGGCTGAACTCTACATGGCTGTAGAAGCACCAATGATGATCAATCTCGATGCCTATGCACTCTTCCAATGGAATGTAGGAAGGTTGCAAATCTGAGGCTGAGAGAAAGTGCTAATTGGTACTATTCTAGGCCGTGTTTATGTGCTTTAAATGAATGAATGCGTTTTACCTTCACCGATAGGGCTGTAGCAAAACGATAATGAGATGGTATGCTGAATTCTGTTTGTATGCTGAAAATGCAAGGTGCTGAATGGCCTCCTTGGCTGAATGTTGTATGTGATGCGTTTTGACGATGAAAGGCTGCATGCTCCAAGCGTTAATGCTCCCAAGGTTGAGGGGCTGATTCGCTTAGCTCCAAATATGATGATGATGGATTAAATGATATGAATCGATGCTATTTATATGCATAAGCTTGGTTGGGAAACTGGCCGATTGTAGTAGTAAATTGCTACCCGACTAGAATAAATGGATAATGCTGAAATAAATGGTAAAAATCCCAGAATAAATGTTTTAAAATTTGGTAAAAATACTAGATGATATTCCAGTCTATGTGGTCTTTGTGCATATGGGATGAATGATATGTAAAATGCAACCATGCTCTGATGCAAACCCTAAGGCTTCTACCGACTCTATATGCATGAATGAGTCTCTCCAAGTGGGTTAAGGGACTTGACTAACTAATTGACTCTCTAAGGCTGAGGAATGACCTATTGTGCTCGTGCCTAACATATCTTGGACCGAGGATTACAATGGGATCACGGTGTATGTTAATATCAAATCTTGAAGGGTTTTGCTACTGCACAATGAAGCACTGATGATGAACCATCTTGTCACCATGCACTACAGTGCAGAGTGCACGTGACATTTCCTCCTGCTTCGCTTGGCGGCAGGTTCATGGCTTCCGAGTAGTCCGGCATTAACTGGGGGTACTCTTGAAAGAACTCTTCATCTAACCATACGGCTTCGTGGGTACCTCGATCTCAGAACTTCGTGTCGAACTTACAAAGTTTTTGATAGGAACCATGCTTCCAATGATGAAGAAGAATCGGCTTAGGCTCAATGATTTCTGATTCGTCTACCACATCTAGCGAATGTTCATCTGAAACATCAAACACTTCTGGTCCAACATATGGTTTTAGCCAAGAAACATGGAAAACATCATGCATCGTCCAACGGCTAGGTAACTTTAATTTCATGGAGACATCACTTAACTTTTTAACTATAGGGAAGGTTCCAAATTTACGGAAAGAAAAGTTGGGACAACGTTTGTCCACTTGTTTCAATCTCCGTTTCATGATACACAAATAGACCCAATCCCCTTCCTTGAAGTGGACATCTCGTCTATACTTATTTGCCTCTCTGTTATAAGCTTCTTGGGCTTTGGTCAAGCGGTCTTTAACTCACCCAATGACTTCGTAAAATGCTTCCGTCATTTTGTTAGCCTCAAGAGATGGAGAATTCATTCTCATCAAAAGAGAGGAGAAACGATGACCAAAGACTGCCTCGTGTACGGAGTATGTCCAACACAGGATGAATGAGTATCGTTCAAGATGGCTTGGACCAATGGAAGATAATGTTCCCATTTAGACTATCGGTCATGACAGTATGACTTGAGAACATCAAAGGCCGACTGGCCGTCTGTTTGTGGATGGAATGCACGAGACAATTGTAACTTGGTCCCAAAGTTCTCGAATAATATCCTCCAAAAATGAAAGGTGAACTTGGAATCCCTGTTTGATGTAATGGTGCTAGGCAAACCACAAATGGGGTACTAATGCTTGAGAAAAAGGTGGGCTACGACCTTAGCTGTGGTTGTATGCTTGCAAAGTTGCATGGGATGAGCATGCAAAACTTACTGAAGTGATCCACAATGGTAAAACACTGAGTGTTACGAGATCCAATGGATGTTAGTAGAGGCCCTACAAAGTCCATAGAAATATCATGGCAGGTCTGTCGGGGATAGGCAAAGATTGAAGTAACCCAACCTTTTTCGTATGTGGAACCTTAATTTTATGACAAATCTTACAGGCTTGAACATGTGAATAAACATCACGCCTCATTTTTAGCCAATACAAGGACCGTTTCAATTTCTCAAGGGTACTGTTGATACCTCTACGCCCTCCAACTAAGGAGTCATGGACATCATGAAGAAGAGATGCTCACTTTTCCTGAATGACACAGAGGCGGTTCTTGTAGAATAACCAACCGTTCTGCACTAAGTAATGGCCAGACTCAGAATTGAGGGCCAAACTGTATTGAGTACCAAACTCAGGGGAGTCAACATATTGATCTTTTATGCTATCTAAGTCTTTCCCAATGATTTCGAGAATGGTAGAGTCCTGCTACATGATCCGGATTCTGATTCCATCTGGCTTGCCGATCGCTAGTCTGAAGCCACTTAAGTGCTTGGTGGTCTGTTTTGACCATAGTTGCAAACATTCTCGAATGCAAGGCTTTGCAAACGTTTGCAAACGTTTGCAGTTTGCATCCCTTTGCAAACTTTGCCTGCAATTTTTTTAACAGTTTGCATCCCTTTGCAAATTGAGTACATTTTTAGCACTCTTGAGTCTTGAGTCTTAAGTTCTAAATTCTAACATCTTTTAAGTTTCAAGCTTTCAAGTTTTTCATTGTGTTTTCAAGCATTGACTTTGAACATTCTATTTATGTCCAAAAAAATAATTTTTTTACCCGCCACGAATGCAAATGCATCCACCCTCGATGCATTCTTTTGCAAACTCGGCATTCTCGAATGCGAATGCACGAATGCAAAGAATGCTTGCAACTATGGTTTTGACTGTGAAAACCGGTCCATAAAGAAAAGGTTTCCAATGTTTAAGTGTTGTGATCACACCCAAAAGCTCTTTGTCATAAACCGAATAATTCTTTTCGGCGACATCCAACTTTCTATTGTAGTAGACCATGGGTCTATTGTCCTGTTGAAGAATTGCACCTATGGCGACATTGTTGGCATCGCTAATGACCTCGAAAGGTTCATCCCAAGATGCTAACTTTGAAACAAGCGCTTCTTAGGCTACTTTCTGGAGTGCACGCAATGCATCAAGCACTTTGCCTGTAATTGTGACTTTTTGTCTACGAGTTCTCACCGCCTTGAGCAAGTCGGTGAGAGGTGCTGCAAGGTTGGAAACTAGTGAACATGCGTACTGTAGGCTTGGCAAAGACCTACGTAAGAACGGATCTCTTGGGTGGTCTGTTATAACCTTTCTGGAAAACTGAAGCACGGGTGATCCATTCGGTCTGAGTCCATAGAATTCATTTGCCAGGTTGGTTAAATACTGGGGAGGGAGAAATTTGGTCTTAAGGTCATGGACAAAGGTATCCCAGTGAAAAGCTGTGACACCTGTGATGTGGTCTGTATGGGTATTAGACCAATGCTGCCACCAAGTGACTGCCTCACCTGTGAGGTGGGGAGCAGTGACGTGGACTTTGTCTTGAGGATCTGTTAGCTTTGTTAACGGAAAATAACCATTAAACCGATGAATAAATTGATTAACAGCTAAATGATTACACTTACCATCATACTTACTAAATTTGGTTGAGTTCGGATGACGGTTGTTAATGTCGTGGGATGCTACCTATGGCTTGGGAAATTGAAGAGAGGTGCTGATATTTCAGATGCAAGGTCTCCTTTTCCCGTTGGTGTTTGACTAACATGCACTCCCGATCGAGCTCTCGTTGCACTCCCGATCGAGCTCTCGTTGGTGCTCCCGATCGGCGAGTTTAGCCTGACGCCGGTCTTCTTCAAGCTTGCATTGGGCTTCCTCATAGTCCCGTTTGTCTACTTTTTCTTCCTGCCGTCTCGCTCCATCTGAAAGAAGAGGGTGACAAAGTCGGGGGTAACTCGAGGAGTGGGTTTTGTTGTTGTTGCCTCCAAGACTTGGAGACGCTTCATAGGAGCTGGTTTTGTGCTCGAAGTAGAGCTATGTTATCTATAGTAGGAGAAAGAGCATGGTCTCCTTCGGGGGAGATGTCTTCTTGCTGATGTGTACTCTCCTCGGTAGACATGTTATTGAAGTCGGTGGTCGTGCCCGAGTGAAGTATGACCATCCAAGGATGCTCTCACGCTAGGATGTGGTGTGTGTAGACAAACTGAATCTGATACCAATGTAACATGCAGCGGAATTATGCGTAATGAAGGATCTTGTCACACACAGTCTCACACCGCCGCCTTTATCCTGAGTTTCAGGAGTCTTTAGTAGTCTACTTTATCACTTCAAACTTTAAGAGATGAGAGAGAGAGAGAGAGAGAGAGAGAGAGAGCTCTGTACACCTTATTGGGTCCCAAATTACCCACTGAAGGGTTCCCTTCTATTGCTAGGAGTATTTGCTTTATTATCTTTGAAGAGAATGAACGAAGGACTAACTTGGGACTGTAGATAAGCCAAACGCAAGACCTTTGAATGACCAAGAGTGAGGCTGAATTGTACACGGCTGTAGAAGCACCATCTCGATGCCTATGCACTCTTCCAATGGAATGTAGGAAGGCTGCAAATTTGAGGCTGAGAGACGGGGCTGATTGGTACTGTTCTAGGCTGTGTTTATGTGTTGTAAATGAATTAATGAATGCGTTTTACTGATAGGGCTGTAGCAAAACGATGATGAGATGGTATGCTGAATTCTGTCTGTATGCTGAAAACGCAAGGTGCTGAATCACGTCCTTGGCTGAATGCTGTATGTGATGCATTTTGATGATGAAAGGCCGTATGCTCCAAGCGTTAATGCTCCCAAGGCTGAGGGGCTGATGAGCTTAGCTCCAAATACGATGATGATGGATTAAATGATATGAATCGATGCTATTTATATGCAAAAGCTTGGTTGGGAAACTGGCCGATTGTAGCAATAAATTGCTACACGACTATTATAAATGGATAATGCTGAAATAAATGGTAATAATGCCAAAATAAATGTTGTAAAATTTGGTAAAAATACTAGATGATATTCCAAGGCTTCTGCAATGGTCTATGTGGTCTATGTGCATATGGGATGAATGATATGCAAAATGCAACCATGCTCTAATGCAAACCCTAAGGCTTCTACTGACTCTATATGCATGAATGATTCTTTCCAAGTGGGTTAAGGGACTTGATTGACTGACTGACTCTCTAAGGTTGAGGGATGACCTACGTAGCTCGTGCCTGACATATCCTGGACTGAGGATTACAATGGGGCACGCCGTACGACAATATCAAATCTTGAAGGATTTTACTGTTGTACAATGGAGCATTGATGATGAGCCATCTTGTCACCATGCACTATAGTGCAGAGTGCATGTGACATGGAAGGACATGTTGGATAGCCATATTGGATGAAGGACAGGTTTATGATTGTATATGGATCATTTCCCATGGGGAGAGTAAGGCCCTCAAAGCTTGTACAGGTTATATTTCTCCTTGGATAATGAAATACTCCAAGGTGGGGGTCAGCCCATTCCGGCCTTTCTGGTGTGAGTTGTGCAACTTTTATTTTCAGCTTTGTGGATTGTTTAATGGCTGTAACTAAATGTCGAACTGTTTAATTGTACTCATGGTCAAAGGGATGCACACCCACTCCCACACTTCCTGGGCGAGTTACACTATTGAGGGTATTCTCACGCCTCTAGTAGTTGCATCTGGACATAGAGTATCCACATCCTGTGTGGACATTGGGATCGAATGGCGGGAGACTCTCACTACTTGTGGCAACGCCACACGGCCTTGCTGCATACTTGGAACAGTGGCCCATTCCTCACTAGTAGGGATAGTGATCACTTGGCATTAGAGGCCCAAGTGTAGCTCCACAACCCACAACAACCAACAACGCACCCCCCCCCCCCCCGGCGAGCGCTCTGCACCCACACAATGTAGTCTCTCTCAGAGAGTGGCCAACCATGGAGGCAGTACCTCCTTCATCTCTAAGCATTTTTCCTCTATGGAGGATTATAGTTCCCCAAGGGTGGACATCCTTTTTTAACTATAAGGAGTTCTTTGTGGGGAAAAAAAAGCTAGAACAAGAAGCGGAATGAGTAGAAGAGGATTCTTTGAATTGTTGCTACACATCTTTTGCACGTTGGCATCCTAGGAATGCGTGCTTATTTTGTCAGATGGAAGCGTTTGAATTGTCATTTATTTTGTCAGATCCAAGCTTCTCCACTTCATGTGGGGAGGCTTTCCTTGCAAGACTTGCTCATTGTGACGCCTACAGGTTCCCTTGCACTTATCATCTCACCCATTTTGTGTAGTCAAGCCTATATGAGGGTTTTTGGTGGGATTCAGAGTGCAGAAAAAAGGATTGTGGGGCCATCATCAAGGAATTCAAGCAGAAAGGGCCCTCGTTGAGGAAGCCACTGCATGAAAACTTTCAATAATACATCCAGCCAAAAAGGATATCATACCTCTTGATTCATCAGCCAAAATGTAACATTTCATGTGGCTTTGGTGAGATCGGAAAAAGAAAGAAAGAAAGAAAGATATATTAAGTGTCTACTAAAGACCCGATGGGCATATGAGACCAAAGTGAAACAATAATGTCCATGGCATATCTCATCATGGAATGGAAAATAAAATAGAAACAAAACAAGGCTATCTCAGTGGGGTGACACAAAATTCTCAATGGAATCTCATCATGGAATACCAAGAACATGGAACATGAGAGGAGCATCAGCTCCCAATAGTTGGTATGCCACTCCAAAATATCAAGCATGGGGTTAATGTGTATGATCGAGAGGTCTCCCTTAGCTACGTCACATGGAAGGTAGCTCGATGGCGGTGGAGTATGTCCTAGAGCTGGAGCTAATGAGGGGATACGGGGGGAAGGGGGTGTCTTCGGGCACACTGGAATGCAGAGGCCCAGTCCAAGGTAATTCCTCTTGGGGGAAGTGGGTCTGGAGCAGCCCGAGATGGGTCCGTGGGATCTAGTGTATGGGTGTCCTCCACCTCTTGGGTCCGGGAGAAGCTGGTGATGGTTGGTTGGCGAGGGAGGGGTCAGGGTGGCTGGGGCCGAAGCTCTCTCAAGAAAGTGTCCTTGTGTCTGGGGAGCTCAAGCAGGAAAAGCCCTAGGCAACGCTAGTGCGGGAAGTGAACGATTCTGGAGAGTGGACCAAATCCCTTTCAAAACAGACAATGAAACCTCTTGCAGATCTTATAGTATACTGGGCAGCGACATATGTAATGCTCCTCTATCTAAACCTATGTGTGGCATAATCACCATATCTCCTTTCCTCCTTGGGTCTCCGTATGAGCTCCCCAGCTCTAAAGACGTGCTCAGCTCTACCTGTCTCCACTCTGAGAGAACAATTGGGTGAAGGTAGGGCATGGGTGTTAAAGATATCTGGGTGGGGCTGGTTTGGGTCTTAAAGATATCAGCACCAGTTGGCTTAGTTCGTGAGAGGGCATGTTGATCTCCACACGTCCTTAATGTGACAAACCACCGTTGCTTAGCATCAAGGTTGCATTTAAAACCCGTTTTTTATTATTTAAAGATATCAGCACCAGTTGGCTTAGTTCGTGAGAGGGCATGTTGATCTCCACACGTCCTTAATGTGACAAACCACCATTGCTTAGCATCAAGGTTGCATTTAAAACCCGTTTTTTATTATTTAGGACGTTTTGTACTTGCAAACGTTTCGGAACGTTTCAAACCCATTTTTAATTATTTTTTGAACTTGCACTTGTTACGCTGAAATTTTTAAAGAGGCTGAAATGTAGAATGTGATATGTGTTGATACATCACTCCTTGTCTAGAAAAGGATATTAGATACAGACTTTGAGCTTTCTTGACCATTCACACACACACACACATGCTTTTAATATTAAAAATTACGTAACGTTTTTTGCGTACTTTATGAGTCGGCAACATTCTATACCACGTACTAAACTTGTATCGTTTCGTACGTTTGGAACTACCTTGCTTAGCATTCATCATCACACCGCCTGTTCTTTGATCTTGAGTCTCATCTTTATAGTGTGTAAATTGTGAATGGATTGAGTGAGAAGATGGGCTTCCTTGGATTCATTGAATGGATGTACTCACTGTAGCTGTTGTTGTGCAATCTCTTTTGAAACTGGGGAAGTGGTCTGGAATGAATTAATACAGTGGGGTATATGGTGTTGAAGGCATCATCATGCATAAACACGATGTTCATGCCATTACACTTTGACTTTCAGATAACTTTGAATGGCTGCTCTAAAATACAGGGCAGAAAACATGGGGAGAAATATAGTAACAGGATATCTGAGATGAAGAGGGGAAGGAGTTCAGTCAGCTACATGATGGGTGTGTGTGTGAGTCAATGGTGAAGCAGACAGTGGTGCAGACGACTCTATTGTTCATCAACAGGAAGGCACAAGAATAGAGAAAAGGCCAAGGAGACTGACAGAGTGGATGATGTCCTTGTATGGGGATGGTGGAGCCTGACAACATGGCAAGCCAAGAAGAAAGGGCAAAGAGGGGATAGCAATGAAAAAAGAAGTTGAATATTATAGATTGTAATTGGTCTGCTAGTCTAAATGAATGTAGATGTCCAATGCTCTTTTCGGAAGCAAATAATAAGAACTCTGCACTTCTTTCATCATTCTCACTCTATGTTTGCAGCTAAATATCACAAGTCATGTGGTTGTCTAAATGAGTGTAGCATTTTGGGATATTCCACTTGCACCCTTTAAGGTTAAACATGAGTTATATAAAGACATCAAGAGCTACATAGAATAGGATTGTTAGGATTCACAAGTTTCCAAACAGAACTCAGTTAGAATTATCAGAGAACCAAGTGTGCCATTGAATACATTGGGTACTCTTGAAAAAGCTAAGAGCCAAAAAGAGGATGAGAGTGAATGGGAATATGAAACCGAAACGAGATCCGAAACTGAAACAAAAACTGAAACATCTATAGTTCCTCTTGAAGATTCTATCATGATATGGTTGGATTTCCCTCTATGGGCAATATGATGTTATCAAGTTTTGATTATATTGCCCATTGTAGCACCTAAAATTTAAATGTTTTTAAACTATGGGCTATATTTGACCCTTTTTTATAATAGCGAATAATTTCTGTGCTTTCTTGTCAATCCCTACTTTACAAGATAGAAAGGTATACTAATGTTTTCTGCTTTTACTTATTGCAAATTTAGAACAGGCTAAACCCAAGATGACACTGTTTACTGGAAGTTCCCGAGTAGCTGAAAGACTTGCTGAGGATTTAAAGGGTCGAGTAAAACTGGAGGATGCTGGATTTGACTGGAAGATCCTTGGACCAGATGTGAAAGAGGTGAAGCCCATGTTTAAGTTCTTCAGTTGTCTTTGGAGAAAGAAAAATCAATCATCTAGCTGATTATAATGAGTAGTGTGGTTTGGGACCATGTATCTCTAGCTTTCGCAATATCAAATTATGTTGTTTCAATGCTTTTCAATTTCATGGTTTGCTTCCACCATTGGACTTTATGGGGCTCTTTCTCTCTCTCTCCTTTTTTTTCTGGACATCCAGAAGACATTGACAGTTGTACATTGATTTGTCTCATAGGTCGAGTTCGGCCTCTAGTAGACGTTAATACAGCTTTCTTTCTTTCTTTCTTTCTCTCTCTGAATAAGCCATTAGTGCCACATGCCATGGTATTGGTTGAGTCTGGATCAACCCCTTTCGTCATAGACGCCATGGCTACACACTCAATAAGGATGGCCTCCACGGTTGGCTGTGGAATCCTCTTTACAGTTGGCACAGGAAGGTTATAGCAGTTGTCGGTAACACAACACCAGCTGGATCTTGTCACATGGCCTTCAGTTGGACTGCCTCCCTTCCTTTGAGTACAGCCTGGACTCCCCCTTTCTTAATCTCTTATGGCAGGAGATCAACCGCATCATCCACCTGAAATTGACTTGGCTTCTTACAGGCTGGACATGGATATCCCTGACTGAGCTTTACCCAAAGCTCCAGCCCTACTGAGAGCATTTCCGGAGGGTCAGTAGGAATGGGTTCATAGAGAGGCCGAATTATCTCCATAGACTAATGTCCCACGCCATGAGAATCGCCAATGGTCAATTTTGGATGTGGTTACATCGTCATCAGATTGAGACACAGACAAACACAAACAAGTATGCACGGTATGTAGCATTGGGGAGAGATAACCTAGGTTACAAGATACATGGATGCTACCATTTTCTCTTGAGGGAGGGGTTCGGGCCTTTGTCACTGGTTGCATTATAGACCAGAGATGTCCGGGACTATGCCTACTAGAGCTGAGGTATACTACCGAGGCAACAGTTTGAGAAGCTGGGTACTGCAGAGACATCTATTATGGATTTCTTTGGCCCTCACCAAAGAGCCCAGGGTGACACCCACCCCTATGAGATCCACTGGTCTAGATGGACTAGGACAGAGCTAGGCAATCCCATCGAGTGAGCACTCCGGAAGGTCCATGCCATGCAAATGCTATGCACTCGACGAGTCCTCCGAGAGAGAGTACATGTCCTTTTGCGAGCGAGACATATTCTGGCCCTGAGACCCCAGCCTTCCACCTGCTAGCTCCAGATTTGGGACTTTTGGTGACAGAGATGCACCATCACAGGTAGTGGATATTGAGACCACATACTGGGTCCATGAGGAGGACGACACACTATGCATCCGGACACATGAGGTTCTTTTGCTGCCTACTCCATTTTTCACTGGGCCTATGTAGTACGTTGGCCCTGTATTTTCTTTTGGTAGTTGTTTCAATTTTAAGTTGTCTTGACATCCAATTTACTCATGGATCACATGTAGCACTTTTTGATCTTTCATGATGAGGAGCGCTTTTTGTTCAGATGCCCAGCCTACTGTGAGATCCGAGGAAGACTTAATTCTCTCTTCCGGGATGGATTTGGGCCCCCCTCTCAGGGGTCATGCAGTATGAGAACCAGAGATGTTTACGCATATATTTTCTGGAGCTTTGCCGTCACACAGAGGTCATGCCAAGGCAGCACTTTGAGCGACAAAGCCAGCGAGGCTCCTCTCAGACCTCCATCACAGGTTTCTTTGGATCACAGCCACCGACTATAGTGGCTCAACAGGAGCAGCATACGAACCAAGCAGGCTCACAATGTCCTACGGGGACACGCGATCCCCTGCCCACATACACGGGGTGTTACTAGTGAGCGTGCACAATCCCTTTTGAGAGCCAGACGCCCTTGATCTTAGACCTCCACCTGGCAGCTAGAGATCCAGGATATCCTTTGTTGACATGGGGAGCTTTCATCTAAGAAGGGAGATGTTATGGCTGCTTTGTGTTCTATTCTGGAGGAAGGTGGTATCACTATATGACCACACATTGTCATGTAGCATCACATGGATACTTTAGCTTATGTAGCTAGTTTTGTACAGTTTTGTTTTGCTTCCCCATCATCGTGGATAGAGTGTTACTACCTTTTTGGTGTCATAGACCCTTTGGGTCTTTGAAAAACATTAATATATCTTTCTTTATTTCTCTTAGGCCTCTATTATAGACGTCTTTAGATTGCAGCTGTGGATGAAGAGGATGTCACCCAACTTCACAGGGACAAAGGGATCACAATGATTGCCGACTACATACCCAACAAGGAGACACTTTGGCCTTACGCATCCATGGAGTCTCTTGAGAGAGTGCAATTCCTTTTGAGTGCCAAATGCTCCCCCCAAAGGATCCCGACTACCATGTGTCAACTGCAGATCGAGGACATACTTGGCAGCATGAAGAGGTTTTACAGCTGGAGGGGGAGGACATCATCATAGCTCTGCGCTCTATCATGGAGGAGGATGTTCACATTATTGGACAAGGCATGATTTTCTCTCACTTCATCATACATATGTGCATCTTGTACTAGCCATATGGCTATGTATACTACTTTTTACATTGAGACATGTTCCTACTATAGGTAGGTAGTTTTTCCTCATGGATGAATATTTTCATTAAGATATTGTACCAGTGTTTGGTCTCATAGATTTTTGGGTCTTTTGAAGACAATAATAAAATCACCCTTTCTAATGAGTTATTGGAGTTAGGTCCGAGTCATTCCATGCTTGTATAGATCAATACTCGTTTGGTAATAAAATACCTTTTATTTTTCCAAGAGAAGAACCTTTCATTAGTTAAAGAAAAAGCCTGCCAGTGTGGCAGAGTACAAACATTGTAAAAATGCAGTCAATATATACAAAAAACATGAAAGGGGGAGATCCCTCCATGGTTGGCTGCTCTCGGAGGGAAGTTACATCAGAAGGGGAGGGGCGACAAGCCACACTGGGGCCCCTATAATGCCAGGAAACTCCTCCGTCCTTGCTGGAAAGGAAGGGTTCGGGGGTCCAAGCACAAAGGAATGCCTTTCGCCTCTGTTGCATGTGATCCAACTCGCCGGTCAAAGCGTTCAAAGCGCCCTCTCAATGTGAATGAGATCCACCCATATGGCTCGGATGGTCTTCACAAGTAGGGTGGTGCCTGTCTTGTGCTCCCAAGGTCGAACTGGGACAGTGGCCATGGTAACCATAGAGATGGGGAGATGGGTAAGAAGTTAGAACCAATGCTAAGTTGCTCCCGTCCTCATAAAATAGGGCCTGGCTTGCCTCTACTATTCTGCTGACTAAAAACCCCATGTGACTGTGCAGGTGGCGGGGGCAATCCCAAAGGCAGTGCCGTTGGATATCCTCGGGAGTCCCACACCAGAGGCAATTGGCCGGCTGCCTGAGCAATCGCCAGCCAAGTGCCAAAGAAAAAGTGTTACCTTCTGTGGCTGGAAGCTGCTTCATAGCCATTGCCAGAAGTCCTTGATGGAGGAGAAAGGCACACCCTAAGTTTGCCTGTGTGGTTGTGGGTGGCAAGCTTGCCATCAGTGGACTGCAGTAAATCCATCACACAAATTTGTACGGTAGCAACCAAACATGTGCTCAAAAATGAACACCAGTGTTGGATATAGGCGGGATTACACTCCCTGAATGTTGTAGGGCGTCCCCCACCTATCATAAGCATTTTTGGCTCAATTACAAGACTAGTGTTAGGGAGGCATTTGGTATCAAAGCTTTTAGCTTGATCGCCGTGTGTAGAGCATTGTTTTGGGTGCATGGTTTATCTTTGCTCTAGGGAAAACTTGTAAGAAGCAAGCCCAAACACATAGTGGATGGTTTCTATGCGTTTTGGGAAACCTAAATGCTCCCACTAAGGACTAGCAACATGAGACGAAAGAGATTGAGACCAATTAATTTCAAGAAGCGTCCTCTACATCAATTGACACTACCACAACTCGGAGAGTGGCTTCTTCTACAACACCACAATCTATCACTATGACACCAGATGAGTCAAATTGGCTTTGGGATGTGGCAGTCACGCATGCACTGGCTGCTCATCAAGCCAAGTGGTTTCAACACCACCACCACCTCCACCATCTTCTTCATCACTTCCTTCACAACCACAACCTATTGCACAATGATCAATCTCAACATGCTCCTCAAACCCAACCTTCTGTTCATGAAGCCAAACAAGTGGTTTCAACACCACCACCACCTCCTTCACAGCCACAACCTATTGCACAATGAGTGATCAATTCCAACCTGTTCCCCAAAACCAACCTTCTGTTCCCCAAACCCAACCTTTTGTTCATTAAGCCAAACAGGTAGTTTCACCACCACCACCTCCACCTCCACCATCTTCCTCACTACCACCTTCACAACCACAACCTATTGCACAATCCCAATCCACTCCCCAAACCCAACCTTCGGTTCCCCCTCCCGGGCAAGGTCTTGCTTTGAGGAAGGAATGCTTGCAGCACCAAGGTTGATCCTCAAATGAGAATTATTTTTAACATTAGAGTTTTCTTCTACTATCCTGATGGCAACAACCACAAGTTTCCAAAGGGTGAGGAAGCTTCTCTGTAAATGGTTGATGGTTATGATTTCTATATATATACTTGAAATTTTAACCAATCTCTGACAAGAGCAAGTTGGATTTTAGCATTTGAGTATTTGAGAACTATTTTTAACATTAGAGTTTTGTTCTACTATCCTGATGGCGACAACCACAAGTTTCCAAAGGGTGAGGAAGCTTCTATGTAACCAATATCTTCATATAGATGTCAGCCACATGATCCTTTGTGCTGACATATACCAAATCCACATCACTTGCTAGAACCTTCTCCCTGATAAAATGATAATACACCTCACCAAAAGGCTAAGAAGGCAAAGTTGGTGGCCAGTTGAACTTCACTAAAAGGGCATCCTGTCAGGCAATGCCTAAAGAAGTCACAGACTTCAAATACGGCCCCAATCCTAGCCTTTACGGCCAGAATGGTAAGACAACCATAGCTGCCCACCACAGGGATGTTAGTCAGGAGTATGAGCGGAATGAGCTGCTCAAATGCTATGGGCATCTTTCACTGACCTTCTGCTTGCTTTCACCTCGCCCCAACCGACCCCGCAAGTACTGTTTAGCTCTTGGGTGACTGCCCCTGGTCTTTTCCCCTCGGAGGACTCTCATAGCAACTGCTGCATCTTCCCCGTCCGATTGCATATTCTCTGATACGGACATCCAGGTCGTAGCCTCTTTGGTTCAATCGTTAAAAGCTACCATGCTAGTCTGTAAATAGGTTGACAGCCAACCACCTGCAGGCAGCCCTCGTTGGGGACCAAGGATGGATCAGCAGCATCCATTTCTTGGGTAACTGTTACATCAAGACTTTGTTTGACTCGACTTCTCTTCTGAAGCAAACCCTTTGCCAGCATTATCAGATTCCTGGTCACCGTTTGCTTCCTCGGGCTCCCCAAGGAATACTTGGCACTTCTTTTGATGATTGGGAGCTCCCCTGGTCAGGTACTTGAATCCTTCCCATTAGTGGCTGATAGAGTCTCTCGGGCTGTTGGACTTCCCTCGCTTTGGATCTGTGTCGCTTCTTTGGAGAACCTACCCCATCAATTGGCTATCCCCCACCTCAACGATTGTTTTTTTCTTAACTGGGTATTGTTCTCCGGGCCCCCCGGGCCACTGCTTCATTTATCACTAGATGGGACACCTTGCCTAGGCTTGCCTCTGTCGTGATACTGCGGCACCAAGGGCATCCGGTGCCCCAGTGTGGCCATGGCTCAAAAGTGGCAGATTCTTGGTGGCCGCAACTGCCAGCTCGCCTAGGCCCAGCCTTAGCACGGGCTCAGCCGCAGCGCCAACTGCAATGTCAATGCTAGCATCACCCTGCCGTTGCCTAGGTGGCTGCCCCCAGTCCGTGAAGCAACGGTCACTTCAAAGAACCGTTTTGAGCCATTAGCCTCAGAGATCTCCCCTAACCCTACCAAGGCTCCACTTGCAAATACCTTGTCGGATCCCCAGACCCACACTGTGATGAACCGGACCCCATTCTTCCCTCTTGCCGCACCGGCCCCACCCTGCTTTGGAGACATTCCAGACTCTTGACCCCCCCCCCCCCCAAAAAAAAAAAACCACCCCCCTGCCTCTTTTGGCATGGAGGGAAGCTCGATCTTTCTCCTCGAGGGTTCCGCAGCCAACTCCCATTGGACATCCTTGGAGAGCTTCTAGCAGCAGCAACTACTTCTATTTCCAATTGAAACCTACTCCGAACATTAGCAGCACCACAGAGAGACTGGCTGTGGCATGTCACCTAGCATTTCAGCCACGAGGATCGTCTCATGGAATGTTTGAGGGCTAGGAGGCACGTTTTGCAGAGGGCGAAAAGGGGGGGGGTGTGCACCATTGATATACTCATGATTCAGGAGCACCACCTCACCATCGGTGGTACTCATCGTTGTGGGAAGATTCTCCCTGGAAGGAGCCACACCGATAGGTCCCCAACTCATGGACCCCTCGGAAACCAGGGTGGAGTGTGCATTTCAGTAGGAGAGTTCGTGGCTTCCCAGGCTGTGGACATAGGCACAATAGTGCTGGAATGAGCACGATTGTCAATGACTGATTCTCTAGGTTGGAGAGACCAGGGTTGTTTCCATACGGCGTACGACGGCTTATCGTAAGGAATACCGTACGGCACGATACCATATGTACTCGTACGGATTCGTATGGATTTTTTCAGTTTTTTCTTTTTTCTGATTTTTTTCCCAAAAATATTTTTACTTTTTTTGGGAGGTAATGGTCTTTCTTTTGCTTATCTATGGCTATTTGAGCTTCCTCTGTACTATGATGCTTCCCTCCTTTCTAAAATACTCCATATCTGGACTTGGAAATACCTAAGTTTAGAAGTATTTTTTTTAAACACGGTATTTTATCGTACGATAAGAATTTTTTTTATCGTACCGTATTTTCCCATACGGTATCGTATCGTACGAACCGTACGGTATCGTACCTGACAACTATGGGAGAGACCAAACCTCAACATCTACGCTTCTAATGGCAGTGGACAGCACCGCCCTTCGCATTCAGGTGTGCCAGGGTCTACCTCCAGTAGACGCTTGGTGCATGGGAGGAGACTTCAACATGCTTGAGGACCTAGAGGACCACCGGGATGGCAGCCCAGACTCGGTACCATTTGAGGGTCCGAGTGCTCCGTCTGGGAGGAGCTTACCTTAGCCTCACCTTTTCCTGATCTGATGGCCGGCTCGACAGCCCGAGCTTGTCCTGCTTGGATCACTTCTATGTAGATTAGTGGGGGCAGCATGGTGGGCATCCTCACTGGCACCACTTTCTCCGACCATGCCCCCCCCCCCCCCCCCCAAAGGTGTTGCAAAGACCCTCAATCGCGCCCTTCAGGAGGTCAGCCACTTCCTCTAGACAGCAGCCCAGGAGCAGCTCAATGCTTTCACAGAGCGAGAGAGAGGCCTGCCCCACAGCCTTGCCTCCCTTTAATGCCTTCAGGAGCAGACCCCAGATAGCCGATGGATAGCAGCCCAAGCCCGCACTCCCCTCGCATCCCTAGAGGAGGAGAGAGTGGAGTACAGATTCCATGGCTGCACCTCACTCTGGTCTCAAGTGCGGCACAGAGTCACATGGGATTTTGTCGCCACCACTTGGCCCCACTTCCTCTGCCAGGGTGTCCAATCCTTGAGGTGACCTGATGGATCATTGGCATCCACTCCCCCATAGATTCGGGATGCCACCTGAGTGTTCTGCCACACCCTGCGCTCTGCTGAGGCAGACTCCCCAGCATGAGGACGCCCTCAGAGGGTCTGGCACCACATTCACACTTGAGTTTCAGATTCTCTTCGGACTTCATTGGATCTCCCTTTCTTCACAGGTGAGAGCTCCTGCGTGCCCTCGATGTGCTCCCACGCAGGAAGTGCCCAGGGAGGACGGACTCTCAGTTGCTCTCTTTATGCAGCATTGGACCTCATGGAGGCTGACCTCTTGGCAGCTTTCAATGAGGTTCTGTAGTCGGGCTTCCTTTTAGAGCGCACTCCATAGGGTCTTATCTGCCTCATCCTGAAGGACACTTGCAAATTCAGTTTTGAAGATCTCTGTATTGTCAGGTAAAAGGTTCCTCTAAGCTTCTATGGCTCAAAGTTTCTGGACTCAATAAATTGACAAATTTTTAAGCAAAAGTGTTGGTGATTGCGTCTCAAATCAAATTGAAAGCATTGTAAATATTTTTTTTTTTTTTACATGATTGTGTAGCATGTTTTTTAGGCAAAACAGCCACCAGCCTTTCTGCAGTTGTGAAGTTGTCATTTTCTAACAGCTATTTTCTTGGAATCATCGCATGAAATAAGTCTTTGAATTTCAGATATCTCGATGTGCATTCTGTTTGTTTACAGTTCAGTAGAGACAATATTTGATTTTTCAGTATGGAAAATATGATTGCAGGAAAATTATGTTGCTTGGGTTTGCGATCAGGATGCATATGCTTGTAGTGGGCAGAAGTGCTCTGCACAATCCATACTCTTCATGCACAAGGTAAATGTTGTTTTTTTACCAACCAAGTTTATTTTCTTTTTCAGTGACAACATTGTCATGCAAACATACCATAATGAACTCCAATTTGGAAACTTAGATAGCTGCATAGTAGCACATAAGTAGAAGCAATATGCCTGTTGAAGTAGACAGCAAATATTACTGATGAGAGTTTCATATACTAGTTTTGTAAACTGTAATATCTAAATAAAATATATGAACTGCAGAACTGGGGAACAGACTTTCTTGCAAAACTGAGCAGCCTTGCAAAACGTAGGAAGCTGGAAGATCTTACAGTTGGGCCAGTTCTTACGGTGTGTTGATAACATGCTTTCTTTCATATGCTTTTGCCAGATTTTATACCGAAAAGAATTATTTCCATAAATGAGCGACACATCTCATTGAAAGCACTTGTTGCCAAAAGGTGACCAAGTAAAAAAGAACTTGCAATCTCGGACAATCATAGGTGGTGATTCCGACGGCCCATTTTTTCTGTCCGGTACACCCATGGACTTGCTAAACAGGACTCCATGTGTCCCTCTTGTGTTCCCTGGAGTAACATAGTCATTGGCTTCAGTGATGATTTGATTCTCTGCAATGATTTTCAGGCGAGTTACCATCGGCTTACAAAGTTTGATTTTCAGGGCATTGTAAACGCCAAAAAGAATCTTGCTGGCAAGGTTTTCATTTTTTCCATTCCATTGGTGTACAGATGGTGCACTTGATAGGTATTAGGGACCCACCCATGGCACCTGTAAATTTAGCTTTCTGGGCCCATCTCATGTTGCGCCCAAGTTCCCCGGAAGGGGGACTCATCTAACTTGGCTAATTGGCTACATCTCTCCCTTAAGGACCCTTCATAGCTGGGCTGAATGAACAAGAAGAAATATGGGGAGATTGGGCAAAATTAGGGTCTCAGGCTGCAATTGTCTTCGTCCAAGTTGTGGCCAGCCATTTTGGGTTGCTGAGAGAGAACAATGGGCTGCTGTCTGGCTGATTGGGCAAGGAGGGATTGGGGAAAATTGGTAGGGTCACAGGCTCCAATCGGGTGCAAAACAGAAACAACGAGCTGCAGTCGCATGCCTTAGGGAAGCAATATTGGGGAAAATTCAAACCATCAGCCCCTGCTCAAGCCAAGCACAACACCTTATCCTCAAACAAGAGTCCAAACACAGCTGGAAACGGCCATGGGATGGCCTGTGCAAATAGGAAAACAAGTCTCTTTAGAGTCTTTACAGCGGTGAGACAATTATAATCTCTGCTCTTTAGTGTTCCACAACAATGAGGGGACCTGTGATCTCTGCTCTTGTAGGGTTTCCACAGCAGTAAAACAAATATACTGGGTTTCTACCGGTGCAAATAGCGGGAATCGATTATTTAGTCAGCAGACTTTTCTCACTAGATAGGCGTCATGGCAGCCCCAGCCTCAGTCAGTCCCTCTCCACCTCTTCTGATACGTTGTCCAAATATGACATGATGGGCTGTAAGCCAATTAGCACATCCTTGGATTAGAATGTGTAGAGATAGTATGGTTTGAATATGTTGTCCAAATATGACATGATGGGATGTAAGCCAATTAGTACACCCTTGGAATAGAATGTGAAGCTAAGGATAAAGCTTTTTGAGGACCCTACCATGTATAAAAAAACATGACCATTATGAGGCCAGATCTCAGTTATGCCATGGGGTACAAGAGAGCCTCACTTGGATGTGGTGAGAATAATAGTGAGATATATGAAAGGAACCATACAGTTTGTAAGGGATTGGATGACTGCTTCTCTTCCCCCAGGCTTCGGTGCACGTTCGATATCCGACTCTTGGGTAGAGGTTTCTTTTAGGTGGTTTTTGACTCTTCAGAGATGACTTCCCTGATTCTCGCTGTCACAACTTTTCTCCTAATGCATGATGAAGCACAGAGTTGATCACAGGATATGTATCCAGTTTACTTACGGACAGATATAGAGTTTGCGTATGGCTTTGTATCTAGCTGAAGACCCAGCTTGGCTGGTGTATATACTCTAGCTTGGCTAGGCAAGGGATCACACTAGCTTGGCTAGGACCACCATTGTGGTTTGTCATTAGCTTGGCTCGGGCCCCACACCTGGCTCTACTAGCTTGGTTCTAGGCCAGAGCAGGTACAAGAAAAGGGAACAAGGGAGTTCCAGGTTTTCATATGCATATGCATCTCATACTTGCTTGGCTAGATGCGTGCCTTGTTTTCGTGTTTTGCATGTGATGTCGCGGGTCAGTCTTGCAGCGCCGCCTTGTTTTCATGTCTTGCATGTGATATTGTGGGTCAGTCTTGTGGCACTGGGGACGATCAAAGCTAGTGGCTTCAAGACTGTGCGTGTGCCATTGTATATAGATATGTGGTTGTCATTCTGCAGGGCTCTGAAGTTGGGCCAAAAACTCAAATTTCGACCTTACTTTGGGACTTGGACAAATTTACAAGTTTATGAGTTCACACACACTCATTATGGGGTGTGAACATGTAAACTTGGGTACCGGGCATTATAGTCATTTGGGCTCCCATTCCTTTGTATTTTTGCCAGGCCCCTTCTTTTGGACACACTAGAGTACCCATGCCGAGATTTAAACCATATGTGGACACCCAAGACACTTGTCAAGCTAGTTTGGACACTTGTTATGCAAGTTTGGACATTTGGCAAGCAATGTATGCGTGACATAAACAATGATGTCAATGGCCTTGCCGTGTGATATTGCTTAGTGTGTTTGATTGAGTCAAAAGATAAGGCTCTAAGCCCACAAAAGGCATTGTACTCAACTAAAGTTATATATCACATCAATCTAATCACAATCATTGAGTTGTGCTTATCGTTGTCTCTCACCATCTCACTCCAGTTTTACTCTCTCTCTCTCTCCTTTCTCCTTCGAGCAACTCTGCCACAGATTTCTTCAAACCTCCATAGCCCTGCTAGCCCTAGGTTGGGCCTTCAGCCTCGACCTCGGACCATTGTTTCCATTTGATCAAGTACTAATAGATGGTATGCTGAGACTGTCTAGTACGTTGATTGAGAACCAACTCGAGTTCCATAGGAATATACCTAGTCATGTCCTCAAGGTTAGGGATCTCCTCTACTGTCACAATCTCCTCAAGGTTAGGGATCTCCTCTACTGTCACAATCTCATCACCTTCACCCAGGCATTCTTTCAAATGACTGATGTGAAATACTAGATGAATCCTGGTTTCAGGAGGTAGTGCTAACCAGTAAGCCAGATCACTAATATTATGTGTGATCTAGTAAAGACCACAACATCGATCTTCACCATGATTGCAGATCATCCGAGGGAAAATTGCAACAACCATCTTTGACGCGGAGCTGTGAGCACCCCCCCCCCCCCCCCCCCCCCCCCCCCCCCCCGTACCTGCACCCTGCCTTCTGCACACTGCGCCTCTCCCCTCCTCTGCCCGCGGGTGCCCTCTCCACCCTTCTCGCCTGCACACTGCCCCCCTTCTGCTTCCTGCCTGCCCTCCAGCCCCTCTTTGCATCTCGCCTCTTCCTCACCCTCCTGCGCGCTGCCCTTCTTTCTTTCTGCCCTCCCTTTCACCTCCTCCGTCGAGTGCCCCTGTTTTCTCTCTACATTCCTCCCCTGCTCCTCTGCTCCCTTGCCTCTTCGTCCCTCTTGCTAGCCACTCCTCCTCCACTCCTTTTCCTTCATTCAAGCCTCCCCTTGCCTTCCTGCCCCTCATGCCCCCTCCTTGCCTTACGCCTCCCCCAGCCCCCCCTCCCCCCCCCTTCTTCAGCGTTTCTTCAAGGTAGGTTTTCAGCTTCCAGGCAGTTTTCCTCTCAACAAGTTTCGGCTTGAACCCCTAGGAGGACTCCCCGACCGAGGCCGCCATCATCCCCAAACGAGGCCGCCATCCCTTACCTCTCTTTTTCAGATGGGGACCTCCAGCTCCTCGCTTCGACAGTCACATCCTTATAGGCCTCCACTTGGTATGCAAGATTGTGGGTAGCCGCCCGGCGCACGGACAGCTCAAGGATGTGTTATAGGCTAGCCTCCTTG
Organism: Cibotium barometz; assembly: GCF_041138505.1. NCBI lineage: Eukaryota > Viridiplantae > Streptophyta > Polypodiopsida > Cyatheales > Cibotiaceae > Cibotium > Cibotium barometz. The sequence continues at coordinate 6,321,307 of NC_141085.1, forward strand.
GCACACTTGGAAAGATCACTAATATTCATCCTTTAGGGCGTGGCTACCACCAGGTTGAGTTCGACTTGCCAACAACTTGTGGACAAAGTCATGCAGCTGAGCCCTATCACACTGCGTACGTACGAGGCTTTATTTGCGAAGTGACAGTATGGTTTTGACCTAGTAGCCGACCCTCTGGCTAGTGTTTCAGGTTTTTCGTGAGAGTCTACTTCCCAAGTCTAAGGAAGGAGTACCTTCCTCTCCTCCCGGTGATGGGTGGTGCTATCGGGAGAGTGATGGAATTACCCTCCATCGCCGCTTCGGTTCTTGCTCGAGGGGTCGGGATTCCGTGCCTTCGTATCTACGTAGCCTCTCCGGAGATAGTGCCACATGCCATATCTCTTCCTTGCCTCTGGAGAGCCCCTATTCTACAGAGAGTGGAGTACTCTGGCAACCCCTATTCTATAGAGAGTGGAGTACTCTGGCCTCCCATGCCAATACTTTATATGCAAGCAGATGGGAGCCTATCCTCGCCGTTAGTCCAAGTGACTATCTCCAGTGGCACCCCCCCCCCCCCCCCCCCAAAAAAAAAAAAAAAAAACAAAAAAAAAACTCAAATCCTTTTCCGGGGGGGGAGGGAAGATGGCCCCTAGGCAGCAGAACACCAGGATCCGGTCACGGCTGCCACTGATGCAAGAGAGTGGCAGACCGAGTGGCGCCGCCGAGCGCGCCAAGTTGATAGCCACCCCTCAGCTGCCCCCCCCCCCCCCCCCCCCCCCCCCGCGCGGCCCGGAGATAGTGCCACATGCCATATCTCTTCCTTGCCTCTGGAGAGCCCCTATTCTATAGAGAGTGGTGTACTCTGGCAACCCCTATTCTATAGAGAGTGGAGTACTCTGGCCTCCCATGCCAATACTTTATATGCAAGCAGATGGGAGCCTATCCTCGCCGTTAGTCCAAGTGACTACCTCCAGTGGCACCCCCCCCCCCCCCCCAAAAAAAAAAAAAAAACAAAAAAAAAACTCAAATCCTTTTCCGGGGGGGGGGGGGAAGATGGCCCCTAGGCAGCAGAACACCAGGATCCGGTCATGGCTGCCACTGATGCAAGAGAGTGGCAGACCGAGTGGCGCCGCCGAGCGCGCCAAGTTGATAGCCACCCCTCAGCTGCCCCCCCCCCCCCCCCCCGCCCCTTTTGCTTCTCTGAAGCATTCTCAAAGTCGGTTGAGATGACATTGCTGCCTCTCTGGTGAGGGCTCTCCCTCCATAGTCGCAAAGTGGCCCCCCAGGGTTTTGGGACATCTAGTGGACTACAGTTTCTTCTAATGTCTCCCCGTCAAAGGAATTGGTATGTTCGAGGAGACTGTAGCTCACATTTAGATTTGCGTGGTGTTTCATCACTCTAGGCCATCTATGCTAGAGAGTGGCGCGATGATCTTCTCCTTTCCCTTGAGTGTATCACCAAGAATGGAATGGGATACAGAGTTAGTGTCTTCCGCCATCAAAGGGCAAGCAGTCGAGCTCTCTGATCTGCGCAACACCAATATGCTTACCCATCTTTGGCCCTTGGCTCGGATGTAGTTGGGAGGCTCGGGCCACAAAGATCAGGATAGGGAGGTGGTGTCCTCCAGCTTAGAGGTGTTTCTTTTTGTGTTCTTTCATATCTCAGTAGCAGCACCCCTTCCCTTCTCCTACAGATATTGCGATTGGTGGAGCCCAAATTATGCTTATTTCAGGGATCAGACAGAGTGGCGTCACATGGAGGCAAGATCCACGCCCACCTGATGTGTCTTCGCCCCAGGATTGACTGTGAGTGCTCCCCCGTGGAAACCCATAACCAAGACTTTTCAAGTGGAGGGCAATTCCGTTAGTTCCGCTTCCCACAGAGATTAGATATGCAAATTGTCTCATGGAACATTAATTGTTTTGGGGGGGCCACATTGCTTTAAGAGGCATGACGTCTGTAGAGGATAGCCTCATAGAGCAGTAGTTGGGGAACCCATTGATATCCTCTTCCTCCAGGAGCACCATCTTTCACACCTTCTAGTCCCCCGTTTTAGCCTCTCTGGGATGCATGGAGGTTTTTATTTCTGTCAATGAGTAGTTATTGGCTGGCAGTAGTTGGCTCAAGCACCATTGACATTGGTCAGGCTCAGTGAGTGACCATCAGGATTGGAAAGGACTATGTGGGCGAACGGCGCAGCAGGCAGAGCCACCTTCTAGAGTACAGTTTGCCAGACCCTTCCACAAGCTGACTATTGATGTATGAGTGGGGACTTTAACATGATAGAGTCAACAAAGGATAGACTTGGAGGAGGCATGACTACAATTTTTGGCACAAAGTACTTTGCTTGGGAGGAGCTGATTGTAGGACAGGACCCTTGGCATTTACCAGAGTTTGGATGCAACCCTGAGAATCTTTGCTTCTCAAGGTTTGATAGGAGGAGCATCGCCCCCAATCTTTCCAGACTTGATAGGTTCTATGTGGATGAGTGGGCTTGTGGTAATGGGGGTTTGATTGGTATTTTTGAGGCACTACTTTCTCCAATCACGCAGTGGTTATTCTGTCTTTGGAGGATCCGTGGAGGTAGGATAGACACTTGAGCGCTCCAATGCTTGACAGCCTCATCCAAGACTCTGAGATATGCAGCAGGATTGAGCATCTTTGGGAGGGGTTGGATTTTCTCTTAAGATCAGCCACAGGCACCTTGGATGCAAGCCTAGGTGAGATTAGTAGTTTATTGGAGGAGGAAGCACAGAACAGATTGCCTGGATTCGGAGGAGCTTTCGCCAAGGCCTTACTTCTCTTTAGCAACTTCAGGAGAGTTCCCCAGATAGCCCGTGGATTGAGGGTCAATTGGTTGTTGCTTGTACTGAGCTCAGATCCATAGAGGAGTGGAGGGTGGAGTACAGATACCATGTTAGAGCTTCCTTTTGGACAGAGGTGGGAGATATGGTCACTAGGGACTTCTTTGAGATTGTAGGCCCCCACAAGTGGAGAGATGGTATCCGCAGGCTGCGAGGCTTGGATGGATCTATCGTATCGGTAGCCACAAATTTCTTCAGATCCCTTCTCACAAGTGCCCCCATATCCTCACAGGTGGTGGATGCGTGAGAGCGGGTGTGGTGGCACACAAGAGAGGTGGTTGCGCGTGCTCTCCGGACTTTCCTATCGACTCCCTTCACAGTTGAGGAGCTAGCGACCTTGGCGGTACTTCCTAGGGGCAAATGCTCGAGAGCGGATGGGCTTCCGGTCTCCTTTTTTCTTTGTCATTGGACTCTCATGGAATGCGGCCTTCAATTAGATTATGACTACGGGTGCTATGGCAGAGAGGCTATCAGAGGGTTTGATCCACTTGATTCTCAAAGAGGACAGTGACAAATTGGAGATTTGGTAGTGGAGACCCATCACCCTCCTCGGGACCACTTACAAGATTTTGGCGAAGGCCACCAACCGGAGACTTCCTTCAGCCTTTCCTCTGCGACTTGATTCATGATACTCAGACAAATTTTGTTTAGGATCGAAGCATTATGGACATCTTCACTTTTTGGGAGGCGACTGCTTCGGCCAGGATCGCCAACAAGATCTCATTGTGCTCCTACTGAATTTTAAGAAAGCCTAGATAGAGTTGATTGGGGCTTTCTGGAGGGGACGATGTGCCGGATGGGATTTCTAGAGGAGTGGATCTTTGGTGTTTCTGAACTTTACTCGGCCTCTCACAACTAGGTTCTCATTCAGGGAGCCAGAGGTGACAGATTTCACCTTGTTTGCTCAGTTCGGCAGGGCTGCCCTCGAGCACCATCTCTCTTTCTTTTGTTGTTGAGGCCATGAGCAGCTTCCTCTCAGCTTAGGAGAGTGGGCTTTAGGGATTGCGTCTTCCCATCCGTGCACAGGAGGAGCTTCTAGACTCCGAGTTCGCAGATGACACAACAGCATGATTATCTGGAGACGAGGGGAACCTTCAGAGATTTGCAGAGGCGATAGAGATTTTCTGTCGTGCATCTGGAGCGCAAATCAACGGTACAAGACATGTGGATTTTGGGTTGGCTCTTTGTTCGCCCTGACTTGGCGTCCACTCGAGACTTTCCAGTGGATCCCGAGGGGCACTTTAGCCGTTACCTTGAATGCCAGATGGCATCGATATCTTCTCCGCTAAGCATTCAGAAGAAGCTTCTATATTGGAGTTCAACGAGGCTTTCCTTAGCCGGCCGGATAGTGGTCGCGAACCAGGTTCTTCTTGCCACCATGTGGTATATCACTTCTTGCTTGGCCTTCTTCTACGCATGCATTGGTCGGGTTCAGCGGTTGATCCGCACCTTTCTGGGGCCAAGGTGGCCAGGAGAGTGATCATACAGCCGCACCACAGAGGGAGTGAGGGAGTCAGGGCATCATCGACCCCACCATTTAGAGTTGTGCCCTTCTGGGCAAGCTGACTTCTTCCAAGTGGCGAGCCTTGGAAGGATTTCCTTCTGGTCAAGATTTCAGCCTATACATTGAGTTAGGGGGGCCCTTGGCCGCAGAGCACTAGATAGATCTTCACGGAGATGCGGGCTCGTGGCTTTCGCCTAGCTTTTAAGGACAAATTTGCAGCTCTCTTTTTGTAGCTGTTGGCACATAGTAGTTTGGCGGTAGGCACATGGTCGGCCATTATAGGTAGGTAGTATCATGTCCGAGATGTGGCCATCCCTAGGAGTCTCAGTGGCATTGTCTTTGAGATTCTCAACAGGTTTGGCAGTGGATTCTCTCATCTTCACTATGGACAAGGCCTCTTCCCATACTATTACATGGGGCATTGTTGCTTGGGCCTCTGAGGCCGAGGTTGTCATGGATTATGAGGAGGAAGGTGGGAAACTAGCCCTTCTGCAAGAAACTGGGGTTGGCCACTCAAGGCATGGAGTGACAACATGGGTGTGGGTCACCATCCTCACATCTCATATGGGAGAAGTTCACCATGAAAGCTTGGGCATTAGAGCTCTAAGAAAGTAATAGTAAAAAATGGTCATAAGTGTGTACAATGCTCATGAGCCCAATGTATCCTATAGTCCTAGGCTCCCAAAGGCACATATGTAGATGACTCTAAACCCAAGTACCTAGGTCCCATCCCCCATGTGCATGTGACACCAAATTTACTTCGTTACAAACCATCCCCTCCTACAATGATTTCATCCTCAAGATCGAAGGGTGGTCGTGCACAAGTATATACAAGAAGCTATATACAAAAGCCAAAAATGCACTCATAGCCTAGATGTATCCGCCATGAAAACATGTCCACGACGCCCGCCCGGGTCGAATGGAAAGGATAGGACGGTGAGGCTAGTGACAATGATGCTTGGATCAAATGTAAATCCACGGCATACTTGACCCATAACCGTATCAATCCTGCATCCTCCTGGATCAAATGGATGATGTAATGCACCACATCCATCAATGAGATACATCCAATGTCCCCCTGGGTCAAAAAGGTAATGCACCCATGCGCATAGGATCCTGCGGGTACATGATAGTCCGTATAGCATCACCCACTCGGATCATAGGTGAATACATTATGTCCAAAAGTGAATGCTTGATAGACTATGTTTGTATCAATGCATAGGCATCCATGATCATCAAAAGAGAATGCCTCATACTCCATAGCATGCTCCATCAAATGTGAATCCATGTCATCACTGCATCCATCACCATGCATAGGTCCATAGGCATGATCCACATCACAAATGACTACTTGAGCATAATCCATATGTACCAAGGCATAATCCTCAACACTGTCCATATAATCCTCGTAGAGGTCACAATCATAGACTCTCCCTCATCTCCCAAGAAAGGATCATAGACAGGGTTCCCATAGAACCTCCATGAAGTATCCAATAGGTGCTCACTACTAGATGCATGAATAATCTCATCATCAATGTCATCCACATTGATAATGTCATCCACATGCTCACTAGCATCATAAAACTCATCCTCATTATATGTAGCATGTTTATGCATACTACCATCATCCACATCATTATAGATGCTCTCCTCATCACAAATAATGATGGTAGATGAATCATCAACACTTGCATAAGCATCATCATCAAGATGCCTAATGTTACCATGACCAATAATGTATGTCTTCACCATATGTATAATCTTCATCCACATGTGCATCGCATATGTCAAATGCATCCTCACGTGCATGTGCATCATCACACGAATCATCATCCCTTGTGTCAAACACAATTGCATGCACATCCAAAATATCCTCAATGATCAAGTCTTTATGATCTCGTGGCATCATATCATAAGCTAAAAATGTATCCATCAAAGCACTTACGGAAGTAATCCAAGCATTCCCATTTCCAACTTGTGTATTCCCATTGGCCATGAACACATCGGTGATGTCTTGTCGAGAGAGAATCGGCATCGAGATCTCCTCATGTACTTGCTGTCCAGAAATTACAGCAAGCGTCTCATCCACTTCAACACCACCCACAATGTGTGCATAAAGACCTGCATAGTCATATTCTATGCAATGACCAAATGTGATTGTGAATGGAAGTCCTCGTTTGTCCTTAGTAAAGCCAACCTCTTTCAAAATAGTGTGTATGATAGCTCTTCCATCTCCTCTCAAAGTAAGAGGTGAACCAAGAAATGGTACCAAGAATTCACATATCTTGATTGACCTTTCCTTGCTTTCACTAGTAGTGGCTCTACCATGGAACTTAACACATTGCTTTCTTCCATCCATTGCTTGTGAAGAAAAAGGCATTTGACCATTGTTATGCTCAAACTCATCATCAAAATCTTTCTCAATATGAGGTCTTGAAGCACCACCTCCATGAGTATTTCCCTTGAATCTTGAGCTTACATATGGAGATGCATGATTTTTGCCTTTGACATCATTGGGTGAGTGTGTGAACATTGGGTTGCGCATAGCACCATGAGTAGAATGAAAACTTGGGTGATAATTCTCCTTATCCCCAACATGAGCTTGTCGAACCTTGTAAGATGTTCCACCCTTGTCTTCATCCTTGGTCTTCATGTCTCCATACATGTCTCTAATCTCTTGCACAAGTGTTACGGAGCGGTGATCTCGGGTCGTGTTCTGGGTTCGAGTTTCCGCTCGGGACTAGGAAAATTCAGTACAAAACTGAAAACAGAGAATACTTGCTGAATGCGGTACACAAAGACCTATAGCTCGTCTCGAAGAGGACAACGAGCCGGTCATTTTGAGTACTAGAACTTCGAAAACGGACACCGTATGAAGGAGATATGACCAAAAACGTACAAGCTGTAGTAGGAAACGGTATCACCGAAATGCGGGTTTCCAACCCAAAAACTTGTATTGATTCAATGCTGACACGCGACGAGATTACAATGGGGATAAGAGAAAAGACTTATGGGTATCCGAGGCGCGGGATCCCTTGTCCACAAGTCGTCTTGTATCTAAACGAAGGTAGGAGAGGTTGGGCTAGGCCACATTACTCCACCTCAAGCTACTCCCATATAGAGGCAAAGAATTCGGGGCCTCCAAGCATCCCTTGAGAGCACCATGTGAGGCCGGATAGGAATCCCAAGAATCCCACGCCTCACATACACCCCCCTTTTGAAGAGCTTGAAGTCCCGTTCAAGCCATTATTCTGGCTGTATCTCATCTTCAACGGGCACGATGTTGCAAAATTGCAGAACCAACGGACATGCCATTTGAATCATTTTACCTTCTGGTACCCATGTGCAATCTGTCATGGGCCGGTGTTTCCACTTAACATAGAATTCTGGCGTTCCCCGCCGGAACCGTAATTTCAATATGAGTTTTGGTTCAAAAGGCGTAACGGCGGGGGTGGCACCATCGGCAAGCATTGGTACATGTCGGCCAAAACGGGTATCAGGAACAAACCTCTTGAGTAAGTTGATATGAAATGCATTATGTATGTGCACAGTTGTGGACAGATCTATTTTGTAGGTAACTCCATTGTAAGATTTGGAACTTTGTACGGGCCGTAGAAGCGATGGTTGAATTTCGGCGTGAGGTTGGCAGGCAGTGCAATGTTTTGGGCACTAACAAGGACTAAGTCTCCCTCATGAAACTCATCATCACGTCTCTTTTTGTTAGCATGCTTGACATATCTGACTTTGCTCTTTTCTAGATTCTGCTGTGCAACCCGCATTCTCTTCTGCCATTTCTGCAAAAAATCCTCTGCATCTGCATCTTCGGCATGCACATCTCCCGTAGCAATTGTTAGAGGTGTAATGACCTCTTTACCGATGGCCAACTCAAACGGCGTATATCCGGTAGCACTGTGCACTGAATTGTTATAATGAAATTCCAAGATTTCAAGATAATTCGCCCAATCCTTCTGATCAGCACGAACATAACTGTGAATATAGTCTTGTATGCCTTGATTGATTCTCTCAGTTTGACCATCGGTTTGCGGGTGATATGCTGGAGACATGCGCAAGTGTGTGTCCATTAACTTGAACAATTCTCTCCACATGTTACTCATGAATCTGCTATCTCTGTCTGACACAATAGCTGTTGGTAACCCATGATATTTGAAAACTTGACTAAAATAGAGCTTTGCAGCTTGGTACGCCGTGAGAGGTGGTTTAGATGGAATGAAGTGTGCCTGCTTCGAGAAGTAATCCACTACCACAAATATGGTGTTGTATCCATGGGACTCCGGGAGATCCACAAATATGGTGTTGTATCCATGGGACTCCAGGAGATCCACAATAAAATCCATACTGACAATGTCCCACGGCCTGGACGGGACGGGCATGATTTGCAGTAAACCAGCCGGTTTTACTCGTTGTGCCTTCACGAGTTGACATGTTGGGCATGTGCGAACATATTCGATTACATCCTCAGTCATATGTGGCCGGAAGAAATGACGTCGAAGTTGCTTGAGCGAGCGCTTCTGCCCACCATGTCCGGCCAGCTTACAGGCGTGGGTTTCCCAAAGTAGCGTGGCTTTGAGGTCCGGGTCATTGGGCACGTACACCTTTTGGTGGGCGTAGAATAATCCATCTTTGAAATCAAATAAACCCACGGCTGAGGTACCATTTTGCAACTCTGTGGCCATTCGAATGATTGCTGCATCTAATTTTTGAGCATCTCTGATCTTGTCCAAAAGTGCACCATTTGCAACACTCACTGCATTCAATTGTGGTGTATGGCTGAAAGCATCTGGCATCAAATTCTGCTTCCCCGGTTTGAGAATAATGTCAATGTCAAATTTTGCGATGAAGTCTTGCCATTTGCCCTGTTTTGGTGACAGCTTAGGTTGCGTCTGAAAGTACTTTAGAGATATGTTATCTGTAAAAACTTTTGTGTGTTTGTCTTGCACATAATGACGCCACTTTCTAAGGCAATGAACCACTGCTTGCATTTCCTTTTCATGTGTGGTCCATCGGCATTCTACATCGTTGAACTTGCGCGACTCATACGCGACAGGGTGCCCGTCTTGTAATAAAACTCCTCCAAGGGTCCCGTCCGATGCATCCGTGTGAATCTTAAACTCCTTGTTGAACTCCGAGAGCTTAAGCACTGGGGTGCAACACATTGTAACTGTCATCTTTTCGAAAGCGCTCTTCTTTATATCTGTCCACCTAAAGGGCTTGATGCCTTTAGTTATATCAGTGAGGGGGGTGGCAATTTTACTAAAATCTTTGATAAACTTCCGGCAGAATTGTGTGAAACCCACGAACTCACAAACTTCACGCACAGTTTGGGGTGCACTCCATTTCACGACTGCCTCGATCTTCTTGGGGTCTCCTTGTATCCTTTTCTGATTGACCACAAATCCTAAAAACTCCACTTCAGTGACTGCAAATTCACATTTCTCTGGTTTGGCATACAGTTTGTGACGCCATAACATTTGGAAGACCTTTCTTAAGTTTCTTTATGTTCACTCAAGATCTTGCTGTATATGAGCAGATCATCAATATATATGATCAGAAACTCATCTAAATAGTCTTTGAAGATATCATTCATCATTGTGCAGATGGTGGCCAGGGCGTTGGTTAACCCAAACGGCAACACCAGCCATTCGTAGCTTCCATACCTCATGCGAAATGCCGTTTTCTCAATGTCGTTTTCGGCGATTCGTATCTGATGATATCCGGATCGTAAGTCGATCCGACTGAAGTATTTTGCTCCCGCCAGTTGGTCTAATAGTTCCTCCATTACTGGTACGGGGTAGCGGTTCTTGATGATGATTTTATTGAGGGCTCTGTAATCGGTGCATGACCTGGCTGACCCGTCCTTTTGTGACAAATAGCACAGCTGCACCATACGGCGACTTGCTGGAGCGCACCATTCCATTTTCGGCTAGTTCATTCAACTGTACCTTTAGCTCCTTGAGCTTTGTAGCATCCATCCTATATAGAGCTTTAGCCGAAGGACTGTGCCCTGGCAAGAGTTCGATCTTGTTGTGATCCACCGATTGTTTCAGCGGTAACCCGGTTGGCAATTTCTCGGGCAAGACATCATGGAACTCATTTAGCACTTCGCGTATCTCTGCTTCACCAATCTTGCACTTCGTCTGCTGTGCATCCTTAACCTTCATCACGCATAAGTGTATTTGGCAGCCTTGCTTAGCTGCCCTCTCTGCCTGCTTGGCACTGCACTATTTCGGCATCTTGCCGCGACTATCTGTCACTTTCTGAGCCTTACCCGACCCTGTTGCATACATTGGGGTGCTCTGGATTTTGCCTCCAATGTTCTTGTTGACTGATTTGTCCCCTGAGTGAAGACGGATGCATGGCACACTGACTCCTGTCCCCTCCTGCATATCCAGTATCATAGATATTTGTCGACCCAAGTGAGCCCTACAATCACTTCGAAGGCATCCATGGGCACAACTATGAAATCCAATCGCGCTTTCCATGCCCCTGCTTGCACTTGCACATTGTATGCCATCTTTACATTGTCATTCTGCCCTTGTGCAAAAGACACTGACAGCTTATTGGAATCGCACACCTTCACTCCCAATTTCTTGGCACATTTTGGGGTGATGAAATTATGTGTGGCTCTCGTATCCAACATGATATTTTACTCAAGGCCATTCACATTAGCCTCAAAATACACATTCTGCACTTTCTTTAATTGAGCTGCCATGCATTTCGGTATTGCCTGCACGGCTCCTACCCTTGGTGGGCTATCGCCTCGTCGAGATGAGGTTTCTGCATCCTCATTCTCAGTGATTGTTAGGCGATCCATCCGTTCATAATTATCCTCTTGTCCTTGGGCTTGAACGGTGGTAACCCGGCTTTGTGCGGGTCGACGAGGGCATTCACTGTTGCCTGCCCAACTTCTGCATGGGCGTGTCGGGGGAGGAAGAAGGCGCCTTGCAGTATTGAAAAATCCCCCTGTATTAGTTGACTGGGATATCTCCCTCCCCGGCACAAAGTTCCTACTCAATGAATTACTCCCATAGGTTCGGGGTAAGAAAGGTCCACTCGACCTTGGCCCGCTTGTACTTGTCCCAGAGGTCTCTCCCTGGGTTTCATTGGACGAGTTATCTTTTCTGTTCTGAGGCTTGGCACCATTCCATCCTCCTGTTCCTGTTGCACTGTTTTTGCTTTGCCACTTCTTGCTCTCAGTGTCGGATAGCCGTTCCGCCATCGCGAGTGCCGCCTCATAATTTTCAGGCTCCTGCTTCTCGATCTCTCTGCGGGTCTAGTCATGCAATCCAAACAGGAACCCGTGTAATCTATTTGTAGAATGCATATCTATGATCTGCACCATAAGTTGTCTATAATTCCCGCAGTTTTCCATTTGCGTGTTTGAGGTTACGCCATTCATCGCGTACCTTGAAGACTTCATTCTGTGGTACAAAGCCATGTCCTTGGTAAAATCACCCCATCTTGTCCACGGTCTTTTTGCCTCACCTGCCCAAAACCATGTGTATGCATCTCCTGATAGCAGTCGCGACGCCACATGGATCCAGTGTTTATGAGCCACTTTGTTCATGGTGAGATAATCCTCTGTCTCTCGGATCCACCTTGTCACCACCAGTGAATCTCTTTGCCTAGTATACTTCTCCGGGGGTAACGGTTTGTCACTATACATGTTGTACCAGCATTTGTACTTGCTATACCTGTTGTACTAGCCACTGTACCGACTGTACCAACCATTGTACCGGCTGTACCGGTTGAATGGAGAGTTGTACTTGCTGTACCAGCTCTATTGGGGAAGAATCAGTACCCACATGGAGGTATATAGATTATATTGTTGGCTCGGCATTTCTACAGCCTATGTTCCGGCTTGGTAGCCTCGTGTGGGGCTGTGTTATGGCATTTGTATATGGATAATCCGGCATCTCCCGTGGGGAGAGTAAGGCCCTCAAAGCTTGTACATGATATTATTCTCCTTGGGTAATAAAATACTCCAAGGGGGGGGTCGGCCCATTCCGGCCTCTATGCGGTGTCACACATGGAAGCTCCATTTTCAGCATTTGTGGATATTTTGTCCAGCTTTTATGTTTTATGCAAAGTGATGATGGATGTGTTAAGGCTATGGCCATGTTTAAATGTTTAAATATGCTTTGATGGTATCGACAGGTGTGTCAAAGGCCCTAGTCCCCCGGGCACCCGCCGCAAGTTACAGCCCAGGCATTGTTCGATCCCACACTTCCACAGCTGTACCCTGGCAAGATTGACCACGTAACGGTGATCACTTGCCACGGTGGGTAGCTGGAGCGTTTGCATCAAACGTGAAGAAATAAAATTGTGAGTAGACGTTGTCGAACAGAATCTGCACCTGATGGCTGCCTATGGATCCTCCAGCTCGAGGAAGATCATGTGGACCAAAGGCAAAGTCACTAATCTAACACCCTTGGTCGCTAGATGATGAATTTCAAAAAAAGAGATCAAAGAGTTACCTCGTAGTTTCATAATCTGTATCAAGGTCTTATCCCTCGAAGACGACTTCTTTGGACAATCCCTATAATGGTGTGCGGGCTGGTTGCACTTGAAGCATAGGTTGTCCTTTTGCACCTTTGCCACATGTTCCTTAGTAAACAGCACAGACCTTCACTTGTATCTAGAGCACTTCTTGGGATTGCACTACAACGACTGGCCTTTTTGGGATGGTGGAACATGCCCTCGCTACTTGTCTTTAGAAGGTTTTCGGCTCCCTTGTATGGAATCATCTGCAAGCTCACCACCCTTCAAGGGTTATTGTCAAAATTCTTGGCATATCTGTAGGTGTCGTCGAGTAATATTGTTCCGAAGAACCTCACTCCGATAATCCGGCGGAAGGCTGAACAAGTATAACATGCAAACTAACACATGATGCTCCCCAAGGGCCTTGCAACGGTTCATATGTTCTTTAAACTCTTGGGAATAGTTATCTAGGCTCATTTTGTTTCACACTACAAATCGATCCATTTGTCAACCAATGATCCTTTTTTTGAGACTTCTATTAAGTATGAGAAATATATGCAGAAAGGAGATTTCAAACCAAACAAGGGGGAAATCTCAAGCAATCTGGTGCCTTGTGCTGCCAACAAGGTCCTTTTGAAGATCAATGATGCTTTTGAAGACCATGGATAGCTTCATGTGACATGGGTGCATCCATGAGTATGGAGATTGCTAGAGTGGTCTAGAGAGAGACTCCCAAGTGGTTGGCTTGGCCAAAGGTACCTTGAAGAGAGATTGCTCCATATGTTATGTCACGGTGCTCCAATGGATCCCTGTTCTGACAGAGGATGGAGATTGTGGGATGACGTGATTAGTGAAAGATTTATAGGACATTTGGGCACATTGCCAGGGATTGCACCAGAATTAAGAAAAGGCCTAAAAAGAGGGGGGGAAAAAAGGAACGCTCAGGTAGCAGATTCTCAAGATGTAAATTTTGCTCTAATTCGGCAGCTATGGAGGGTCTCTAGTCCTTAGATGTGATGCCTCCACCGCAAGAATGTGCTCAATTTGCTTCCACTTTAGCAGATGCTCCTCCTGCAGCGTTGTTCGTTTCACATCAGCAATTGTCTCTACCTTTGGGCACGTGGTTTCTTTGTTACTATGGCCTCCTACTTTGCAGCTGCCTTCCAAGCTTCTGCTTTGTTAGATTTTCAGATTTTGGAGGTTGTTCCTTCCACCCCTGCAGACAAGGTATCTCTTGGCAGTACTTCATATCCCTCTTACTGTCACCATTTCGTCCCTTCACCAGTCTTGACCAATGTTTCAGACACTGAGCGGAGCCAAGGTGTGAACAGGGATCTTTCCACAGAAAAAAGTTTGAGCTTTCATCCACAAAATTTGGCCTGAAAGATGGTTTCTGAGCAAAAGTAGCATGAATTTTATTCATCCAAGTGGCTTGTTAGGTTCATGAGTTAGCGTGTTCACACACCATTAATACCAAGGCATATTATTACCTTGGGCATGGATAGCTAGACAAAAAGACTTCAAAACTTGGGCTACAAGTCTAGAAAAGGCACCAAGTTGATATTTTGGACAAAAGTTCAGCTATTTTGGTAAAAAGGGAAAAAGCACCAAACTGATGCTGGGAACCATTCGTGTGCCTGTAGCCATACATTCGTACATCACCGGTCCACACGTGTGAAGCCCAAGAGTTGATTTGAGACTTGGTTTAGGGGCTTCTCTTTGGTGACTATTTCTCAGCTATTTGGAGTTGAGTCGTTTTCTCTCAAGTATTTGTGAAAAGATCTGGTGTTGTTTACAACCGCACCTTGGTTATTGTAAAAGCTTCTCATTCAATAAAGAAGATCCTACGGGGGGACCGGCCCTTCCGGCTTGGTGCGGTATTATTGTATTGTCTGTGGTTCTTCGGCTGTGTTATCATGCTATGTCTAATATTTGAAGTATTGGTCTATTATTGTCGCTTCAGGTCCTCTATTTGTGAGTTAGTATCAGAGCAAAGGCTTTCTCGCGAGCAAGAGCAATGAGAAAGAGAAAAGATCAGAAGTGGGGACTACAGTGACCAGCAATTTTGCTATGGAGCTTATGGAAGTGATCATGGGCATGAGCAATAGACAGCTTGGTCTAAGGACTTTTGGATTTTTTATCCTCGGAATTTGGAGCTGGTTTAATTTGCTTGTGTTTAGCACTCCTTCCATATGGAATACTGTGGATCAAGCTGACAAGCGCTATATGGAGCTATTTTTGAAGATATCTTATGGACGAGATATTTCTTTTGGCTTTATGATGAACTTGTCAAAGAAAAGCTAAGTATACTTTGACTTTTACCAAGTTGATGCTTTTGCCAATATTTGGAATTTTGTACATGTTGAACTCCCTTGCTAATGCAAGTGGAGAATGTTTCTCATGTCTATCTTGAGATGTGTTTCAGGAAAGCTATTTTTCTGAAAGGCGTTTTCCTTGGAAACCATTCTGATTATGGAAAAGGCTTCTCTATGGTTTTGATGAATAGTTTATGGTTTTGGTCTTGTGTATTGGAGGCTTCTAGTAGTATGGGATGCTAGAATTGTCACATGCACAAGGATCTCATATGGGGAGTATTCTAGTGGTATGGGACACTAGAATATGTCGCATATAGAGTTACAAACTATGAATTATTTATCAGTAACATGGACTAGTTGATTCTAGACTATGAGTATATTGTGGTTACAGTGGACTTGTTGAATATCTTATGGATCGAGGATTTCTCTATGGATTTATTTTGGCGGCCGAAATGCCTTTTAAACTATCGATTGCAGACATGTTTATGGAGAACCAGGATCTTTATGCCTTTTATGCCTGTAAATTATTGTTATCTTATGATATATTGCACTCATGGAAGAGTTGGTGACTCTGTCCAGTGAGTATTTCATGAACTCATGGAAGGGTTAGTGACTCTAGTGAGTGACTTTTGGTTGATGACTCTAGTGAGCTCATATCTCGACTCATGGAAGGGTTGGTGATCCTGGCAAGCCTCGTGGAAGGGGAAACCCAGCCGAGCATCTATTGTTTCATGGAAGGGTTGTTGCCCTGGTGAACCATATGGCTTGGGCATGCGTATGGATCATAGGGGTGGTGCCCTCATGCAGTCCAATGGCATGGCAAGATATTTTGTGGCTATGTATTCTGCTTATTTTCTTTTTGCATGTACTTAAAGCTACTTATGGATTTATGGATATTTGGGACAGAGTTGGCTCTTGTGCCTGTGTCTAGTTATTATCCGGCTTATGGAATTATGGATTTTTGGGACACAGTTGACTCTTGCGCTTGTGTCTATTGATTATCCGGTTTATGGAATTTATGGATTTTTGGGACACAGTTGGCTCTTGTGCTTGTGTTTGGTTATTATTAGAGTTGTTGACTCAGGATATCGATAAAGATGATTCTTTCTTGATACGATTGGCTCTTGTGCCCGTATCTGGTATCGGATGGTGGATTTGGATTTATAGCTTTAACGCTAGAATTATGAAATATTTCAGATTGGCAGTGCATCTACTATTCTTGAAGGATATCTCAGTGGTATCAGGTTTATACAGTTGCGGACAATTGCTTTATAAGACGGAGGGGATGTCACCATTTGGTCCCTTCACCTGTCTTGACCAGTGTTTTAGACACTGGGCGGAACCAAGGTGTGAATGGCACGGAAGAAAGTTGGAGCTTTCATCCACAAAACAAGATGGTTTCTGAACAAGAGCAAGAGCAGCATGAATTTTATTCATCCAAGTGGCTTATAAGGTTCACGAGTTAGTGTGTTCACACACCATTAATACTAGGATGGACATATTATTACCTTGGGCATGGACAAGTGGACAAAAAGGAGGCGCCTACTTCAAAACTTGGGCTACAAGTCTAGAAAAAGCACCAAGTTGATATTTTGGGTAAAAGTTCAGCTATTTTGTTAAAAAGGCAAAAAGCATTGTAAATATGGCTAATCAAGTTCATTAAAAGGGGCTGAGCTCTCTCAAAACGGATGTGCCTATCAGGAGGACGGGGGCCGAGTTTTGAGTTGACTAGATCAGTCCGTCAGGGATGCCCTCTCGCCCTGTTCCTTTTTCGTTTCTTTGCAGAGGCTATGAGCATGTATCTGACAGCAGAGGAGGTTGGTTTGAGAGGACTCCAGCTGCCACTCCGGGGAGAGGACCTGCGCGATTCTGAGTTTGCTGATGACACGGGATTGTTTCTGCATGGCCAGGAGTCCAATTTACAGAGGGCAGAGCAGTCGCTACAGGTTTCAGGAGCATTGATCACTGGCGCAAGACAGTGGCTTTTTGGATCAGTAGCGCTCCCGCTCCGGCATGGAGCCCAGATCCGGGTTTTAGATGGATTCCTCCTGGTATAGCAGTGCGGTATCTAGGATGCCAGATTGGACTTGATTTGTCACCTGAGCAGCATATCGCCCCGCTTCTTCTGAGCATTTGGAAGAAGCTTTTATATTGGAGTACAACTCCGCTATCCTTGGCTGGGAGGGTGGTGGTGACAAATCAGGTGCTTTTAGCGACTATGTGGTATATCACGTCTTGCTGGATTTTCTCGAGCTCTTGCATCAGCCAGGTACAGAGGCTGATCAAGAACTTTCTTTGGTCTGGGTGGGATGGTCAGCCGGCCCGGGCTAAGGTTGCTTGGGCAGTTATTACTCTTCCGCTAGCCCAGGGGGGCTTGGGCATTATAGATCCAACTGATCAGAGTAGAGCCTTGTTGGGGAAGCTTATTGTTCGGGGGCTGCTTCCAAGCGATGAGCCTTGGAAGGAGCTTCTTTTTCGGCGGTTGCAGGCTAGAGCTCCCCCAGCAGGGGGCACTTGGGCACCAGAGATTCGGTGGATCTTCACAGAGATGAGGAGGACAGGCCTCAATAGAGGATGGGAGGACAGGCCTCAATAGATGAGGAGGACAGGCCTCATCGCTTGGAAGCAGCCCCCGAACAATAAGCTTCCCCAACAAGGCTCTACTCTGATCAGTTGGATCTATAATGCCCAAGCCATGGAAGGAGCTTCTTTTTCGGCGGCTGCAGGCTAGAGCTCCCCCAGCAGGGGGCACTTGGGCGCACCAGAGATTCGGTGGATCTTCACAGAGATGAGGAGGACAGGCCTCAATAGAGGATGGGAGGACAGATTTGCCTTGAGTATCTTGCGAGCTTGGGAGTTACTGAGACCGGGGCTTTCTCAGAGACCTCCCACTTGTGATGAGGAGTGGGCCAGACAGCCGCTCATCTGGAGCCCCGCGGTACGCACAGAGCAGGGTCATTTTGCAGTCTCCCGAAGGAGATCCAGGCGGAGAGGCTGAGTCACTGCAGAGGGGGGCTGATAATGAGGGATGACATTCAGGAGGCACTCACTGAGGAGTGGTTCACGCCTTTCGAGCCAGCGGCCCCACGGTGGATGGGAGCCTTTACACAATTGGAGATCCTGATTGCTGTCAGAGCTTGCACTGAGGATGGTAGATGCCTCTACTATGAGATACAGGATGAGGGCAGACTTCAGAGAGTGGAGGCGGAGTCGCCTTTGGTTGCAGAGTGCATCTTAGAGGATACGGGTAGTGGCCGCTGCTTTTCGGAAGTGGCATATTGATCCAGACCCTGCAGATGTGGACTCTGATTGGTGCATATGGGCATATGTGCGCGCCCCTTGGCCCGGCTCCAGTGGGACCCTGGCGAGTACGAGTGGCATGATCCTTATGCATCCCCCGAGGCCACAGAGACCACCTTTTTCCAGTACACTGTTCGTTTGGGGAGGCATATTTTGACTGCGAGGAGGACGGTCTTTCCAGCTGCATCGGAGCACTGGGGGCTTCAGGGACTCTCACAGGAGTTCCTAGAGGATTTTTGGACCAGGCTCTGGGCTAGCAGACAGGCACGCAGGATCTCGGCTTTCCAGTGGCTGGTTGTCCACAAGGGCTCTGCGGTTGGCACCTGGCTTGTCTACAGTGGCCTTCCGCCTTGCACAAAAACTTTGACACTGACTTGACCCTAGCACTAGATGGTGCTTGGTAACATGTACATCGCCGGAGATTTCCAGCACTATTGGGGTGAAACAGGGCTTCCCTTTATAACCCACTCTTTTTGGCCTCTACATTGATGAGATGTCGAGCTTCATTGACAAATTAGGCGGGGCTGGTCCCACACTGGCAGCATATTGATCCCCCTACTACTACTTTACATAGATGTCATCGTCCTCTCGGCTTCAAACACATTTGGGTACCTTACAAGATTTTGGGACCTCATCATACACCTTACAAGATTTTTTGCACTCAGCGGGACCTCATACCTCCCGCCTCTTCACATCTAGATTGGGCTTCACATACAGAGGGGATCCTATGGACATTGTCTCATCCTATGTCTGCCTTGGTGTCACTTTCAGTGGTACCCGCAACACATGCGAGAGTGACACGGGGATATGCAGCCTTGAGCTTACTTGAGGCAGCAATGCTTCCAGGCAGATTTGCAGGAGCCCAAGACGAAGGGCTGGCTTTTTGACACCCTCTTCACACCAGCCTTGATGTATGGATCAACCTTCTGGGGGACAGATTTATACGATGAGGATTGGCAGTGAGTTGAAAGGCCCCAGGTCATGATGTTCTCCCGTATGATCCGCAGCAAGCAATTAGTCCCACACCAGAATATCCAGGCAGAGTTTGTTGTAGCCGTGATGGTAGTGGATGCACTCTTCTAGACATTCACGTGCCTCCATCGCATTAGTCACATGGATCTTTACAGGTACCCAAGGCCCTGGAGTATTGTATGCGTGAGTTTCCACTTGGTTCTCAAGATATGGGCTCTGCATGGACCGCCTCCCACCCCTTCAGTATAGTTTGGACTCTCCTTTTCTCCAACTATCTCATGAGGACACCAACCAGGTTATCCGGTTAGATCTTCTCAGCATCTTCACCCACTACACATGGATCACACCTTCAAAGTTCCACTGAAGATGCATTTCTATAGAGATCACTTCCTTGGACTCACTGAGGAGGGATTCATCTAGCAGCCGGGCTACCTGAGTGTGAGGATGAACCCACCTCAATGAGCCCGACACCCTTGGCTCCTTGGATGTTGGCCACGATCCCCTCTCAACTCCAAATCTAGGACATGCTCCATCACCATTGAGCACGTGACGTGGTTGAGGGAGACCTCTCGGTCATACTCATTAGCCCCATGCTTGATATATGGGGGAGTGATATACCATCTATTGGGGGCTCATGCTCCTCTCATGTTTCATGTTCTTGGTATTCCATGATGAGATTTCCATGGACAGTTTTGTACCACTCTAGTGAGATAGTTTTGATTTGTTCTATTTTATTTTCTCTTCCATGAAGAGATGCCATGGACATATTGTATCACTTTGGTCTCATAGGCCCATTGGGTCTTTAGTAGACACTTAATCTCTCTCTCTCTCTCTCTCTCTCTCTCTCTCTCTCTCACACACACACACATGCCCCTCTCTCTCTCTCTCTCTAGTTCTTGTGTGTCTCTCTCTCTTCTATGTGTCTTAATTCTAAAAATAAGGCAGGCCTTTCTCAAGGGATCCTTCCCTTGTTCTACTAATGGAAGGAATTATTCTTGGGAGAGGAAAAAAAGATGAAAAATAAAATAAAATTTGAGTTAAGAGTCATTTATTCTCTAAAAGCAGATTAGTGTTTTGTGCTACTGGCAGGCTAGTTCAAATTAAGCTATGGATTAAACCTTTGCATCAGGTTACTTATAAGGCATTTTGGCTAGAGTACAGAGTGTGTGCATGAGCAATCAACAATATCACTAAAAGAAGGCTGCTGCAATTGGGTTTCTCACTTTTAATTTTTCTTGCTAAGGGAACAAGCTCCATCGAGAGGTGATGAAACTAGATATCACAAACTTTGGCTGCAAATCTTGGAGGATCACGAACGCCAAGCTAGTAAAATCATAGTTAGTAAGCTCAACATTCTACGAGTGAACTTCTGTGGAGAATCCAGACTGGTCATTTTTACAGAGGAGCCATCTTGATAAGAAGAGGAGAACAAGAAGAAGCACTCTACTGTAATAAGCATTTGGACTTCCTATGTTGACTGGGCAATCTTCTGTAGGGCTTAAAGCTAAATCCACTGTATTGGGAATAGCCTCCTGCCAAAGGCTTAATGGCAAATCACACTGGACGTGGCATACAAAAGGTCTTTCTTTCAACAGTGGCATTTGCACTTTGGTTTTTGTCAGGTTAAGGAAATAACCTGAACTTTCCATTGGTGTATCTTTCTGCCATATTAGTCGGCATGCGGATCTCTTTTGAGGTCTTCATCCAAGTTGTGGCTATCTGGCTCATGCTAATTCTTTCTATCTTAAGCAATGCATTTTGTCAACCAGCTAGCGTGCGTGCACATGCACATGCACCTGCACCTGCACCTGCACCTGCACCTGCGGCCGCATGTTTTGTGTGTGTTCTGTATAGTGTCAGCCTTCATCTGAGTGATAGAAACTCAGTATGGTGATTTATTTAAGAAGATTTTTTCACTTAAGTGTACATGTCCTTGTGCATGAACCTGCACCTCGCCTTCGGCACTGATGAGATGAAAGTGGATGTCATAGCACGAAGTCTACGCTATGCATGATGGAGTCCATGAATTGAAGCTTTGCGAGTAGACTCTCATGGTGCACTTTGGTTTTTGTTAAGTTCTGTAAATTAACCTTAACTTTCCACTGGTATGTATTGATGTGGCATAGAAGGTTTTGTTTCAACAACATGGGTGTTGATGTGGTATACACAGGCCTTGCATTAAGTAAGGCAATTAGCAATCAACATAGATCTACATTCTCTACAATAACATTATGTATTTTACATATTGTAATTGTTGTTCAATGCTGCCCATCAGTTGTAATGGAGATCTATTGTAGAGTTTGTATAAGAACATGCTATATACATGCTTTTATATCATTCTCTGAATTTTCAGGTCACGACAGACCAAATTATGGATCACATAGAGAAACTGTTGGCCATCCCTGATGCAAGGTTGATTTTTGGTGGCAAACCGTTACAGAATCACAGTATCCCAAAAATCTATGGAGCTGTGGAACCTACTGCAGTCTTTGTTCCTCTTGCAGAGATGTTGAAAGATGACCATTTTGGTCTTGTTACAACTGAAGTTTTTGGACCTCTGCAAGTATATTCTTCTTTGGATAAATTCATTCTACACGTAGAACTCTGCATACGAGTGCGAGTTCATTGTGGCAGTATGTGCAGGTTGTGACGGATTACAAGAGTGAAGAGCTGCCTCTCGTGCTGGAAGCTTGTGAACGGATGGAGGCTCACTTGTCAGCAGCAATTGTTTCAAATGATCCGAGTTTTACACAGGTACTCCAGTTATTTCCTGTCGCTTTGCCATCTCTCCCTGTCGCATTTTTACGTGATGGCAATCTTCAAATTTCATAATGGCTGGTAGGCTTTTTTGAGTGAAGTAGGATGATCTCAATAAGATTTTAATTTGATTTAGAGTGGAACTCTCTCTCTCTCTCTCTCTCTCTCTCTCTCTCTCTCTCCACCCGCCAGATGCAGATCCAAGATGCTCTCTCACGCCAGGGGAAGACACAACATCCTTTCAGCCATCAGATCTGTACTGGCCGAGGATGGTATCACTGTCAGCTAATTGTGGCGAGGCTCCTTCTCACATAGTGCCATGCACTTATACTACCACATGCATTGAAAGCAGTTGTTTTTTCATTATCATCATAAACTTTTTTTATTAACAATTCTATTCCATAAACATGGAACCTCATATAAAGGTTTCAAGCCAAACAATCTTTTGTATACTATCACGCATCTACATGCATGACCTTACAGTCCTTGGACAATAAAAGGTGAGCTTGGGCCTTTACTAATCCCATATTGAGCACACACACACCATCCAGCAGACATCATACAATCACAGTTCTTCAATGAACGGTCTCTATAAATCTACCTACTTACAGGTGAAAACTCATATAATCATCAATTGTCCGTTGTCTATATACAGTAGCTAACATGCTTTTCATTTAATTCAATCAAAGGACAAACCTTTTCTCATTATCGCTTCCAGTTTTAAAATACCCTTTTTAAGAAGTGATGTCACGTATAATTATGCTTTGTAACATCGTGCAGTTTGCTTATTTGTCATGCTGTGCCTATGTAACATTTCATTCATGTATGGGTGCTTATACGGTGGTATTATAATGTTTTGTTGTGAAAACAATATTGTTTATGTACCACCAGTAACTTCGAATACGGAAAGATTTGTATTTTCAAAACCCCAAATCCATCCCTCTGTTCACTGTCTGAAGTATGGGTACACGCTGGGCTGATCAGCCAGGCAGATGGATCCTGATATTTTTAGTTGCCCCGTCTGAGCAGTGAGGACCCTTTTATCTCTCTGAGATGCAGTAATAAGGTAGGTTCTCCGTTTTTTTTCTTCATAGAATATTGGTTTAGCTGAATTCCACGAATGCTAGCGCATGGAAAATATGAAACACAGCTACACAATCTTCTATGAATTGGTCATTTGTCGTATTGTGTTTGTGATAATTTAAGTAATTTTTTGAAATGATGCGATCATTTTCTTTTTCTTCTTTCTTTTTTTTGGGGGTTCTCGTGCAGGAGATTCTCGGAAAGACAACAAATGGCACAACATATGTGGGAATCAAGGCTCGCACAACTGGAGCCCCACAAAATCATTGGTCTGTAGTTTCCCTGCACAAAATGCAAACAAAACGGAGTGGTGATTTGTTTGCTCTGACGTGTTGTTTATCCTGTGGGACCTGCACAGGTTTGGACCGGCGGGTGATCCAAGAGCAGCAGGCATTGGCACACCAGAGGCAATCAGGCTTGTTTGGTCCTGCCATCGTGAAGTTATTCAAGATGTGGGTCCCGTCTCCAAAACGTGGGCATTGCCACCACCTTCTTGAGGTTTGAATGAAGTTTGATTTAGAGCTTTGGTAGGGGTGCTTTTTCAAGAACAACTGCCCTTTTCGTCTCTCTCAAATCAAGAGAGTTTAATTATTTTTTAAAAAATAGGGGGCATAGGGTGGACGGACTGCTTTGCTTGTACGGATTTTTAATTTGTGAATGCCTTTGTATGTAAAAGGAAGAAAATGGAGTCTTCTTTCATCAAAAAGCACCACACGTTCAAATGCGTGCCTTCATTCCAGTCCGCTCAAATCTTTTATACTCTATTCTTTTAGTCTCCGTAATATGCTTTATGGATGGATGCCTTACGCCCCCCCCCCCCCCCCCCCTCATTGAAAAATGGTTGTATAATCATGCATGAATAGCTATGTACAAGTTAATTGTAAGGGCATAGTTCCGCACTTTATTAGTCCATCATATTATTCTCGTCGTGAACAAAGAGGCCAAAATATGAGTCAATGAATTGTAAACACATTGTAGTCTAATGATATTATCATTTTACTTGGAATAATATGGCATATATATACTTATTTATCAAGATATTTGTCAAGATTAAGTACCGTAGTGTAATATTAAGTTATCGAGTGAGACCAATTCTACACAAATACAACACACTAACGTGTAAATCATTACATCACAATTCATTAGATGATAATGCTCCTACTATCACAGCTCACAATCGAATGCGTATGTTTAAAAAATTCCTATGGAAGAAAAACCACAACCATTCTTGATGGTGGCACAAGGCATTCGCATTGGAATTGAGAGAGAGAGAGAGAGAGAGAGAGAGAGAGGCAAAACAAGAGTCATAGATGGCCCCATCTAAAGCTAAATTTGAGAGATTGTAGACTTCTTGTCTCTTACAGAGATGGTCATGTGAGAGAGAGAGAGAGAGAGAGAGAGAGAGAAAGGACATGCAATCCTTCATACTTTGCCCTGTCCTCTCTCTCTCTCTTTGTCCTGTCACCTCTCCTCTGTGCGAAAGGCAAAACACAAGACTCTCTCCTACGAAGACCAAGCGAAGAAACCATAGGCTTCGTTTTAGTTTTTAGTTTTCTATGGAATCAAATTAAAAGATCTTAAAAGGTTACAAATGATGGCCCTTGAGCCCATGACCATAGATCTAATCTACAAAGTTGTTGCTTTTCAACAAACCATCCTCTCCTATAATGATTTCATCCTTGAAATCAAAGGGTCGTTGTGCACCAAAGACATACAAAATCCAAAAATCATATCCAAAAGTGAATGTCAATGTCATCATCAAGGACATACGACCCTTCTTGCAAATGGAAAAGAATGTAGTGCGGCCTTGCTTTGAATTTGATGAAAGTCATATGTTGTACCGATTTTTCACGGATGAAGAATCAACAACTTAAAGGTTGTGAAAGCAAATGTTTAATACTTTGTCGATCAGTTTGAATGATAAACTCAAAACCCGTAAGATAATGCTTTCAGTTATTTAATGCATAAATAACAACAACGAATTCTTTATCATAAGTACTATACTTAAGCTCAATTGGTTTCAATTTTTTATTTTCAAAATTTATTGAATGATTATCTTGCATAATCACAGCACCAATATCATGTCCACTAGCATTAGTCACTGCCACAAAGAATGATATAAGGTAATCAGATAATGTTAAAACAAGTGCATGGGTAAGTACATACTTAAGATCATTAAAAGACTTTTTTTGCATGTCAGGCCAATGAAAAACTTTAGCTTTTTTCAACAAATAAGTCAAGTAATGCACTTTGTAAGCAAAGTTTTTCATAAATCTTCTATAATATGAACGTAAATCAAAGAAAAAATCTAAATTCATGAATGTTCTTTGGTCTAGGTCATGATCTAATCGTCTCTAACTTTTTAAAATCTATATAAATTCTATTAATAAACACAATATGGTCAAGGTATTCAATTTTTTTTTGAAATAAATCACTTGTCTATATTGGCATAAAGTTATTTTTTTCCTTAGAAGATTGAATACTATCTCTAAGTGTTTTTTGTACTCGTCTTTGTCTTTACTAAAGACTAAGATGTCATCAAAGTAAATAACCACGAAATTTTGGTGTTTCAAGAATATATGTTTCATCATGTGACTAAATATAGTTGGAGCATTAGTAAGTCTAAGAGGCATTACTAAAAACTCATAATGACTTGTAAATTGTTCCATTCTTCTTTTTGATAAGAAGAACAAGTGCTCCATATGGTGAACTACTAGGCTTAATAAGTTTCCTATCAGGTAGGTCCTTAATTTGATTATAGATCTCTTTTTACTCTAGAAGATTTTCTCTATAAAGAGCCCTACAAGGCGGAATGCTACCATGGGCAATCTAGGAAAGATAGCTCACTCATAAAACAATTTGAAAATTGTGAACTGACTGATTCATGCAATGTGTCCTTAGAAATTGGTTTAGAAGCGGTAAGAGGCTTGCTTGACTTATGTATAGTGAAGGAGTGCACAGTCGTTAGATTCTTGCAATTCTTTTCAACATACATTCTCACCATTGAATGTAAAAGGTAAGTTATGATAATTATAATCAATGTGAGGATTGTGCTTATGTCTCCATGGCATATTGAGAAAGTGAGGTTATACTTTGTACCTTGAAAAGTAGTCTTAACTTAAGAGAATGCATAACCTTTTCGAAAATGAAATTATGCGTACTATTATAATCATGCAATATTTTTACTTGTTCTTACTTTTTCCTTTCATTTTTAGAAGCATATGGGGTGAAACTTTCTTTACGATGGATTTAAGCATACCTGGATCTTCAAAAATATCTCCATGTTTGGAATTACTCTCTTGCTTGAGAGAGAAGCCGTCATCCTCTGCATCTTCCTTACCATGAATCATGTTGGCCCGTGTAGTTAGTTGCTTCTTCCTCTCTAGGTAATTGGAAGCGATATGTCCTTTTTGTCCACAATTGTAGCACTTCGCGTTTCTAGGTATGAAATCTTGCTTCTTCTTTGTATCATCACCCTTTTTTGTTGTTGTTGTTAACAGCACCATGATTATCATTATTAGACGCAACACATTTAGTATCATTGATATGCCTACCAAACTTATGAAAGAAACTATGATTAGCATGAGAATCTTAAGGTGGTTTGTTCTCCTTGGGAACTCCATTATTTCACTCACAGTTGTAAGCTAAAGAGATTAATGTCAATAAAGAATGAAGTTAAAACATATTGATCTCCGTTCTAAGAGTAGGCTTCAATCCGGCAATAAATTTTTGCTTTTGTTCCTTCGATCTTAGTCTTTCAATGGCTTATAGATGGATAAAAGTTTGCCAAAACTTATCAACATATACTACACAGTCTCTTCAAAACTCCTTCCAAGTTTTTGGCGTTACACCATAATGATGCACTGTCAACCAAATGATTTGCAACACACTTAACCTTATCCTTCTCAAAAAATTCTTCCCCAAAAAAATAATCATTGAGCTGGCTAATCCATGACAACACCGTCTTTCCATCTTTCTTACCATCAAAATTCTTGAATGTAAAAACATTAAGATTGATTTTCTTATCTTTTTATTGTTCTTTCTCTTAGAAAGTCTCCTTGATGGTATATCGAACATCGAGTTCAAGTTCAGTACTCAAAGCTCGTTTCCTATTAGATATTAATTCTTCCAATTCTATTCTCTAAGCTTTTTCTTGGTTTAATTGAGCTTGAATAGATAGGAGTTACTCTAAAATAGGTGGTGGTTGTGGATTTGACATAATGTAGAATGAAGAAGGAAAAATAAAATTGTAAAAATCTAATAGTAATGATATGCAAGAAAATACCAAAATGCAAGGAGATTGAAACCGATGACCGAGAGGCCATAACCTATGAGGATCTATTGTCGCTACTCATTGAGAAAGATAGAAGAAACAAAGAAGAAGAGTAAACAATAAATAGTTGTAACTTAGACAAAGCCTTCATCACCACCAACAATTTTCATTTCAAAATCCTATAATTTTTTTTCAACATAGATTTTGATACACCTAAAGTGGAAGTTCTCTCTCTCTTTCTCTCTCTCTCTCTCTCATAGATTTTCAAAAAATATTTTATATACTTTCTCACTCAAATGCCCCCTTATTTTTACTAATTACACACACACACACACACACACACACACAACTTCTTTTATTTGTAATTTCTTTACTATTATAAGGCTTTGTAGCTCTTCATTCCTTCATAGTTGGTGCGAGGTTTTGGTCTGGAATATCTAAAAGGTCTTTTCTTGTACTAAGGTTTCCAAATGGTGTAAGCCCCTTAGCTTAAGGTTTTTAAAACTTAGTATATTAGTTTACATCCTTGCAGCCACATTCATATGTCCTCTACAATGTTAGCTCAAACCCCTTCTGTCTCTCATACTGAAGTGTTCAACTTGAATGGTAACATCCATGTAGTTAGCCTCAAACTTGAGTTGATATGATGTAAGAAGTCACTACACGTGTCACCATAGAGTTGACCACCCTCTACCAACACACCATTGTGGCATGTAAACTTTACTATCATCTCACTTAGTTAACTCCTTCTTACCCACTTCATTATGCATTTCCCCACATATCTCCTCCCCTTCAAGATCACCATTGTAACTCTATATCTTTTGCAAAGTGATGCCAAACCAAAAATCCTTCAACATCAACCCTCACCCTCTTTACATAAAGATTCCTCTAGATGTAGATGTTATTAGGGATGATTTAAGGTATGTAGCATAGCTCCATAGAATTCCATAAATTTTTCTTGCACCTTTCTAGGTGGTTGCAATAATCCAATTGGCAAGAACTAGGTGGCTTTGGAAGAGTTAAATGTACTAGAAAGTGACTGCACAAAGCATTTGACCACTTTATAGACATACAACCCTAATTTAGTCCAAACCCTTTAAGATAATTAATTTTTTTGTATAGATTGATAGAGTTGTCTAAGAGATATATTTCAAGCCATAAAGCATTTGATTTGGACATTATTTGGGTGGCCAACTGTGCATAGTTACCTTTTCAAAAAAGTCAAAATAGAGAAGTATTCGTGCCGGATTGAACGAAAATAGATTGCATGGATTGAAGGTACTCTCGAACCCCTCTCTAACAAGCTGAGGCACACCCCATTTGGAGATCGAGAACTGCTCCGATGGACAAGCGGTTACTTTTCATAAAAGTCAAAGCAGAGAGGTATGGTGCTTGGTTGTGATGATCATATAGTTGTGAAGCACTCTTCAATACCTTTAAGTATTATGTGTATAAGATAGCAAAGTACCTTATTATAGGTTGGGCAGTTGAAACCATGTTAACTTATGAAGTGGTTAACACATGTATACTGAAAAGCTTCATCATATTTATGAGAAGAGGTGTTAACCCTTGAAAGAGGTGTTAACTCTTGGGAGATGTTTTAGCATCTACATTTGTAAGATTCTTTGAAGAAACTATTGATATTGTTTATAGAGATTAGATTATTGGGTATTTTAGTTTTAAAAAAATAAAAATTATTGAGGTCACTTTATACCATACTTGATCGTTTAAATTATTTTTTTACATACAAGATTATCTAGGATTTGCACTTACTACTGTTGCTTAGGTTTGTCTTTCTTATAGAAGAATGTTAATAATTGTGGTGACAACTATGACATGTGAGAGATCACTAGGACACTTGCTTCCCAAGGGATACTAGTACACTTTTTTTCAGATGTTAGATGGTTCTAGCTTTGCTCCCCTTCAGCTATTTTGGTTATTTTCAAGAGAAGAAAAGCTAAGTGTAGTAGTACTCTGCTCTCACTTGGATGGCAAATGTCACTTATATTCATTTTGCTTAATATAAATGATTTTTTTTGTCTTATTATTTCTCGTGTACTTTTTAAATAATTTATATTCATCTTCTTGTGTTGGGGTCATTTTTTAATAAAACACACATGCACAATCTGAAGTTGGCATAGCTTAAATAACTCCACTCTATTAATGACAGCCTCAATCGATAATATATGAACTAGTGGATATATGATGGACTAGTCCATTACCTTGGTGGATCAATCATAACTTAAGTAGCTTCACTCTATTAATGACAACCTCCATTAATGATATACAAACTTGTCCATTACCTTTATGGATCCATCATATGGATATAGTATAAGGTTAACCTATATAAATTAGGAACTTTAACGAGCGTTTATACTTGTACTTTAATCAGGTTTAAGATGTGTATAAGGTATAAATTAGGAACTTTAATCAGTTTAAGATATGTGTATAAGGTATAAATTAGAAACCTTAATCGGTTTTTATATAAGGATTTTTTGACTTTCAAGATCTATGCTACTGCTACATTCCAATGGCATGCCTTTGGCATGCATAATACCTAGCTACTTTATCTTAATATATTTTTTTGGATGGGTATAGGTGAGAAGGTGCCTTTGGGCATGCTACTGCTACACTCCAATGGGATGCCTTTAACATACATAATACCTAGCTACTTTATCTTACTATATTTTTTGGATGGATGCAGGTGAGAAGGTGCCTTTGGGCATGCTAAATATGAAGTTGTTATTGATCTTGTATTAATATGCTTATGTTCATTTTTTATAATATTGATGCAACTACGTACTTGAGTTTCATTCTTCCCCTTGTTGAGTATTTGGTGATATCTAATCGACTTAGTTACATGATACAATGTAATAAGTGATTAATGGTGATTATTTAATTAAATTGGTGTAATACAAAATGTTTCATGATTGATGAAGTAGTCCATGATTAGTCATAATGCTTAGCACACACATACATGCACGCATGCAAGCATACGCATGAGTGCACACATGCACATGTCCATGCACATGCACACAGGCACACATTTATTCACTCTCCTAATTAAGACCATAAAACCTTAGACATGTCCATGCACACGCACACATGCACACATTTATTCACTCTTCTAATTAAGACCATAAAACCTTAGACATAACTACATCTACACTTGGTCCGAGTGTTGGCCTTGCAAAGAGTAGGTGGGTGGAATTGTTCTTCAAATTATTTTACAAGGCAATACATCTATACTTGGCCTGTAAAGCATAGGTGGGTTGAATTTTTCTTCAGATTATTTTACAAGGCAAGGGGAGACCATTAGTCAAAATGAGACGAGCCTTATAACTTTATGTTTTGCTTATGTGTCTAGGCCAACTCTTTTGGCCCCAATTCCATGCTCTGTCCATAATAGAAGAAGGAAAAACAAAGTCATCGTCACATGTAGCACCACTCAAAAAGTTGAAGGCATGATCCACCATATCAATATATGTATGAGTATGATCCGACCCATGCACAATATCTCTATGTGCAAAGACACTCTATATGTGTGTGTCCCTCTAAAATAAAAGCTGGATCATCATAAAGATCATCATCACTAAGCACTGACAAAGTGTCTACATAAGAGAGATAAGTGGTACCAATCATCTCACTATCAATGGAATCTCTAAGGCCACTGAGGTCATCCCCAAAGATATAGACAAACTCTATCACTGGTGTCCCTATATGACCTAAATCCCATGATAGATCAATCTCCAATAACATTGGATCTAAGAAAATACCTAGATCAAATGTAAAGCTCTCAAGATCAACGTCATAGGATATACTAAAAATATGATCGATATGCATACTCCTACAATGTCTCACCTCTACGAATTCATCACTACTCTCATGCACTATCCTTGAATGCTCTATCATAACAACTTGATCCACACGAATGCTGCCAGGAATGCTATGAAAACTAGGAGTAGTGGTCGTATCCGAAATCTCTCCACATGTAGCAACTCTAGAGGAGTAGCCCAACACACCTAATATACTAGAACGTCGGGTCTATGCTTCTCATGGTTTATGATGTGCTCAATGACATGTGAAGTGTCAATCCCATGTGTAACTAGGGATGTATGACTAGCCGAATGATCATGATGACTAGTCAAATGCCCATCAAGATCATGTAATGCATCACTATAATCATCTAATGTATCCCTATGATCACTAGGAGTAGAGATAGGTAGCTCTATGATGCTCATAATGCTCGATGTGCTCGATGCCATCTCTGCCCTCCGAGATCATGTCCACCCCTACACTTTATAATTCTAGCCACCCCTACACTTTTGGTCCACATCCTAAGGCCACTCTATAATTCTAGCCACTCCAACACTTTTGGTTCCTTCATATTGGCCACCTTTTATTTTATTTTATTTAGCTTGCCCATATTTCTTTACTCATTCTCTTGTCCGCATCTTCATTTCATTTACGGGTACCTTTTACTTCACGAAGGCTAGTGTTCACACGCTTCGTATTTTTTTGGGCTTGTTCATATGTTTTGAGCTTCATCGAGGTGGTTTGTGTGCTGTGTGGCCGATTTGGTGCATTTGGGTCATTGTTTTGGCCTTTGTTCACATGCATTGGAGCATTGTGGTTTTTGTTCACACGCACATTTTCATACCTCACCCCTAGTCATCGGGCGTTCACACGCGCATCTTGGCATTTGTTCATGCACGGGTAGTCATTCTAACCATTTTAGTCATTACTTTGGCTTTTTCTCACGTGTGGGTGACCATTTGAGCATATTGGTGCCTTTTCCACATACAGTGGGATTCTTGAGCACATTTAGGGGTGTTCCACACTTTCGGTCATTGGCGGGACGACATAGGTATCCATTACTACCTCTACCCTGCCTACGTCGCCATGCTACACACCATCATCGTCATATTGACATCACTATGTCTCTATCCCAGACGGTGATCATGAGGCATCTGCTCATACCCTATCACTCTGGCTTTATGTCCGTCATCTTGATTTGCCATTTCATGTGAGGAGATGCATATCATTTTTTGAGTTCCGCATGATCTAACTCACACACATCACCCTCACTATCACTAACACATACATCATCATCATGTGCATATGTGTCATTGGCATCAAGTGCATGTATATCACTATCATCATGTGTGTGTGTATGTGTGTGTGATACATCAATATCATCGTGTGTGTGTGTACAATACAACATCATCCCCATCACAATACAATGAATGAGTCGGTCTAAGTAAATGAGAATCAATGAGATGATGGCTAGTCGATATCGTGGGTGAGTTGTAGAAGCTGTCAAGACCCATGCGAACACCACTGTGATAGCAACAAAAGTGGCAGCATGCTCGATCCATGTTCTCTAAGGATCCAAACCTGTCATTCCATAACTCAAAAAATGTATCCCATGAATGATCACTACGATCATCATCACCCATATAATCATATGTAGTCATAGCATGAACATCATCATCACTATCCATATCATCCACTAAATGCATGTCATAATGATACTTATCTTAAGGTATATAGTCATCTTTGCTCACAAATGTAGGGCACTCAATCAAGTCCTCACATACATCATCCCACGCAAGCAATGCTGAACCAAAGATAACCACATAGATCCTCAACAAAATCACCATACGTAAAACGTCTGGACCATCTGGCACGGACATCCCCCTCATCAAATAAGTGTCGAAACTGGCTAGGCAACAATATCTCAAGCTCAAACATCCATACGTGACATGAATATGATGTGTCATCATATCATGATATCGGTGAAGAAAGATATAGAGGTCAAAGCCGCAATGTGTCAAATGTATGTATGGCCTTAGGATATGTAATGAAGTAATGAAGTAGGTTTGGGTGCAGTATCACATATTCTTCTTCCCACAATAGCCTTCACTTTCTTGAGCCGGCCTCCGTGTTGATCTCTTAAGTCGGCCTCGCGTGTTATAGCTCCTTGAAGAACTCTACTTAAGAGGATACTTTTTAATCTATAATATGTTTACCATTGCTTCGATCATACGGAGGGAGCTTGCAACACATTATTACTAAGAATCATGTGCACTACTATTATGAAACCTTGCACGTAGACTGAAAAGGATCACACCCTTCATACACTTGAAGGCCAGCCTATAGAATAACATGCTATACATCCTCTTGATGGAAATGTGCTCAAATGCTGTAAAAACCAGGCCTGGTATGTGCTTGTAAACAGTGTTTTCTCTCAACACTTTTCTTGCTTCTTTTACTTTTAATACATTAAGATTTATACTAATCTGTGTAGATTTATACTATTCCAACAGATTTGTAATCTTTGTTTATCTTCTTTACAAGAAAGTATCAAGATCAGAAAGATTTGATCAAGAATCACTTGCTATTTTGTTTCTGTGTCAAGATTTGATTTCAGTACAATAAACTTTGCATAATTTATAAATTGCTCTGTTCTACACTGTAGATTTGTACCAATATTTGAAAATTTATATCATCTGCACATAATCTTGAAATCTATACCAAGATTTTGCACACTTTCTTGAAATTGTATCAAATTTTTGCACAGCAATCTTGATTTTTGCACAGCAAACTGTCAGCATAAATTATGCAATCTGAATACTCTGCATAGTTTGCATCAGTCTTTGAAAACTACAATGAAATTTCTACAAAACTACTTCAGCAACCAAACTTCTTGTAAATCCGCTCCAAAGAACTCCAAGATTTTAGAAAATATGATAGAAATAGAGGCTTTAATGGATTAATAATTGGAACTGTATGCTCTCTAAGCAAGATAATGCAAGAAAATCCCTCAATATTGGTTTGCTAAAATCTCTATAAATCCTAATTCAAAAATCAAGAAATTTTTCAAGAAAATCAAGATCAAGAAGATCAAGAAATCAAACAGTAAAGTGGATTAGGGTTTTGAAAATAGTGTTTAATATAAATTTAAAAATGATTAACAGAGATTTCATTACTAATCTTGTCAAACAAGAAATTAGCAAATCTAAAAACTGTGTAAAAATTAATTTAAAAAATGATTAACACTAATTAAGATTAAGAAAATACATTTCAAAAAATTGAATTAACAATAATCTAAAAATGATTATCATTAATCAAGATCAAGAAAAAGCATTCTAAAAATTAGATTAAGAATAATTCAAAAATGATTATCACTAATCACTCCCTAAAGCAAGGATCTTAGCCAAGAGCTTTGATTCTATTATATATATATATATATATATATATATATATATATATATATATATATATATATATATATACACACACACACCTCCATTTTCTTCTCTCCTTTTTTGCACAAGTGGCCGATTCTAAGAGTTTATAGCCTTGTTTAAAAGCTAAATAATCAAGCTTTTATATATATACATATAATATATATAACTTCTCCTACAGGCGACCGGGCGTACGGCCAAAAATTTCTTTTTTTACCGCTGTGTTCAAGCCTCTAGAGACTTATTTAAATTTTGGGTTAATAAAATTATAGTTTATATATATATATCCTCAATCGTAGGCCAATAAGCGTGGATGCAGGAAAATGGAGAGGCATAGTTCTTAAAATTACATGTAAATGTTTTAGAAGGACTCTATGCTAGTTGCCTATTACCTTTAGCGGTTTTACTTCGAAACTAAAATTAAAGCTTTTAATAGCTTTAATCATCCTTTTAAAAAAAACTTAGAGAAAGCTTAGATAAAACCTAGAGAGAGCTTATTATTATAAGCTTCAAAAAGCTTAAACCCAATATATATATATATATATATACCTTATGTATTACGTAAAGGCAAAAACGTTAATATTTTTTGTAACTCCAAAAATTTTCATTGGTCCAAAGAAAAAGGAAAAGAGAGCTTTGTTGAAAACCTCAAAAAGCTTTAACTTTTGGGAGTAAGACATTAGATCATAAAGACCAAAATCTTGCTCCAAGACCTTCAAGGCTTAGAAGAGATCCTAAATTCTTTGTTCCATTCTAATTATTTTTGTGATGCAAAGATTACAATATTTTCAAGATGTCTACAACAATGTGCGAAACTTTAAGAGTTTTCATATTTTTATTGTTGTGATATTTGAACACCACTTTTATTATTTTATTCTCAACTCATCATACCTTGAGGTCAAATTTTCTTATCCGTGAATATTAATTGCATCAGTCATATCTACATTTGTTTATTCTAATACTTTATCATATAGATATGCTTCCCCAACATCATATGAGTATGTATTCAACCCATTCATTAATTGCGTTATGTGCTTAAATTTGGCAATAATTAATTTAAGATATATGAATCCTGGAACTAATTTTAAATTGTTTGGTACCATATAGCATGAGCAATAATATTTCTTTTTCAGAATGATTCCAACACTCCCAAGTAAGTTCCTCTATTTTTCATAATTAAAACATCACATATACTTGCGATATTTGTGACCTTTTTAATGATGTATTTTATAGCAAAAACTATTACTCTATAATTTAGTAAATAATTTCTCCAATATCTCTATGTAAGTTTTATCTTTCAGACAGTGATTCAAATACCCTTCATCCTTTCCATCTTTACAATAATGATCATGCTTAAATATTTATGCATAGAAATGTCAATTCATACTACTCTAAGTTCTATTTCTTGTAAAATCATAATTCAATATAACACTAGTTACATTTGGAAGAATAATTATATCTCAATCCATTCGCATTGTTTCTCATTTTTCCTAATGTAGAACATCATTGCAATCCGATATATAAAAGATACGACTCTCTCTTACGCTTCAATTTCATGTTATTATTTAAGTCTATTTCAACTATAAATGTAAATTAATCTTTCAACATCTAGACTTGTTTACTTAATCAAGATTGTTAGAATTGTTACTAATCATTCACATTCATATTTGCGCTTAAACTTTTGATATATTGAAAAATCAATTAGATCTACTCTTTGTTTATAATCTCACACCCTCTCTAGTAACTTTTCAACTCAAGGTTAGTATTTCTTATTCATAATCAAATTATCTGTTATGCTGTAATGTTAAGCTTCTCGTGGATTTTGTTTAACAACTCACGTACCTTTGAGTGTCAAAATTCTTTTAACAGATAGCTTCAATGACAACACAGCGATGGAGGTATGTATATATATTCACTTCATTTTATACAACTTTTTCATAACTATTTCTATGATATTTTTCCAATCTAAGAACCTAATTAATAAACCATAAATTCAACATTAAGATTAGTTCAAGTTCAATAACTTAAATAAAATTTCTAGATAGAGAAAATTTGTGTCAAAATTTAAGTTTCAGAGGAAACTGACCACTCCCCCTCAAACTTCTATTCTGAAGGAAGTGATGTATGGAATTAATCTGGTGGTATGGGACATCAGATTGGTTTCATATACTTACTCCAGACACATTTATGTCTTCTATCTTTTACCATCCTATGTGTGTATGTGCATGTGCCTATGTGGTATGGGACACTTAGACTCGTCTTACATATATTCATTTGATTGGTTCATTACATATGCATTATGTGTAGATCTAGTCTTCCACAGCAATCATGAAGTCATCCTCTCATGTGTTTATTGTGCAAATGTATATCGGGGACACCCGTATATGGCATGCTTTTGGGCCTCCACTATTTGTTTCAGTTGGTTTGTATGTAGGGGTGATTCCCGAGTTACTTACGCCTGGCAAACGTGTGTGGCTGTGTCTATATCTCAAGACAACGTTCGGATTAATTGATGTGCTTAATTAATTATTTAACTAACGTGGACAGTGTCTGAGTATAGCAACGAGAAGTGCAAGGGTACCAATTGAGGTATCGCACTATACGAGGATACCGATTGAGGTGTCGTATGGCTAGTGGATCGAGCAGTGGTGTGAAGATGATGATCATTTTCTTTTTGTGAATCATGTATTAAACTTTTTTGTGCATATTATTTTTTATTTGATGAGATCAATGTGACGATCACCAATTTAGGTGTCGCACGAGTTTTTCTTGTTGGTATTCCATGTCCATAAGAACCTCTAAGCCATGCCTTTGTGCCTCTGAACCATGTTTAGACCTCTGAGTTTACCTTGCAGGAGGTTATGACATCAATAATTTTGTTCTCTCGATATGTTTCTTACAAACTAAGGATAGTTGCTTCCTTAAACGAGAGGACAGTTTTACAAGTATATATTTTATCATATTTTTTATAATTAATAATCCTAAAAAAATATGTTTAATTTTATTTGTGCAGAATTCAGTTTAATGGAATGTGCAAATGTGCACAAAGTTATTTTATGTAACAAGGTCCATTAGCAATTATATTTGGGCAAAGGTTTCTATATGTACAAACCTTAGGAGACTTCATATAGTTAAAAATATGTAAAGCAATACCCCAAAAGTGGGACAAGCAAGCCCAATTTGTACGCACATCTATTATTAGCTCCTTGGGCTATTTTTATGGATAAAAATTCTCTAAATACTCATGTCATGGAAGGGAGCTACACGGCATGGGGGGAGAGATTGCACCCAATCTTGTCTTGATGGTGATGTTATTTTATTTCCCTTGCTTTGTGTAATGCTATGTTATTTGATTTCAATTTAATTTGAGTCTTTGTTTTAATTTTTTGATATATTTTATGAGTTTTTAATTATTTCTTCAAAAAGTA
Source organism: Cibotium barometz (assembly GCF_041138505.1). Taxonomy (NCBI): domain Eukaryota; kingdom Viridiplantae; phylum Streptophyta; class Polypodiopsida; order Cyatheales; family Cibotiaceae; genus Cibotium; species Cibotium barometz. Next base: position 6,359,532 of record NC_141085.1, read on the forward strand.
CAAAAGGGTCTCGTGAGACAACTAGGAACTTTCCAATTATGTTTAAAGGATAGAAATTGGCCCATTCTTTCAATTGATTCACAATAATCTTTCCTATTATTAATGTTTATAAACTAGAATAGCCAACTTGAAATCATTGCCAAGCTAGATAAAAATAAAAAGATGCAAGGAAAGAACACGCTCTCCATTTTGGATAGAATTGTTTGATCTAAGTCCATGAGTTAGATTGGTTTAACCAGGCTGGCACGATCATTAGTCAACTAGAATTATGTACGATCAAAGGGTCAAATCGTTAAGTCTAATCCTACCAATCCCAAAAGTAAGATCATCCAAGTTTTTGAATCATTCTTCAAGAGAATGATTTTGTTTGGAATCATTTCTAACAAGAATCGTTTCTGATGGGAGTCGTTTCTACTAGTATTGTTCTTCAATAGAATCATTTTATTCTAGTAGAATTGTTTCTAATAGGAATCATTTTCAAGGAGGATCATCATCATGGGTGAATCACCCAAGCGGGAGCGTCGATCCTACAGAGACTAGATTCCATACATTAAATTTTTTAGGACCTTTTATGACACTTGGAGAAGAATTCCTTTTCTCAAATACAAAATTAGAGCAAACCATAGAATTGTAACAAATTAAAAGCATGAACCTTATGTAAACAAATTTCAGCTAAAGTAAATAAACACGAAAGCTATCTATATTATGTACAAACTCTTTAAAAAATATAGTAAGCTAAAAATATAAAGTCTTGGGCCTACCAAAAGTATAAATACTAATCGGTATATACAAAGGTTTGAGGCCTTAGCTTCCTAGAAATATAAATGCCAAAATTCTAATTGGTATGTATAAAGGTTTGAGGCCATAGCCTTCTAAAAATATAAATGCCAAAATACTGATAGGTATGTATAAAGGTTTGAGGCCTTAACCTTCCAAAAATATAAATTCTAAAATATGTAACCATAATAGGTGTTCATATATCTTCCAAACTATCTCATTATGGTTTAACACGTCCCACCTGGGAATAGTTTACCAGTTAATCTTTGCCTACATCAAAATAATATTAGTTATCATACTACAAAGCTAATTAATCACATTAATCCTTACTATATCATACTAGCACACACAGTTGATTAAACATATCAATCTTGAAAAATGATATAAATAAAAGGCACATCCCACACAAACTATCCCCAATAAACATACATTACACATCAAATAATAGTATCACCCACATTTCCATGTGTAAGTAATGATTGTATAGGCGTCCCCACTTGTCCATAGAGGTTATGACTAACATTTGTACTTTTCGCTTTTTAAATTTTTTATTTCATTAACTCATGAATTTTGTCAAAATCTCTAACAAAAGAATTTGTAGCCTCAATAGACCGAGCCATAGGAGTCGACAAAGCCTTACCATAGACTATCTCAAATGGTGCTTTCTTAGTAGCAGTGTGAGGACAGCTATTATACTCAAATTGCAAAATGTATAAATACTTATCACATTGCTTAGGCTAAAATGTATTTGTTACTTTAGTTTGGCCATTTGATTCAGGATGAAAAGTAGTAGAAAAATCAAGTTTTATTCCAAGATTATCAAACAAAGTAGTGCAAAAATCACTACAAAACTTTCTATCTCTATCAGAAATAATGATTTTTGGTAATCCATGATACGCACAAACACTTGATGAAAACATGTGTAGCTTGATAAGCTTTCAATGTCTTTTTTCAGGCGTAATGAAATAAGGATGTTTGCTAAATCTATCTATAATAGTCATAATCATATTATTCTTGCTAGTAGCAGGCAAAGCAAAACCAATAATGAAATCCATACTTATTTATCCCCATGATTCATTACGAATGGGTAATGGCATAAGCAAAAGTTCATTAGAAATAGATAATGACATAAGCAAACCAAATTTCTTTCCTTTATGACTCTTAAGCTTTTGACACAGACACAAACTTTGACATCTTGATGCATATATTAGGGCAAAATAAATATGTGACAATAATTTGCAAAGTAGATGAAACTCCTCTATGACCAACAAAAGGCGGTTGATGAGATTCTTCAATAATAGCTCACCTAGATAGTCTAGTAATGTATGACTTCTTTTGAAAGAAAAAAACCTTTGTTATAAGAACAATCCAAATGAGATAACTAATCATTAACTTTTATCTTGTTGTATGTATTGAAAAAATGAGAATCACTCTCATATGTTCCTTTCATGCTATCAAAAGAAATTCCCTCAAACGGATATATTATTAATGTTAGGTCTCCTACTCAAAGCATCATCAAAAACATTATCCCAGCCAAGTGTATGTTGAAGAGCTGGCTCTGAAAACTTTGAATAAAAGATGCCCACTTAATATGTCTATCCAATATTAAAGGTTGTGAAAGCAAATGTTTAATACTTTGTTGATCATCAGTTTGAATGATAAACTTAGAATCCATAAGATAATGCTTCTAATTTTTTAATGCATAAACAACAACAATCAATTCTTTATCATATGTATTACACTTGAGAGCTTAGATGGTTTCGATTTTTTATTTTTAAAATTAATTGAATGATTATCTTACATAATCACAGAACCAATACCATGTTCACTAACATTAATCACTACTACAAAGAATGGTATAAGGAAATCAGATAATGTTAAAACAAGTGTATGGGGGGGTTAGTTGCATGTTAGTATACACTCAATGCCCGCCTCTTAGCATGTATCTCACTTTGATGTATAATGTACATTTGTTAGGCCCCTATTATGAGGAGTAGCCATGGTGTATATATCTTTAGTGAGAAGCTCGGCTTAGACGTCGATGGGGTCATTATTGTGACCATTGATGCTGGTTAGGAGATGGTTAGGGGTATGAGCGTTAGCTAGGGTGCGGGGCGCCCTGGCTAGAATATTCCCTCGAATATTTCTTCAGATACTAGGTTCATCATTAGTAGGTGATGGTCGGTGGGCTACGTTCTTGATACGCGGGTGGTGACCGTGTCTATGCAGTATAACCATCCTCGTTGCATACGCGTCTACCACACCGCCTACAGTACTATATATGGACATGGTTGCCCCATGAGCTCAGGTATCCAATGCTTGTTGTGAGTATCCACCCCCTTCTACACTTTGTACATACTCCATCCAGAGTCTGTCTAGATCACTTCTAAGCTCTACTTGAGAGCGCACGGGTGGACAACACCATCAATTGTACCTCTTTGGTATAATCAGAATTTTAAATTCTCTCCATTGTGTATCTATTGCATTGTCTATTGTGCTTTGTCTTGCTATCTCTTTCCGCTGTGCCATATTTTTATAGGGCATACTTAAGAGCATTAAAAGACTTTTCATGCATGTCAATCCAATGAAAAACTTAAGCTTTTTTCAACAATCAGTCAAGTAATGCCTCCCTTTGTAAGCAAAGTTTCTCATAAATCTTCTATAATAAGAACGTAAACTAGGAAAAAATCTCAATTCATGAATGTTCTTTGGTCTGATCTAATGGTCTCTAACTTTTCTAGAATATACACAGATTCTGTTAACAGACACAAGATGGCCAAGGTATTCAATTTCTTTTTGAAAGAAATCACTCTTGTCTAGATTGGCATAAAGTTAATTTTCCTTCAGAAGATTGAATACTATCTCTAAGAATTTTTTGTACTCGTCTTTGTCTTTGTTAAAGACCAAGATGTCATCAAAGAAAATAACTATGAAATTATGGTGTTTCAAGAGTATATGTTTCATCATGCGACTAAATGTAGCCGGAGCATTAGTAAGTCCAAGAGGCATTACTAAAAACTCACAATGATCCGTTTGCATGCAAAAGGCATTCGAACCTGATGATAAACCTAATTTAAGGTTAGTTTTGGAGAACACCTTGGCTCCTCTTAACTTGTCTAAGAGATGATCCACACGTGGGATAGGGTATCTATTCTTGACCATATTTAAAGCTCGGTAGTCTCTATGCACATGCAAATTGTTCCATTCTTCTTCTTGATGAGAAGAATAAGTGCTCCATATGGTGAACTACTAGGCCTAATAAGTTTCCTATCATGAAGGTCCTCAATCTGATTCCGGATCTCTTTTCACTCTAGAAAATTTTCTCTATATAAAGAGCTCTACAAGGTAAAATTTCTACCAAAGTAAATAAAAATGAAAACTTGAAAAGAAGAGAGATTATTGTCGACACAAGATCGGGTTCAATCTCCCTTGGATGAGAGCGGCCCATCGCACCACCCATTCATATTTAAATATATTAAAGCTTGATTTTCAAAAAGACAACTCTAAAAATAAACCTTAAGAGCTTTTTGAGTTCTTAAGTATACAAGCTCTTCCAAAAATATAGCAAGCTAAAAATATCAAGTCTTGGACCTACCAATAGAATAAATACTACTTAGTATATACAAAGGTTGGAGACCTTAGTCTTCTAGAAATATAAATGCCAAAACATGTAACCATAATAGATATTCACATGTCTTCCAAAGTCTCTCATTATGGTTCAACACATGTCCCACCCACAAACTAACAAATAGTCTACCACTCAATCTTCGCCTACATTAAAATAATATTAGTCGCCGCCGCACAACCAATTAAACACATTTATCCCGACTATATTATACCAGCGCACAGAGCTGATTAAACACATTAATCCTAAAAAATGATATAAATAAAAGATGCATCCCACACATAAAATATCCTTGATAAAATTACCTCACATATATGGAATTAAATAATGGCATCACCCACATTTGCATGTGTAAGTAATGATCGCAAAGGCGTCTCCACTTGACCAGAGAGCTTATGATTAACAAAAAAAAAAAAACCAATGCAAGGATTGACCACCACTCAAACTTAGACTTGCTATCCCTAGAGAAAAACCATAAAAATTTAAAAATATAAAATTCCTCAAATAAAAAATCAAGAAAAACTACCAAAAGTAAATGATAAAAAATTAGAAAAAGAATAGAAAATAATAAAAATCATAAAAAGAACCTCAGCAAGTGATTCTGGCATTGGACCAAAGCACTTATGTATTTACATTCGGGTCAAATTATTAGGTCTTTTTAACCCAACTTTCAAACACAAAAGATTATCATATGTGCTAATGCTAGGGAGAGTGGGATAGGACCAAGAGTCCATCTAACCACACGCTCCTGATTCTAGTTCGGAAGCAGACCAAGAATCCTTTACAACGGACGATATACTAGATCAAGATTGAGACATAAGCTCACTTTAGCGTCCAAACTCGAATATGACCGAACGAGACCGTGGAGTGTTCAAAGGTGAGTCATCGAAAGGAGTTGAAAGGTCCCAAACCAGAAGACCAATGGGTGAGAGAAGAGCCTCGAGTGAACAAGTTAGAGGCCAGGCTAGCAACACCGGTATCAATGTGAAGCCTACATCTTACAATATTATAGCTTCCACACAAAAAACCAAGTCCCAACCCTCGTTGACATTAAAAGATAGATAGCCAATGCCATCAATGTGTGGAATTGAACCCGACCTCTTGGACAACCCGCGAGTGGTATTGTCAACTAGTGGAAACCATGAGTTCTATTTGGACTTCGTTGGAATGATGTATATTCCAACAAGGAACCTCAAAAAGATAAGACCTTTGGCAATAGCCGATGGATAAGATAGAAATACCTAGAAGATTACAAGAAGCTACTAGAGTTCACACAGAGCAGATAAGGACTTAGCTTCTTGATATAATTGATAAATTCTTCTTGAGAAGGCTTAGAGTCAATAATGAAGGAACGGTACTATATGAGGATGCCTAAGGGAAGAGGGAGAATTGTTCCCACCTTCTTAAGCTATTTGAGCTCTCTTCTTTCTTATGACTCTCTAGTTAGCATTCATGACACTAGTTAGTGTGTGCTTTCTTTTTGGGCTTCTTTTGACTAGCTTTCTCTACTAACTGTGTAGGACTTAACCTAGAACTATGTTGGTGTCCGATCGAGACTAGACACTCGCATGGTTCCAAACCACCTAGTTGCAATCATTGATAGTCCTAGGGACTTACAAGGGTCACTTCGATTCTGTGATCCACCCCTAGTGAGCAAGTGTTACTAGCAAGCTCTCATTAAATGACATATGTAGATGAGGAAGGTAACACCTATCACAAGACTTGCCAAGGAGGTAAGAAATACAAAAAGACCTCAATAGGGGGCATTACGCCACCCTTAGCCTACTAGAGCAAAAGAACAACAGGAAGAAGGAAAGCACGAACCTCTGAGGAGAAAATCACTTCAAGACGAGGCTGTCCAACGAAGGACAAAGGATTCGTGTTCTGTAGTAGCTGACAAACATAACGCTAACTTTCAGGTTTCTTTCTCACTGAACCCAATCAGGGAAGGAAAGATGAGAGAAAATAGTGTCGTCCAAAGAGTTGCTTAGAGACCATGGTATTTTCTCAAGGAGCTTGGGAAGCTGAGATGGAAACAATTCTGAACGAAGAGGTACAAGCTTACTAGTGGTTAATGGGATCCCGATAGTGAGATACCCTAACAGATATAGTCAATGTGCTCCCATGACACACATATCGATAGATCGTGTACCATCCTATGGGCACAGAACCATCCTATACACTTGTACCTCTAAGAGCTGAACCTAGATTCATAGCCCGACAGCTCCAGAACAAACAATTGAGCCTACAAAATTTAGAGCACAAGCTCATATTTCTGACAAAGCAAGAAGAGTGCTAGATACCATTCCCATGGTGGTCAGACCACCAAGAGAAACGAGAGATAAATATGACCCTGGCCATCCAAGGATTAGAGCCTTACACATATATCTAAGCTAGTGTTGAAGTTTAAAGGATCAACGAATCCCTACAACCACCTTACCGCATTTAGATAAATTTGCACGACGGAGAGGGTAACCAATCCTACAAAGATGCTTTCGGGTTGACCATAGAAGCTTATGCCTTCACATTGACCTTAGAACTAAGATAGATGCCTTTCAATCTATTGATGATAACTTTACAAGCATCTATTCCTAATGTCTGAACTTTTGACACTGGTTTCTAATTTGACCAAAGAGTCTCGTCTTTTACTTTCTGTGGAAGGGATAGCCCAAAAGGGTAGAAGACATTGCTAAGGTACGGATGAAAGGGCTAGAAGAAGTGTGGAAAGCCTCTCCTAGGGAGACAAGCCATCCGCATTTAGCTCTAGACGCAAAAAGACTTGGTGTGTTGTTTGCAAAAGTAACCACAGAAAGTCGAAGAGCCATAAATAAGCTAGAGTGGCACCTTATCATAATCTTCCCCGGTTGATATTTTTAGGGGGAAACACACTAGAAGGCACAAGCTCTCTAGGTGGTTTGGTGGTCATGCTCGTGGTAGGTTGTGCTTGGACTTGGCCATACTACAACTTCTCTCTCTCTCTCTCTCTCTCTCTCTCTCTCTCACACACACACACACACACACAAATTATGTGCTCTAAAATTAATTTGCTAAAATGAAACAACACTTGTAGAATATAAAATTTATGCTAATATACCATTGAACTCAAATATATGATTGTGTACATTTCTTGTTGTAAACGGTCTTCATTAGTAAATAGTCTTTAATTAAATTAGATTAGATATGTTCATAACATGACCTTTCCCTACACCATGGAGAATTTCTCCAAATAAATACTTTACCTAGAAACCATACTTTGTTTCTCTAGAAAAATAACTATAAAATATAATATTTAATACATCTCTCTATATAATTAAGGGAACCTTAAGGAGAGATCTTACACATGTCATTCAAAATAGTCCACACTTGGCCACAAGAAACCATAAGAGGAGCTACCTAAGCATTCTAGTTATGTAAGCAAACGCATCTTGCCTAGTCGTGCATTCTAGTTATCAAATATAAGTACGTACAAACAAATGAAAGGAAAACATAATTGAGTGACAGGATATTGAATTTTTTGCCCCCATTTCAAACCAATTTATTATTCCTGTAGATGTTACTCAATGTGGCACTAACATTGTTCTGTGTCTACAATAAATATTTAACAACGCTTTTGGTGAGGGATGCATTCAATTCCGAGGCTCTGTGAAGATAGCAAATTAGCGAGTATAAAATCTATTTACATGATTCTTGGCATGGCTAATGTATACGTGTTCGATGGTCTTCACATGCTCATGGATCCATGATGTACCCTATCTTTTTTTAATGTCTAAGCTTCCAAATCTTCTATGAGCCTAACCACCTATGCATTTGGAGTAGGTCCATCAAGTGAGGAGATGGACAAGGTAGAAGTCAATATAGCATCTATGGACACTACTAGAACTGCATGTGGGTGGTAACTATGGTACTTGGAGACGGCCCTTGTAGGCAGATAAACATGAGACATAGATTGATTTGACAAACAATAAAATTAGGGCATGACAAACAAGAAAGAAGGGTTCTGAAGAGGAATTAATCTAGGGTGTTCAGAAAGGTGACCATAAAAAGAGGGCATATGAAATGCTTACCAAAGCAAGCAAAGATGAGGTGCAGTAAATGAGAAGGTACGGATGAAATGCTGAATGGTAATTGGTGCATAATGACATAGGAGGAATGAGACACGGGGATGAAATGGATGGGATAAATATAGCACAGAAAATCGTATGGGTGCAAATGAGAGGCCCAAACGAAAATATGACTCAGCTTGTAATAAAAAGATGTGCACAAACAAATTTAATGTGCATATAACACGTGTGTAAAGGATCACAAGGCCCTACATATGGAGTACACATAGGAATCACCAAACAAAAATCAAAGCAATAAGAGGCCAAAAATTGGAGGGAGGGGGAACTGGTAGCTGGGTATAAAGTGAACTGAACTTGCCGAGCTAAAATAGTCAACATATTATATTGGCTCTTCATGCACACCCCACCAAAAGTCGAAGAAGAACAGGTTTAATACTACATGCAGAATGGCTATGTATTTTCCCTCATGCCTTTTATACACGAAGTACCATGTAAAGCAGATTTCCCTTGCTTGGGCGGGCTACTACTGACACGTGTCACCAAACCCACAACCTTGAGGAGTGACCATAAAAGGGTCATTCATCTGGTGATAGGGTGGCTTCGGAAAGGTAGAATTATACACCACCATATGAAAACGCAGTCAATTAGCTTAGGTCAAAAAGTAGCCACACGTGTTTCAATGTGGCAATCCATCACCACACGTCTCAATCCAAAAATGTGGTGGGGAGATAACAGGTCAGCATCCTTGAAAACAACCAATTACCAAAGCGAAACCTGTCACTGCACTCCGGCTTTTTAAATGACCCCTTCGCACTCACTCTGAAATCTACATTTAAGACATAATGCAAAAAACAACTTTTAGACTCGAATGCCTCCTCTTTTCACAAATATTACATTCACAGCCCCCAGTCTTAAACTTCACACCACCATTCCCCACAGCTCTGCAGTGTGTAGACTCGTTATTTCTTCATGGGGACGACACATTTAAGACATACCAATAACCAGCATTTAGGCTCGAATGCCTCTTAGGGTCGCCCGCTTTAACATAACATTCACAACCCTATATATTAAACTTCACACACAGAGACTCTATAGAAATCGCTCTCCAAGTGTCTATAAATGACTTTGTATAAATTCTTTTTGTTGTAAAACAATCTTAAGGTTTTAAATCGATTGCTTAAAGCACTAACTGTAAACTCAAAACTCCACCCTCTTGGCAAAACTATTTATCAAGAAAACATGTACACTTTACAAAGAGATACAAAAGTTTAAAAGAAATTTCTAAAATATAAACTACAGAAAATCTTTATTGAGACCACTCTCCCCTTCTTCCTCTTCCCACCTCTCCACCTGTCCTGCTCCCTCATTTTCAACTTCAACTATTACTTACCATGCAACACAATCAAGAAACTGTGCCCCTTGAATTTTCTTTTGATAGAAAGCTGCCCATGTGCACTTGGAGATTACTTACTGCTTTAATGGGTGGTGATTGCCACCTTTTCTTTAAAAACACCGTCTGATCAGTAACCTTATCGTGCAAAATTGAATGCTGATATACAAGCAACGGAACCATGACTTACACTCTGTCATCCCCATCTAATGAAGAATAACCTTTCCAGCTGCCTCCTGAATTCTTTCCTGGTGATATGACCTTCTGTGAGCTCACTTCAGAAAATCGTGCAGGCTGGGGTTTTACAAGACGGACACTTCCTTCTGATGACAAACTGGTGTCTGAAGGACTGCCTTTGCTTTTCCCCATTGGAGACAACGCATTTCCCTGAGCAAAGGCAATTAAGGTTTTGACAATGCCTTGGTAACGCCGTCTAAAAGTAGGAAGCCGTGAAACAGACGTTGCTATTCCCTGCACTCTGAAACCACCACAAAGGATTATATTTTTTTTGTGCACCCAATTAGAAGGACACAATTCCACAAACAAGAAATGAAGGTTGCATTCAATCGTGAAAGTGCATGGGGAAGACGAACGAAAGAAACTTTACAGTTATCTTATTTTTTAAAGGTTCTGGGAGACGAGCCTAATCAAAAGCACACAATCGTGCATGTAATAAATCCTATCCAGTAACTGGCCACTAACCAGAGTACCTGAAAATCGTCATCATCTTCCGGAGCTTGCATTTTCCTGTTAATTTTCAACTAACCGCAAAGAGTGACTGTTAATTGGCTCCACATATTACTGTGTTTTAGGTAGGTAGGCATTTGCTGTGTTGCAACTAGGATAATAATTCTCCTCCACAATCATATCCTCTCTCTCGAGACAAAATGAGAAAAATTTGGGATGAGAACTTAGGTCTCTCTAGCACTCAGCCTTCTGTCACTCGCTTGTTGCTTTTTTCTGGAACTGCTAACTTGTGCACAATGGTGCTGCTACTCTTCTAGAGGACAAATCCTATTAATGCACAATTCGAGTTGCCCAAAGGTCAACCCAAAGCTTGATGGTGCGACAGCCACCAACTACACGAATGATGATCACAGCTTTGGCTGCGGAGGTGAGAAGCAGAGCACGACAGTACACACCCAGCCGACTGACCTGCTTGTGCAGCCCCCCAGCAGCAGGCTGCCCTGAGTGAGCAGCCAGATCTGGGCTAATTTTGCAGTAAAAAAGAAGGCCCCCCTCTATTTCTGCTCTTCATTCTTCACATAGATTCCTGGTCAAGCAGCCAGATCTGGGATAATTTTGCACTAAAAAAGAAGGGGCCTTCCGATTTCCACTCTCCATCCTTAAGATAGAGTCCTGTGCAACCACTTGCAACAGCTAGGATGTATACTGTTGTGATTAAAACCTTGTCATCACTGATGTTGAAAGGTAGAAATTTGATGTAAAACAAATAAAAAATTAGGGCAGAATACATTAAAGGTCATTTAGTATAACTAGTGCCATGCATATACAGCAGTAACATAACTAGTGCTATCACCAGGCAATGGTAAACGTAGTTACAAGAAATGGGCAGAAACGGCTACTCGAGAGGGCTGGAACATGTTAGGGGGGCGAAACGTTTCAGTAACCCGACCATTTCAGACTTCCATTTCCCACTTCAGCAGGCGTTTCGGAGTTTTTTTCCACCCAGATCAACAAGAATCAACATGAATGTGTACGAAAATGCCTATTACATCAATAATATCCATTTTATTCCCCTTCTATCCTCATAAACCTTAAAATTCATGTCATAATGTGATCGCGTGTGTATAAACAGCCACAAACTTTCATCAGCGACCATGACCTTTCCCTCCCCTCCCCTCCCCTTCAGCCTTCCTTGCTGACGTGGCATTTCTGTGTTTCTGCCCTCTTGAAAATTTCCATATCCAGTTTTCCTCGACGATGATGGTAATAGATCTATACTACAGTCAAAGATACTAAAGGCACACGATGTAACAGGGAAATGGGTTTCATTTGATTAAATTTAAACATGTACTGAAAATTGCATAGACTTTTTCAGCTTAGTAAACCGTGAAGCTATTAATGATACTCAATAAGCTATCAAGGTAGCAACCATTGAGGGGCACTTAAGGAGAAAGTAAAAGGATACAAGGGCAATGAGGATAAACACTTCATTGCTGGCAGCACACATTAAGCTAATGATGATTCAAGTACAGGTCTTCGGCATTGAATTAGAACAAATTAGGCTGATTGAAACATCAATGGTAAGAAGCATTATACTCAAGCCAATGCATAACATTGAACCAAAATAATCATAATTCTCATAAAGTCTTACATACAAATCATCAGAAAATATAAAATGTAAATGACCAAGTACTCGTATGGACCTGTGTAGTCACCTTCCTAAAACCATGAAGGCCAACACTTTGTTACACAAGCTAAACATGGAGTGTGGCCTGAATTAAAAACGAGGCATTTTGCTAAGGTCAGCCTAATGAGCGCACACAAAATTGCCACACCAAAGACATTCAAAAAAACATTCAGAGATAATTCAAAAGGTATTGATTTACTACATGTGTAAAATTTACAGCATGAAAAGTAACATAAAAAGTAAACACCAAAAATTACCCCAGGACTGCTTTTTGTTGAGTGTTTAAAGGAATACCTTCTGCTCCACGCATGTAACTCCCCTTTCCTTACGTCATCCTCAGGTTGTGAACCTCCATTTTGCCACTCATTCATCCGACCTAGGTCACCACTTGTGAGTACCCACTTTAAAAGATAAAGCTCCTCACTTTCTTTCAGCTTTGCTGCTCGAATTTGTTCTTTCAAAATCAATAGTGGCTCAAAAAACCAATCAAACATACGATCTTGAGGGCGATTGTCCATCGTCACTTCAACACCATCAACTGTATGACAGAGAAATATCATAACTGCTCTATTTTACCCTTTTGATGCTTATCATGAATCAGAGTTCAAAGCAACCTTCAAAATAGCTCTCTCTCTCTCTCTCTCTCTCTCTCTCTCTCATGTATGACCACATTGTCATCATGTAGCATCACATGGATACTTTAGCTTTTGTAGCTAGTTTCATACAGTTCTTTTTTTTTTCCATGGTTTAGATTCGTCATGAATACATTGTACTACCTTTTTGGTGTCATAGACCCTTTGGGTCTGTTAAAGACCTCCAGGTTGATGTAGGAGCCTGGCTGAGAGGAGCAACATTGGTAAAAGCCAACGAGCTATGCAGAGCCCGACGCCCCGACATAGTGGCCGCCGCTCACGCTCACGTCACCTCAGGAGGATAACAACCATCATTTCCCACCCCCGTAGGACGTTCTCCCGCCCTGTCAGCTTCACTATATTGGGTACCATGTTGCAGCGCCCTATGCGAGATATTCTTGGCTGATGCGAGAGATTGAGGCTCTTTGTTTGTTCTTTTTACACATATTTTCTTTTCTTTTAGTTTTACTTTCAGAACCATGATAATGTATTCCATGGACATGAGGTAATATTTTGGTCTCATAGGTCATGAGGTTACATTTTGGTCTCACTTTCTCTCTCTCTCTCTCTCTCTCTCTCTCTCTCTCATAGACCCACTGGGTCTTTTGAAGACGTTTAATATAACCTTCTTTCTCCATCCGACCCCCAACCAAACCAACCGTGAAAACCCCCGTAAATCAGGACAGCCCAGACAGAGAAAATTGTAATCAAGGTTAGGAAAGACTTACAAGAAAGATGCAATTGTGCAGATCAAGAGAGATATCACAGTTGAAGTAGAGGAAAATCGACAAAGGAAATCATTGGCCCTTCAAATCTGCATGAGCGGTTTGCCTGAAGGATGGTACAAGATGGACAAGTACTTAATAACATGGGATAGTATAGCCAATGCCACACCAACAATCGAGTGGAACATGACAGCTGCTGCAAGGCTTGATCAAAGAAGCAATCATGCTTTGATCATTTACCTAACTAAAACTAACAAGAATGAAGTTCTTAAGCAGTCAAAGACACTAAAAGGCATAAAACTATGGATAGCAGAGGAGCTTATGCAATGCAAGTGAACCATAAAGTTTGCCTAAAGGATGGTACAAGGTGGACAAGCACTTAATAACATGGGATAGTATCACCAAGGCCACACCAACAATTGGTGGAACATGACAGCTGTGGCAAGGCTTGATCAAAGAAGCAATCATGCTTTTATCATTTACATAACTAAAGCTAACACGAATGAAGTTTTTAAGCAGTTAAAGACACTCAAGGGCATATAACTATGGATAGCAGAGGAGCTTAATGCAATGCAAGTGAACCATAAGGGTGTAGAGTTACAAGAAGTACAGGCATCTTGAAAAGAAGGCAAATGGGCAGTCATGATGGACGAGCCTTAATTGAAGATTCCCAAAAGCCAAAATCTATTAAGCCTCCACTTGTTGTAACTGATATTTCCCATAACAACACAACATCACAAGCAGACCTAAAGTGTTTCTCTGTTTTCTTTTCTCTTTCAGTAATGCAGAGTGGTTTAAAACTTTATTTTCTTCAGGATTGTAGTGGTCTCGTAGGTCATTTTTGCCTCCATTAAGTTCTCTCTCTCTCTCTCTCTCTCTCTCTCTCTCTCTCTCTCATCCACACACACACACACACACACTCACATAGACCCATTGGGTCTCATGGGGTCTTTAGGAGACGTTTAATAAAACTCTCTCTCTCTCTCTCTCTCTCTCTCTCTCTCTCTCTCTCTATTTTGAGAGAGAGAGAGAACCCCTAAAAGCAAAGGAGGTCTCTCCAATGTTGAAAAAGTAAAAAATAGTGGAAAAAAAAATCCCAATGAGACTGGTCTAACTGCGCTAGCGGATAGCAATCATGTAGAGATTGTTGCAAGCAATTGATGGAAATACTGATACTTGTCAATCGGGGTTGACTCAAAAATCATTCGATTGTGAGCAATCCACATTGTCCAGATAGCCCAAAATCGCGACCATTGGAAAAATAGAGCCATATGTATCCTCATATCTGTCAAATATCCAAAAATGCTAAGCGAAACGTGCACCTGGAAGTCTGGCATTCAAGGCTCAAGCATCTAAATGATGCAGGAAATCCTCTGCGTCAAGGCAACAAGCGCCACAAGTGATGAATGTTCTCATTCAAGGAAAAACATCGTGGACTTATTAATAAGTTGAAGCAATCTTTCTTTTTTCTAAAATGCTACCAACAGGAAATACTACAATGCATCACCAAAAGAAAACTTGCTTTTCCATAGCCTCTGCAAAGTTTTTTCCACCATATCACTGTCTTATTCATTTTCCATAGCGTATTTCCATGCTCTAAAAACCAAGGTGGTGGTAAAATCAATCAGTAGATCCTATCCTTGCTGTTGCGATATGTGAAGCAATCTTTCTTTTTTCTAAAATGCTACCAACAGGAAATACTACAATGCATCACCAAAAGAAAACTTGCTTTTCCATAGCCTCTGCGCAAAGTTTTTTTCCACCATATCACTGTCTTATTCATTTTCCATAGCGTATTTATGCTCTAAAAACCAAGGTGGTGGTAAAATCAATCGGTAGATCCTATCCTTGCTGTTGCGATACGTGAAAAAGAAAATTTTACAAAAATAAAAACCTCCAATCTATGGAATATCGAATCTTCCAGTCTATCCTAGCCAAGATCAAATACGACATTGTGGAAGGGCTGTAATTGTGTTTGGATTTTCTACCATGTAGGCCTGTAATGCATACCCAAACCCCATCTTCGTTGAGCCTACGTAAAAGATAAAGCCCATCCCTCGAGGGATATGACATCTTGTGTCATGGCCCTGTGAAAATGGAACAGCACAAGTGTGGGCATGGTGGTTTTGCTGAGTCAAAATATTGAATGATTCACATGGGGGGTGCCCGGACAGAGTTAATGATGTGTGGACATCCCTAGGTGTGAAGGGGGGAACTAGAACATTAGTATTTTAATGTTTTATTGAAGGTTGCCCCTAGGCCTTAGTGGCCCCTAGGGAACTTTAATATTTATTAAAGTTGGGGCCCTAGGATTATTATGGGGAGGGGGCAACTCCACTTTTGGAGTGCATGCCTCTCTCTCCTCTCTCTCTCTCTCTCTCTCTCTCTCTCTCTCTTCTTTTTGGGAAAAAGAAACGTGGAGCAAACGTGTTGTGGAGAAGCGTGGAAAAGCAAGGAGAGAGCAAGTCGGCTGCTGCAGATTTTTGGGCTGCTGTTTTTCTGTGCAAACCAGCCGTACAGCCCTGTACGGACAGGTTGCTGCAGGTACACGCTCTGGTACAGGCTGCGCACAGGAGCTGCTGCGGGTATATCTGCTGGTACAGGCTGCGCACAGGTGCAGAACTGCTGCTGCAGGCTCTATTGCACGTACAGCTGTACGGACAGCTGTAAGGACAGGACAGAAGCACTCTGACAGAAGCCGTAACAGCAGGTACAGTCACCTGTACGACTGCTAACAAGTGGCTGTACAGCAGGAGCAGGCGCATCATTACAGCTGCAGGCGACGTGCTTTCTGGTACAGATAGAGCCGTATAGTTGCAAGCGGCGCTCTCCTTGGTACAGTGCAGAATTTTCAGGTCTGTACAGTCAAGTACAGCACTGAGGTGGATGCAAAGAGGAAGGTACAGACAAGTACATTCACACGTGTGAAGCACGGTTGTTGAAACAAGTGCCTGCAAGTACAGATTGGTACCGTTACTTCCTCCGATGCAGATCCACGAGCTGATTTTGGTAAGCTCTGAGTTTGTTCATCTATCTCTCTTTCTATTGCTTTATGTCTGTTGCAGATTTGAACTATCTGGCCCCTTGTGAGAGGAGGGGTATGGCAGATTGAAAAGGGTGGAGACAGAGGTTGAACAGTGAATGTATGTATGAGCTGAGATGTTTAATCATGTGCTTGAGATATGCCAGATGTATGCTCATGGCTGCCCTGCTTAGTGGTCTTGGCTGATCAGAGGGAGGCACAATGTGTTGTTTTGAGACACAGATCTGTGTGCGTGAATCCTCTGTGCTAAGAGGTATTGTGGGCTGTCAGATTGGACATACAGGTGTAATTTCTTGGCTAATTTTGTTGTACTCAGCCTTTCATGCTTTTGAAATTGAATAAACAAATACCGCAAGGGGCGCCAAGCTTTGGGGCCAACAGGTGTCGCTTTGTTTTCAGATTTGGGCACTCTAGCTCCAATCTATTTTTGTTTTCATATCTAGACTACAAGTGGAAGGGTGACTGCTAGTCCACCGCACTTTGGTTTCTACCAGAGGCCGGTTTCAAGGTTCCGTTGCCGGGACCAATCATCAACTTTCTGAAGGGGGTGAGCTCGTGGTTGCCTCGAAGAAAGCCATCGCTGAAAAATTCAGCAAACATGTCGGATACAGAGGATGAGTATTTCTATCATGAAGAAGAAGAGCAAGAGACCTCTCCTAAGAGAGATGTATCTGAGGATACTCATGCAGGAGAACAGGCTGCGGATGATGAGCATTATGAGGATGTAACACAGTCAGTGATGCTCGGTTTAAAGATCGTTTGGCTGGTGTTATGGATACATTTATGCAGCTCACACAGAGTGAGAGATTTGCTGAATTTATAAGATCCCGTACAGAGCCCGAGAAGAAGAAGAAGAAGGTTCGTTCTAAGAATCTTCCTCAGGGTCATAGTGGTGCTATCCCACAAGATCTTTTGGCCAGTTTCCGAAAATGCAGCATGCTTATCGAGCAAACTCACAGAGTTCCTTCTTTGGACAGCCATCAATTCCTCAGCAGAATATGCATCCAGGTTATTTTGGTGGTGGCTCGGTGTTCCAATCTATGACTGGGGGTTATCCTCAGGGAGGCATGGGTATGCATGGGCCTTTTGAATCTAATTTTCAGCCTGGTATGCAGGGGAATATGTATGGTGGTCTGCAGTCCGGTATGCAAGGAAATATGTTTGGAGGCATGCAACCTGGAATGCAAGGCAATATGTATGGTGGCATGCAGCCAGGTATGCATAATGGAATGTTTGGAAACATGGCTGGAATGTATGGTATGCCAGGTGTGGGAATGGGTAATGTTGACCCAATGATGGGCATGAATGTTGGGGGCAGCAATCTTGCAAAGCCACTTCCATATGATAATCTAACGCCTATGGGAAAGGCGAAGGATTACAAGGAAGGGGGAGCTGCAATGAAGTTTGATACATTCAGTGGGACCAAAGATAAATTGAAAGCACTTACCTTTTTACAGCAGTTTGATGCTGCTTTTTCTGGTGGGAATTACACAAAGTCCTCTAAGGTGAGGAAAGCTGCCACTTTTCTCAAGGGCAATGCTTTGCAGTGGTGGTCTACTCTTCTTTTGCAGGGCATAGCACCCACTACTTGGGTACAATTTAAACAGTTCTTCTCTTCCGTATGGCTCACATCTACATTTGAGGTGGATGTTATGACCGCATGGCACAAGCTGGATGCTTCAAAGTGTGAGAATTTGGAGGATTATAACAAGAAGTTTTGGGAAGCTTTACTCCCAGTTAAAAGCAGTGGAGACTTTCTTTTATTGGCCAACCTTGAGAAGAGATGTTGATGCCTTTGTGAGGCAATGCATCGTATGTCAGAAGGTAAAGTTTGACCGTTAAAAGACACCAGGGTTATTACAGCCTTTACCTATTCCAGATAGACCTTGGGAGAGCATTGCCATGGATTTTATATTTGATCTTCCACGGACACAAACGGGCAATGATGGCATTTGGACTATCATATGCAGGTTCAGTAAGCAGGCTCATTTCATTCCCGTGCGTAAGACGATCAAAGTGGATCATATGGTGAAGTTGTTTATGGCGAACATCTTCAAGTATCATGGCTTGCCTACGTCTATCATTAGTGACCGTGATCCACGGATGACGAGTTTGTTCTGGAGAGGGTTGTTTGACAACATGGGTACAACTCTCAAGTTTTCATCGTCATTTCATCCACAAACAGATGGTCAGTCAGAAGAGGCTAACTCTACAGTGTTGGATCTTCTTAAGTGTTATGTGTCTGAGCACAAGCAACAATGGGAAAAGTATCTTCCTTTGGTGGAGTTTGCATATAACAACACTGTACATACCTCGACAGGCAAGGCGCCTTTTGAGATTGTGGAAGGAGGGAAGAAGGTACCACCCATTTTGCATACAAAGGATAAGATCTTTGAGGCTGATCAGTAAGTGGAGAGTATGGATGAAGCTTATCGGAGAGTTAAGTTGGCACTCCTGAAAACTCAGCAAAAGCAAAAGAAAGCCGCAGACTGTCATAGGCGTGATTTAGAGTTTGCATTGGGTGATTGGGTTCTTTTGCGCTTTGAAAAGGCTAGACTCAAGAAGATGAAGGGTAAAGAGCGCTTATTCCCTAAGTTGAGCATGCGTTATTATGGGCCTTTTCAGGTATTGGAAAAGATTGGTGAGGTAGCCTATCGCTTGAAGCTACCAGATCACTGGAGGATTCACAATGCTTTTCACGTGAGTCTCCTTAGACGTTTCCGTGGGGATGTGCCTGAGGATGTATCAGATGAGGCTCAGCCGGAAGTTGAGGAACTTGATGAGGCTCTGATTCCAGAGCAGATACTGGCAAATAAGGAAAGAAAGGTACGAGGTAAAGTTTCCCGTCGCTATCTTGTGAAGTTCAAGAACTATTCACCGATTGTTGCAAAGTGGATGGAGGAAGGTGACTTAACAGATTCACCTCAGCTTTATCTCGATGCCTTTGAGTTAGAGCCGACTCTTGTTGTGGCTCATTCAGGTTCAGCAGAGCATGGGTCTGGAGCATTACCTGATGCTCAAGAGGGGGGTAGCACCTCCACTCCCTTGATACAGACAGGCTCAGATGACATCTAGAGGTCGCTTGGTGCAGTTTTTATCTCACCCGAAGGTACTGATGGCTGACAGTACATCTATTTATGGGACTTCTATGATATATGTGTACTAGTCACATGGGCTTTTGTGGATATGTATGGTTCACAGGGGTATACAACTTGGACTATTACTACGCCATTTCTTTGCAGTGAATCTTGATACATGTGCATGGCTTAGAGAGATTGGGACCCTGATCTTGCCATATTGTATATTTCATTTTGGATATTTTGCTGTATCACCAGAATGCAATCGAGGACGCTTGCCATTTTTCAAGAGGGGGGTATGTCATGGCCCTGTGAAAATGGAACAGCACAAGTGTGGGCATGGTGGTTGCTGAGTCAAAATATTGAATGATTCACATGGGGGGTGCCTAGACAGAGTTAATGATGTGTGGACATCCCTAGGTGTGAAGGGGGGAACTAGAACATTAGTATTTTAATGTTTTATTGAAGGTTGCCCCTAGGCCTTAGTGGCCCCTAGGGAACTTTAATATTTATTAAAGTTGGGGCCCTAGGATTATTATGGGGAGGGGGCAACTCCACTTTTGGAGTGCATGCCTCTCTCTCCTCTCTCTCTCTCTCTCTCTTCTTTTTGGGAAAAAGAAACGTGGAGCAAACGTGTTGTGGAGAAGCGTGGAAAAGCAAGGAGAGAGCAAGTCGGCTGCTGCAGATTTTTGGGCTGCTGTTTTTCTGTGCGAACCAGCCGTACAGCCCTGTACGGACAGGCTGCTGTAGGTACACGCTCTGGTACAGGCTGCGCACAGGAGCTGCTGCGGGTATATCTGCTGGTACAGACTGCGCACAGGTGCAGAACTGCTGCTCTGCAGGCTCTGTTGCAGGTACAGCTGTACGGACAGGACAGAAGCACTCTGACAGAAGTCGTAACAGCAGGTACAGTCACCTGTACGACTGCTGACAGGTGGCTATACAGCAGGCACAGTCGGGTACAGCAGGAGTAGGCGCATCATTACAGCTGCAGGCGGCGTGCTTTCTCGTACAGATAGAGCCGTACAATTGCAGGCGACGCTCTCCTTGGTACAGTGCAGAATTTTCAGATCTGTACAGTCAAGTACAGCACTAAGGTGGATGCAAAGAGGAAGGTACAGACAAGTACATTCACACGTGTGAAGCAGGGTTGTTGAAACAAGTGCCTGCAAGTACAGATTGGTACCATTACTTCCTCCGATGCAGATCCACGAGCTGATTTTGGTAAGCTCTGAGTTTGTTCATCTATCTCTCTTTCTATTGCTTTATGTCTGTTGGCAGATTTGAACTATCTGGCCCCTTGTGAGAGGAGGGGTATGGCAAATTGAAAAGGGTGGAGACAGAGGTTGAACAGTGAATGTATGTATGAGCTGAGATGTTTAATCATGTGCTTGAGATATGCCTGATGTATGCTCATGGCTGCCCTGCTTAGTGGTCTTGGCTGATCAGAGGGAGGCACAGTGTGTTGTTTTGAGACACAGATCTGTGTGCGTGAATCCTCTGTGCTAAGAGGTATTGTGGGCTGTCAGATTGGACATACAGGTGTAATTTCTTGGCTGATTTTGTTGTACTCAACCTTTCATGCTTTTGAAATTGAATAAACAAATACCGCAAGGGGCGCCAAGCTTTGGGGCCAACAGGTGCCGCTTTGTTTTCAGATTTGGGTACTCTAGCTCCAATCTATTTTTGTTTTCATATCTAGACTACAAGTGGAAGGGTGACTGCTAGTCCACCGCACTTTGGTTTCTACCAGAGGCCGGTTTCATCTTGCACAATGCAAATGCCTAAAGTAAGTAGGTCTAGGTCTATCCTGGCCAAGATCCAATATGACATTGTGGAAGGGTTGTAATTGTGTTTGGATTTTCTACCATGTAGGCCTGTAATGCATACCCAAACCCCATCTTCGTTGAGCCTGTGGAAAAGATAAAGCCCATCCCTGAAGGGATATGACAGCTTGCACAGTGCAGATGCCTAAAGTAAGCAGGTCTAGGAGCTGTAATCGCCAATGGAGTAGCAAAATCACGACTCCAATGTATGTTTTCTTGCTTGAATCAATTTCTTGTCTGAGCAAGTCTTCCAAACAAAGGAATATATTGCAATACTACTTTCCAATCAGCAATCAGCTGGCTTGTGTATGGGCAGCCAATAATCTTACCTTGGATCTGTCCAAATAGTATATCCTAGTAGTGTAGCTTCCATTTACCAAAGGAGCAAGATTGATAGGTTGTCGAAATTGCAGTAATCATGAGAGTCCAAGGAGGCTGTTGAGCCAAAAAAGTTTGTAGTAGGGTTTCTTTGCAAGCTAACATATGATATTGAATACCAAGAACATTGAGACCACCATACAGCTTGGGTGAGCAGACTCTTTCAAATCTTAGAAGGCACAGTGCTTCCGATGATGTTTTGTTCGCCATAAAACCTCCACGGTCTTTGACATAAAGCTAGAAATCTATTGTTTTGACCATATTAAAAGCGACAAGAAGAATTGAATGAAAGCCATAAGAACGGACCGCACAATTCTGAGTCACACATGAAGAGACCAAGTGGAAAATAGCCAGTAATCGAATTTGGCTTGCAATCTCTCCACGACTCGATCACTAGTAGTTCGATGAGACATATTCCAGCTAGGGGATATCCTAGGTGTTGAACGATATCAGTGGACTGAATAATCTGTCCCGGCCATAAAATGCTATGCCAATCCATCTCCTTCAATGGCACTAATAAGCTGTTTTTTAAACACCAGTTTGACAAGCCCCTCTTGCCAAGAGGATGGCATAATTCCTTGCATCCAAGAATGATTGATCGTAACCAATAGGAGCTTCTCGTATATTTCTCAAAATTGGAGAAAGAATTCAACAGTCAAACCGTCCCAACCTGGAGATTTCCATCGGCCTAAAGATTTACCAAGCTCTGAAGCTGAAAACGAAAGTTCAAGGTCTCTTGCTTCCTTTGCATCCAGAATTGACACCACCTCAGAGAGGAGCTCAAGACGAGCACTAGAAACACTAGCTGAACAGAGCACGTGAAGCAAAAGAATGCTGAAAATAAACAATGCATTCTTGTTCTAATTGCATAAGATTTTGCATCCATTTACCAATTTGCATTTGAACTCGTGAAATGCAATGCTTTTGCCATATTGAATGTAAGATTTTGAAGAAAGATTTGGAGGAAGAACCCTTGTCCAACAAGGGTTTTTGTCGTGATCGAATTTGCCATTTTTGCAGCTTTCCTTGATCCATTTTATCCAATTCATGCCATGCATAATTGTGACATGCGTCGCGGAAGTGTGTTCTTGATTAACGCTAAGCAAACAAGATTAATGCTAATCCTATTTCTAGCAAAGACAGAAGAGAAGAAGAGATAGACCTAATCTACTGTACAATGCCAAAACATGCTATATATACAACAATGATCTTGCTGATTCACAGCTTTGTGCAAATGATCTTACTGATTTACAACTTCATGATGCATACCAAAGATCCTTGTAGCCCTCTACTTGTAATCAGACAAGAGAAGCTCATGCTGATCCACCACTGTGTCCTTGTTGCCTTGCACACTTTGACGAATGGCTCCTCTTGACCTTTGAATGATGATTCTAATGAATGCCTAGTAGACTTATTCATAGAGAAAAGATATAAATTCATAATTGAGTCAGTTTACCTTTTTAGCCCACAAAACTTTGCCCAAAAAGTCAATCTTGTGTTCATAATGTGTCCAACTTGTGCCCCAACCATTGGGCTGTGTCCTGGGCACTTTTGGGCATTGTTTGAGCTACCAAGACTGCTCGAATCGAGCCATATTCTGTCTCTTATCTTGCCCATATATCTGTTGATGGAGATAAGCATGTCCATAAGCATCGGGATTAACAGATGTACATGACATCCCCTCCTGCTAAGTTTAGAGCACTAGGATAATCCATACACCTTTAGAGTTCTTGAGTGTCGTATGAAGGGGTTGTAGATACCAATGTGACATGCATCGCGGAAGGGTGTTCTTGATTAATGCTAAGCAAAGAAGATTAATGCTAATCCTATGTTTAGCAAAGACACAAAAAAGAAGAAGAGATAGACCTAAGGTATTGTATATTGCCAAAACATGCTATATATACAGTCATGTAAGGCATCCAATTGTCTCTGAAGCCCTTCGGTTGAGTCTGAGAAGAGGATGATGTCATCTGCATAAAGTAGTATGGGGATCAATATGCCTGCCCCAGTGTGGGACCAACCTCGCCTAATCTGTCAATAAAGCTCGAGATCTCATCAATGTAGAGGCCGAAAAGAGTGGGTGATAGAGGGCAGCCCTCTTTCACCCCAATAGTGCTCAAAATCTCCTGTGATGTACCTCCTGGGCTCTCACTCGTCCGGTGACGGACTCATAGAGAGCAATGATGCTCCAAACGACTCCGATCTCCTGTAGACGGTGTAGGAGGTAGACTCAAGGTACAATATCAAAAGCTTTGCGGAAATCCACAAAGCAACAGTAAATCCTCTGATGTCCTGCTCTACCTCCTCGATGATGGCACCAAAGGGTGAAGATGTGCTCAAGGGTAGAGTAGCTCCTTCGAAAGCCAGCCTGTCCTGAGGCTCTACATCCCTAGCTCTCTGCAAACGAACTGAGCTCCGCCTCTAGCACTGATCCATAGAGTTTGGCCAATGTGTGGCCAATCATGATCGTCCTGTAATTATTAGGATCAAGTGGATCTCCGGCTTTGAGGATGGGGGTGATGGTGTTGGTGGACCAAGAGGGTCGAAATCCTTCACAAAGGGCTGTTGGCAGTGAGTCCCTCATGATCCTGAGCTCGCCCATTGCGTAGTCTACGAATGGCCTTGAGAACCATGTCTTTTGTGAAGAAGGTGGAGGTGGTGAGATGGGGATCTGGTGGTGGGGGTAGGGGTGGCTGATGGGGGATATGAGGGAGCGTGCATAGGAGTGCTATGTGTCCGGGCAGGTGATAGGTGTGGGAGGGCGGTGTTCTTGGAGTTTCCTCCAAGCCTCTTTGCAGTTCGGCCGTCAGGAAAGTCAGTATAACTCATCCTCTTTCCGAGCATAGAACTCCCGTTTCTTGCGTTGGGTGAGCCGTTGAGAAATCCGTTGGACTTGGCACTTCATGATTTGCCTAATCCGTACCTCATGCTTAAGACGGAAGCATGTGGCCCGGCATTCGTCATCATACCAACAGTTCTGGGGCATGGAACCACAAGGTGGCTTCGCGGTAGACCGCCGTGTGCAGATGAAAGAAGTGGTGGCAGATGTGTGGAGTATGGTGGTGAGCTGTGCTATGAGGGTGGATAGGGGGACATATGTCCATATGTTTGCTGCACAAATTCACAGGGTCATGACATAAATTCACAGGGTAGTGACACTGAGGCTGGCCACCTGGCTGGGCTAGCTACAAAGGCTGGTCGGCTCATTGGCCAAGCCCCCATGGGCTAGCCAACAGGCTGCCAAGCATGCATCTACGCAAATGCCAGGTATGTGGTTGCAAACCAAACACTCAGAACACCTGACATCATTCCAAAGGGAGACTCACAGTTCGTACTGGCACTCCATGTGCAGGAAAATGCACACATGACCAAGACCATGTATGAGACTTGTACTCTTGACCTTGAAACCCTTGCTGACTCGTCCTGGATAGGGCCTCAGATGGGACCAGTTTCCACTCCAAGTCCTGCACCTATTGTACAAATATGTCCACGTGGCATCCAAGTGCCGGATGCACGTAACAATTACTAAAGCCAGACTAGAAGGAGGATAGCTAAAGGCCCCTTTTCACAAGTCTAGAGGGAGTACCGATGTATAAATTATCCATCTTCATTTCATTAGTACATCCGGGCTAGATTCCCTATCTACTCTTAGTCAGAGTGAGCATATAAATAACTCTCAACATTTCCATGTACTTAAGCCTTGGCTTGCCTTACATCACCAAAAGATTGATCTTCATCTAGGTATGAAGAGGGGATCATGTATGCTAGGTATAATGATTTCCTCTCCTAAAATGTATAATGGAATATAGAAAAGCAGACATAATCCTACGTACAGCCAATCATTCTCCCATGGATGTCATGGATACATCCCAATCTACCACACTGCCCATTTTATGCAAAGACGGCCGGCCACCCACGCTATCCAAAAACTCAAAAAGGTAAGGCAAGGGCAAACGACAAGCCAAAAGCAATTTTCAGCCAAAGGCTGATTTGGGACAGCCTTCACAAAAGCCCAAAAATGATGTAGGCAAGCCAAAGAAAAAGGTCAAGTGTCACTATTGTAAAAAGCTGGGTCACTATTTAAATGAGTGCAGAAAGCGGGTTGCAAAGGGGACAATAAAAGGGAAAGTGGCATGGCTGTAGATTCTTCTTCATCACCCGCAGTGAAAGATGATGTGTCAATAAATTTTGTGCATATAGTTCATACCATACGTTTCATATTGCCATACGTTAGAGAGAATGATAGGTATGATAAAGTATGGTTCACCTCTTGGTGGAGTTTCATACAATTTGGGGCTATATTTCCATGTGGGAGTTAGGACTTAAAATTGACACTTGAAGGCTGAAACTTGAAGCTTGAAAATTGAAGGCTGAAAACTTGAATGTAGTAGAAGTTTGCCTACATACGCTAAAACGACGTATGAAACTGGTCTAACATTCTTTGCTTTTTTTTTAAATTAAAAATTTGAAGCCTTTTACTGAAAGTAACTCGTGGCTGGTCTGCCTAAGAAAGTCTGATGGTGTGGCCGAAGGGTATGCCTAGAAAAAGAGCATTGATTATGATGAGACTTTCGCACCTACTTCTCATATGGCCACATTTAGATGTGTTGTTGCATTGGCTGCCCATCATGGATGGAAAGTGCATCACTTGGACATAAAATCAGCTTTTCTCAATGGGGATTTGCAAGAAGAAGTTTATGTAAATCAGCCCATTGGTTTTGAAATGCATGGTCATGAAAGCAAAGTATGGAAGCACTTTATGGTCTCAAACAACCTCCCCGAGGTTGGTATGAGAAGATACATACTCTTTTGATTAGCCAAGGTTTTCGCAATAGTCCAACAGAGAGCACCCTCTATGTGAAAGAGGATCATGGCACTTTGATTATGCTCATTCTTCATGTGGATGACATGTTGCTAACCGAGAATGATAGGGAGAAAATTTCAGCCTTCAAAGCTGAATTGCAAACCTCATCTGAGGTGACAGATTTGGGATTGTTGCATTATTATTCGGGCATACAATTTGTGCCGACAAATGTGTGCCGTAATCAAAGTACATTCAAAAACTATTGCACAAATTTGGGTTTCAAGATTGTAAGCCCATCTCTACTCCGATAGGGCTAGGGCTCAAATTGAGCATGTATGATGTTGGAGAGCCTTTTGATATGAGCCGAGCAGTGGGCTGTCTTGTATACTTATGCAACACACACCCGGATATTCAGTTTGAGGTTTCCTAGTGTAGCGAATTTATGCACAACCCACCTACAAAGCATTGGCAAGTAATGAAGCGGATCTTCCGCTATATTCAGGGCACCCTAGATCGTGCTTTGGTATATCCGAGGGGGGACAACTTGCAGTTATATGCTTACAGTGATTCAGACTGGGCTGGTGACTATGATACACACAATCCACCAGTGGGAATTGTTTCTTTTTGGGGCATTCATGCATATCATGGTCGAGCAGAAAGCAACCCACTGTTCCCACATCTACTTGTGAGGCTGAGTACAGGGCAATCTTTGCAGCCACAGTAGATTGTGTACGGCTAAGGAGATTGATGGCTAATCTTCGTGAGTGTTAACAGACACCCACTACCATACTCACAGACAGTTAGAGTGCTATAGCCATGGAACAAAACCCAATGTTTCATGCACGTATTAAGCACACTAAGATTCATTATCATTACATCAAAGAGAGGACACATGCAAGGGACGTCCAATTTTCTTACTGCTCTACACAGGACAATATTGTAGATCTATGAAATCCAATAGTCATATGGGCCATCTGGTTGCAATGACCGCCCGACTACGAAATCCAATGCAGTCATCATGGCTATCTGGTCGCAATGACCGCCCGACTACGAAGTCCAATACATCTGGCATCATTGCTATCCAATGGGTCATCTGGCATCGTTGCCTCCCATTTACAAAGCTTGCTCCTTTGCTATCGGGCATCGTTGCCACCCAAACTAGAGCATGTCCAAATAACCATTATAAGCAGACTAATGATCAATTCGAGTCCAATATATATACAGTGAAGAGGACTAGAGGTATCATCCCTCCCTCTTGAATCTGTCTTGATCGCAAGACGTCCATATCTATACTTCAAATACATCTGGACCAACCACTTCCTCAATGCTCTCATAAGCTCGAGGTATATCTAGATAGTACTAGAAGTACTTCTCTGGGATCCATTTGGCATCCAATAGCAAATAATTCTCGAATTCCAAGAGGAACTTTCTGACCATGGTCTTTTCCCTTTTTCTCACAAAATGAAACTCAATTTGTTCTGACTCTTCCACCCTTGGTGGATCCTTCAAAACGAGTTTCTGTGGGGGTATAACTTGTACATGGTTTCAATAAACTGTCATGGAAAACATTATATATCCTCCAATGATCTGAAAGGTCCAACCGATGACATACATGGTTGATCTTCTTGGTATCTTGAAAAGACCTCCATATACCATCATTTCCATTTCTTGACTTTAGTAATCCAAAGGTAAATCCATAGCAATACTCTTTCAATGGGTGCAATAATCCTGCTAGCTTTTATCGATCAAAACTTGACCATCTGACAAAACCAAACATTCTCGAACATATAACTCAATGTCGTTTCTCATACTAGGTCAATAAAAAGTAGCTCTCCAAAGCTTGAAGTGTAATCAAGGTGTCTCTATGCCCCATGTAGGGAGGAGCATGGCACTCTTCCATTACTTAGGCCTCAATTTCTTGTGTCACATATAACTTGGGTTTGCATCATAAGAAAACCCTACTTGATGACATAAAAAGTCACCAAATCTCTAATATGCAATCTGTTCCATAACATCTTTGAAATCCTCTTTGGTAGCATAAGGATCCTTCATCAAAGTGAAATCCATATGGTAACCCATAGAAACCGCATGGCTCAAGGGTCTCCGAGATAATGCATCTGCTTCCTTGTTGTCTTTGACATTCATCGGCCACAACATGACCTGCTTGGTTAAAGACTGCTCCAATGCAATCTCATCATATTCAACCACAAAAAGGTCTACACCGGTCCTTTGCTAGCATAAAGTCTCAATGCTTCAAAAGGGTTTTGTTTCAGCTTTGGTCCACAAAGATTCCATGGCTTTATTTGTCGAAATATGCAATCGGCTTTGGTCCACAAAGATTCCAGGGCTTTATTTGTCGAAATATGCAATGGGCTAAACACTCATCGAACTTCCAAGCATGATGTCAATCTGATGATCTTTAGATCTCTCTGGCTTCTTTGCCTTCCTTTTCCTTACTTGTCCTCCTGAGGAAGCTGCATGTGAGAGAGTAGGCCTAGGAGTAGCTTCCTTGTCTCCTCCATAAGAAATAGAGCAGGTAGCTCTAGATCCTTTTGCAATGGTGACTCGAAGATAGGCTTTAGTAGCTTCAACTCCTTCGGCTTCAGTAGCTCAATCCTTGATGAAATCTACAAACATTTGAGCCCGTCTTTGGTCATGTTCTCTCTCGGTTCTCCAAGAAAGAAATTCTATCTCTAAGAGGTCGTCTGAGCTGAAAGTCATGGTAGTCTTCTGATGACCATGGTTCCCATCTCGAAGTCCTGGATCGGCCTCTTAGTTATTTCCTTCATGAGGCCCTTAGTCTCCCTCTGCTCTCAACATGGCTTTGTCACCCCCATAAAGTTTCTTCAAGAGAAATCTTGCTCTGATATCACTGTAAGCCCAACGGGGCGTGCCGTGACAAACTCAACCACATAAAGATATAGAAAGAGAGGGGGGAGAGAGAAGGGAATAGGGATATTGCACACTACACCACATTGAGCGGGAAACAAGCCCCGTCCCCTCTCAAGAATTTATTCAAGAACAATCCACGGGCACGCTAGCCAGGATCAACACAATCAATGAATACAAAACAAACAGATATGCCGATGTAGGATATCCAAGTCGATGTCGATGTTGATGTCAAAGCACGAGATCTCTGATGCCGTGCACCCCACGGGGATGACCCACAGGTATCTCTCACCGGGCTAGTACCAAATCCAATATCCAATATCCAAATCCAATGAATCCAAGTCCAAATCAAATCCAAAACCAAGTCTAGATCAAGTTCAAGTCCAGATCCATTCCAAGCTATATGTCTAAGTTACATGTCCATGTCCAAGTTCATATCCAAGTTCAGATAGTCCAAGTTCCCATGGAGTAATCTCCACAACTCCTACAACCTTGTCGATTGAAGAAAACCATGGAAAAGCTCTTTCTGGCAAGAAAACTAATATAAAACCTGTTTTAATGGTTTTTGGGTGACAAAAACCTCCAAAAAGCAATTTTTAGGGTTTTTGGAGCAGTTTTAGAATTTCTGAAATTTCTGTCCATACACGCGTCCATATCACCCATACATATCGCCCATACAAGTCTAGGACTGACTGTACATCTGAAAAGCAAGTTGCAGAAGATGTTGATTGCGAAGAAGAATCTCTCCATGATCATAATGATGCCCATACACACTCCAGGATCTCCTTCATGATACTACAAGAGAGGTTCAAGCCTTTTTATACTTGAAAAAGGCTCTGCTTTTGGCCAAAAGCTTGTGCATGCTTTTGCATTGCCTTTAAATGCTTTGCTTTTTCCTTTTTGCCTTTGCTTTTGCTCTTTTTACTTTTATTAATAAAATATTACTCAAATTTTGATGCTTTGCTTTTTTCTCTTTAAGGCCTTAGAGCTGTTTTTTAAGAAAGCACCTTTTAGCGTTTTGGTCTGGCTCAGTCTCCTCTTTCCAATGGTGCCCTTGGCTCAAGGGGAAGGGGTGTCCTCATGCTAGAATGTTTCCAAGCAGGTTTATGATTCCTTAGAGGCATGGAGGAGACATGAGGAAGCAAAGAGAGGATTTCACCCCGAACACCCACACGATGAAAAGGATACTAATGATGTATCCAAGAGAGCCAAGACTAGTGGGGATGACATGGGCAACCAATTTGATTTTCCTAGTCAAAGTATATTTGGTAATTGGCTGTAGCTCAGCTCCACCTGCCCATAGGACTGCCCACCAGAGGCTCCCTACAAAGAGCAAACATGGTACGCACCCCTCCTTGGAAGAAAGCAATTAAAGCTGTTACGACCCTGTGTTTTTCTCTGGACAATAAGCAGGTGGGCACACGCATGGGATGGACAGTGTGAACGGCATCAACTTGGAATCAAGAAAAGAAACCCATGTGTGTGGCTAGCCCAAGTGTGAAGGGGACAAAAGGATTTAAAGAAAGGGACAAAAGGATTTTGAGTTTAAAAGGTTTTATAACCTTTGATGACTTTTTTAAAAAAATATTATATTTGGAAGCATGCGTTTTTGCTATTTGCTTTTTGGCTTTTTGGAGAAAGCGAACTGAATCGCATCATCCAAGTTTATAAAGTGAAGGGTGGCGGATTCCGACATATGATGTCGTGTGGCGTGTAGAGTGTGACGCTTCTCTCCTTGGGTGGCAGGCCGCCAGAGAGCATAGGCGACTCCCAGGGTTGTGACAAGAAGCTTTGTATGTGGGCTGGCTGCAAGAATCGCATCCATGCGCAACATGCACACGTGGGCTGAGCTGGTGGCGTACAGGTTGGCAAGACAAGAAACACAAGCGGGCTAGGCTGCAAGGAGCATCGAGCTGGAACGCAGGGTGGCGCAAGGCTGCATAGTAGACGGATGTTTGGGCTGCTCCTCTTCCCCCTTACTCGCGCTGTCGCTTGTGTGTGGGCATTCGCACTCCCGTGTGGCGTTTCTGTTGGGCTACTGTTGTGAGCGCCTCCGTGCTGTTTTTTTGGCTCCAAGTTCTCTCTCCCATGTGTGTGGGCACACGCTCGCATGTGTGTGAGTACCGATGGGCGCTCATGCGCGCACGTGGGTTGTTGGAGGAGGCACTGTTGATCTCGGCTACTGTTGTGGCAGCTTTGTGTGGGTTGTACGGCCGCGCAGGATTGCTATTGATGCTCTTGCTGATGTTGTACGACAGTGCTGCTGTTTCAAACCATGGGGGACTATGGAATAGCACAGGGTATCGCTATGGAAAACAACCCTGGTTCTAGCACCGTGCTTGGATGGTGTATCTGTGGATTTCTCATGGAAAAAGGACATTGGTTTTTTTTAAAGAGGAAACAGGACTTTGGTTTCGAGGAAACAGGCCTATGTTTTATGGGATACAAGTCTTTGGTTTCAAGTAGAAACAGGTCTTTGGTTTCATGTGGAGAACATGTCTTTGGATTCATGCGAACAGGTTGTAGTCTTCTTGAGGTTACATGCAAGCTGAGACTGTAGGGAAGGACATATGGTTTGCTACAACCCTACTGTTGTTTGGGAAAGGTTTGAGGGATCCATGGTAGAGATGGATAAGACCTTTTCAAGCAGGGAGGTGTTGTACAGGTGTGCCTTCTCCATGGTATGCTGTGCTATAATAACGACAGTTCTCTTTTGGAAGTCCTAGGTGAAGCCATAAGGGATCCTATTGATGGAGGATTCTTCAAGTTGTACTTTGTACTCAAATTTCATCAAGTAAAGAAATACCGCAACGAGCGCCACTGCGTTTTGGGGCCAATCAGTGTCCGTGTACTGTTTGCAGGAGCACTCTAGCTCCCCCTGATTGTTTTCCTTTTCAGCTCCTCAAAGGTGTTGAAGTGTTTTGTGTGCGAGTGTTTGCTTCACCGCACGTCAAATTTTTGAAGGCCGGTTTCAAAAGCAATCAGCCGCATAGAGCATGAGTGGGAGGGACCTAGTTATGAATCCTTGCGTACCAAAGAGCTGACAAGGGAGACACTGCATGTGAAGCAAGAGGTGGAGCCTTTGAAGGCCACATGCATGAAGTATGGACAGATGTGCGGAAGAGGAATGTTTAAAACATTCTTGTGTCTTCATGCACGGCACCATTAGTTGCATCTATACCTGCACATAGTTGTCACAAGAGAGTTCATTTGGAGGCACCTGCCCAAGGCAATAATGGAGATTGGTCTAGATAACATTGTGCAGGTTGTCACAAACAATGGGTCTAATTGTGTATCTATGGGTAGGATGCTCATGGATGGGCTAATAAATTTGGCTCTTCTCAAGCCATCAAAGACATGTTCATTGTAGTTGAGAGGTTGGTCAGAGCACGCCATGGGTGCTTGCATACTGTTGTCTCTGGAGAGTGGCGAGTTTGGGAGGATCATAACCAGCCCAAAGCAGTGGCATTTACACGGTCAGTGGATGAATGATGCATGGTGGGCAGAGGCTGACAATCTAGTGAAGGCAATTCAACCTTTGTACAAAGTGCTATGCATCACTGACATGGAGGGTAGCACTCTTGGACTCTTAGATGAGTTCATGGACAGGATCAGTGAAGCACTTTACCATTGCACTGGCTTGTCAGATGAGAGGTAAACAGGAGGGTCTATGGATGTGCTTTTGTTGTAGGAACACAAATTGGATAGATCTCAGTGTGGCAAAACTGGTAAGATGCTTTTTGGCCACACCTTTTGGTCCTCGGCAGTTGGGACTAGAGGTGGTGTTTGTATTTCAGTGGCAGCATCTATTATACCTCATGTTATTGGGCACGGTGTTATCATCCTTGCTAGAGCGCAGTGGATCTTGATCATGCATGAGGGTCAGAAATTGGGAATCTTGAGTA
Source organism: Cibotium barometz (assembly GCF_041138505.1). NCBI lineage: Eukaryota > Viridiplantae > Streptophyta > Polypodiopsida > Cyatheales > Cibotiaceae > Cibotium > Cibotium barometz. The sequence continues at coordinate 6,393,038 of NC_141085.1, forward strand.
TCTACGCACCTAATGTGAGAGGTGAAAGGGTGGCCTTTTGGGACACCATTACAAATGTCATTTCCCAGGTTGATCATTGGATAGTGGGAGGAGATTTTAATATGGTTGAGCAACCTTCTGACAAGAAGGGTGGACGCGAAGGGGGTTTACACCCTTTGGAGCGAGCCTCATGGGAGAGGTTCACGCTTTCCTTTTTTGGCAGGGATTGCTAGACTGAGGATGACTTCCAGAGAAGGCCAAATTCCTTATCTTTCTCTTGGCATAACCACAGGAGCAGGGATGAGAGCATCTTTGCACGTCTGGACAGGTTTTATGTGGATGATTGGTCCTTGGACAGAGGAGGCACCATTGCTGTTATGCCTGGCACCACCATTGATGGTCTTTCTCCTGCCTTCTTTATTCTTTTTTGGGATCATATTGGAGATGCTATCACTGTTGCCCTTCAGGAAATGTGGGTGTCGGGTATGATGCCTCCATACCTCACGGAGGGGTTGATTCACCTTATTCCCAAGAGTGGAGACAAGACTGACATCAAGCAATGGAGGCCCATCACCCTCCTTGGATCTGCATATAAAATCTTAGCTAAATCCTTTAGTATAAGGTTGCAGCCGATTCTCCAAAGGACTGTCCATGATACCCAGAATGGGTTCCTCCAAGGAAGGAGTATATTTGATAACATCTTTTCTTTCTCGGAAGCTGTCGAGTGGGCAAAGGCTCTTGCCATTCTTTTGCTTGATTTTGAAAAAGCTTATGACAGAGTGGATTGGGATTTTTTGGAGGGCACTATGGCACACATGGGGTTTTCCCAAAACTGGATCAGAGGTGTGTCTTGCCTATACAGGGAGGCTCATAGCACTGTTTTAGCCTGTGGGGGGACGGGGTGAGCATTTTCAGATTTCCCATTCAGTGAGGCAGGGCTGTCCCCTCGCCCCTTTACTGTACCTCATTGTAGCTGAGGCTATGAGCAGGTTTCTTCGGGCTGCCCCTGGTGTTGTGGGTCTCAGGCTGCCTTTATGTACGGAGGAAGAGTTTTTGGACTCTGAGTTAGCAAATGATACGGCGTTGTTCCTTGAGGCTTCAAATGCTTGATTATGTGCTTTCCGGACAGCCTTGGAGGCCTTTTGTTTGGCAGCAGGAGCTACTATCAATTGGCATAAGTCAGTTGGTTTTTGGATCAGTGATTCTCCTCTTGCAGATTGGGGTACAGATGTTAGTTTTACTTGGATTGAGAGAGGATGCTCTGCTAGATACCTTGGTTGTCAGGTGGGCATTGACATCTCCCCTGCACAACAGTTTGCTCCTGTGCTCTTAAGCATTAAAAGCAAACTCCATCACTGGTGTAGGAGGAAGCTCGACTTGGCCTCTAGAGCTTTGGTGGTTAACCAAGTTTTGCTAGCCACGACTTGGTTTATCGCTTCGTGCTGGATTTTTCATAAGGGCTGCATTGGACAGCTTCGTCGCCTTATTCGGAACTTTCTTTGGTCAGGGCTTGATGGAAATGCACACACCAGGGCTAGAGTTGCTTAGGAAACCATTATCAAGCCCAAGCAGGAAGGGGGATTGAATATCATTGACCCTGAGGTGCAATGTAAGGCTTTGCTGTGTAAGCTGGTTGTTAGGGACTTTCTTCCAGGCTCTGAGCCGTGGAAGGACTTTCTCATGCAGCAGATCATGAAGTGTGTCCCTATTCGCGGAGGTGACTGGACTCTCAACTCACGCTTTATATTTTCGGATGCAGTTTACCGCTCCCCTTCATCCCCCCTGGTTAGGTCCCTCCTACGGGCCTGGGACTGCATGAGGAGTTTTTTGGTACACATTCCCCCACGTTCAGCAGAGGAAGTTAACCGGCAGCCCATTCTGTGGAATGATTTGATCTTAGATGTGCATGGTAGGCCTCTTGGGGCAGCTATGCATATTCTTTGGGCTGGCTGGGAGACGCTTTGCCCCACAGTGTTGGCTTGGAAGAGGTTTCAGAGCCTCACCGAGGTACAGAGATTGGATCTCACGCGGCATTTGAGAGGCTCTAGCCGGAGGATTGCACAGATTGACGCAGCCATTCCCAACCACTGGATTAATGGATCTTTCATGGAAGACCGTCATCATTCTTGGTTTGGGGTTTTTTCTAGGATAGGTGTTCCTCTTCAGGTTATGGGTCTCTCCTTGTCTAGGGAGGATGATGTACCGGTCTTCTTTTCTGTACAGGATGGATGGCAGTTGGAGAGATGTGACGTGCAGGACCTTATTGAGGGCCCCCAGATTCATCTAGTCAGAGTTGTTGG